>NC_141090.1:6087245-6322245 GCF_041138505.1 Cibotium barometz | reverse complement strand
TTACATTCTTCTACATGCCATTTGCAATACCTCTTTCTAGACAACAATTGGTTTTGTGAAGGCTTTGTTTGAACCTTCTATGCTGCTTTCGTATTTCATAGTATGCTGCTTTACACACACTTTCACTGCTTCAGATGATCTAACACGTGACATAGCAATATATAATTGTCCATGTGTGAATATTGTGTGCCAAATAAATGCCCAAAACACTCAATGTTTATCCTTGGGTCTTATTTATAGACATACCAAAATCTAGCCTCATAGGAAATTGTATCCTTCTCATGTCAAAAGGCAATTGAAGCATAGTTGGTGTGAATGTTATCCTAGGAATAAAGACCCGGTCTCCAATGTTTGTACCTATAATGATTTCTGCTTCTATCACCTTTGAGTGAAATTTCTTGCATATTAGTCTAGTACCATTACATAGTCCCTACCGAGAGTCCAAATTGCGGAGGAGCAGCATGATAGGAGCATTAATCTTTAGAACCAAGCGATGAGGAGGGTAATCACCACCTAAGTTCAAACTATTCAAGTACTCAATTGGATACAATATTCTATCATTCTCAGAAGAAACAATCGAATCTACACTAGGCTATTCTCTTTCAAGACCAGGTAATGCACTCAAGGCTAGTTCATTGATCGCATCAACCTCTAGATTTCGTGGTACAAGAATAGCATGGTCTTTGAAGAAGCATGCGTAATCCTCGACTCTTTGTAAATCTTTATATACCCATTCTACCAAAATTAAATGGGAGTTCCATGGATCAACATTCATGTGGAATTACCACTCTACCTTCATTGTTTAGATGGCCTATAGAGCCATCTCCAATTTGTAAAGTCTATTTGACAAATTCTATACAATCATAAGCACTCTGTCTGTGTCTTGTATGTTTTGGGTGAGCTTTAAGGCATTCACATATCTCCAAATATATGATCGGCAGAATGTTGCATCAACAATATCCTCACATGATCCCTTTGCCCCATAACGGGTAAGATTTGCCTGAAGTCACCACACTAAAGAGCATAATTTTCCCACCAAACACTATATCACTTTGCATAATGTCTTTCAATGTCCTGTCTAATGCTTCATATGCATATCAATGCATCATTGGAGCCTTATTCCAAATGATTAACCTTGCAAGCTTCAGCACCACAACCCCAATGGGCTATTAGCTTTAATGCCACATGTGTTAGAAGCATTGAGAACCAATGGGATTTTGAAACGTGAGTGTACTGTACGACCATTTGAAAGTAACAATGCAGCTATTCCAGACGATGCACATGCTAAAGCAACTTGATCCTCTCCACATAATCGAGATAGCAAGGAATTATACAGATATGTTTTGCTTGATCCACTTGGTCCATCAAGGAAAAAAACACCACCATCATGGTTCAAAGTAACAGCCTCAAGGATAGTATCAAATGCTCTTGATTGACAACTATTTAGACTCCTTTCCATGGAAACAGATAAATCAAGCTGTTGAACAGAATCAAAAATCATCTCTTCCATCAGCAAGCCATTTTTTACAGTAGCAACACTTAATCTATCAAGAATAGGCAACCCTTCAAAATCATGTAGTCATTTTTCATATTGTTGTAAGAGGTCTTTCATGTGCAACATAGCTTGATTCTTTGTTATAGAATGACAAACACCAACATCAGCACACCCTCTCTGCAATCCATGAAAAAAATTATGTGGAAGTTTGGTAGAGAATTTGTTTCAAAGCTGTCCACGAGATATAGGCTCACAAAAAACCAATATAATGACAAATAGTTGACACGATTGGAATCATGTTTTCTGAAGTGAAGCTTCTTGAAGACACATATACCACTCCTCATGTTTTCTGAAATGAAGCTTCTTGAAGACACATATACCACTCCTCATGTTTTCTGAAATGAAGCTTCTTGAAGACACATATACCACTCCTCATCACTCTCTAGTATTCCTCTGGCTTCACATACAACCTTAAAACATGGGTACAAATGTCCATTCACTATTCGTACTTCCTCAAAAGATTTACAGCCTTTGCACACTGTGAGAAACATGCGTAGATAAATTTCTCACCTACACTCGGACTAACATTATACATACATCTAATCATATTTTTTCTTTTTCTTTTAGTCCATGCTCGAAGAGTTATATTCCACACCCACTTGCAAGGCAAATCAGCATATAGTAAGCTATTTGCATATGCATGCAATTGATTAGCTTTGAACCATTCGGTGAGAGTAGTTCTTTCGTTTTTTTCAATAGCTAATTACATCACACAAATCATCACATGGTCATTGAAATATCACATTATTCTGCATCGGAAGATGAACATGAAACCTCTGTATATCAGGCTTTTTATCATGCAAATAATATTGGTATAAATGACAGCATGCCTCTGATATGTGGACATGTACCATGCATCCAGATATCGACTAACCTCCGTAATAACCCCGTGTGTATCTTGCAACTCTATAGCGATCTATCATGTGCTTTGTATACATACTTATACAAATACTTCACTGTTGTAATGGTAGAGCATACTTCTATGTTAATATGGGCTTTATATCATCTTATTAAGGGAAAAGGGTTATATGGGACAACCCATCAACTATCCACCCTATGATCCTTCACTTGGATGAAACTACCATTGTCTCGCCACATGTAAGTTGGATATCCATTGTCATCAACACTAGTAGTCTCATTAAACTTTCGAGGGTACCGATGTTTGCAACTCCCATTAACCATGCAAGGAGAGCACATATTTAGTTTCCCACATGGTCCATGGACATTACAATGACCGATTATGTTGTAAAACTCATGAAGCATCACCTTATTAGAAAGTTTAGCAATACCAACATATCATAGTGAGCAATTTCAGTCGGTTTACATCCACTTTCCAATATCAATAATATATGTGAATGTGGCGAGCCTCTAACAGAAAAAAATCCCAATACCCTTCCAAATAATTCTTTTTTCACCAATAAGTGCATCATATCCTTATGCTTCTCATAAAAGACCCATGGCGTCAAGTCAGGTCGATCTTGGGCAGCATGACCCGACAGTAAAGCATTACTTATTTCATGCCACTTAGGATTGTAAGTAAAGGTAATAAAGAGGCCAGGTTTACCCATCTTCCTAACAATTGCCATTGAATCTGGTATAATTGATGCATATATCATTGTCCCCTAGTATATGCGTCCTGCAATGCCCCCAAAGACTCTATTGACCCCATCGCTTATATTAACCATATCTGTAAGCCCTTGGTATACTTTAGCACCATGCAATGCTTTTTGGTTATTACCTATGCATACTAATCTTGATTATTCCATGCTACTATATGCATCAACAATGTATTGTTGTAAAAGTAGACCACCATGCAGAAGGCATGCATTTGTATCTTCCCTTATCTGTAATCTATATGCATAATATTGCCATTGAGTTATAGTCTTTGTCTCCTCATTTTGAACCCCTTTGTCTATTCCTACCATGGACCGAAATTCCAACATGCCAACCATCCTCTCCTTGAGGAAACAGAAGAACATATAATAGAGGCATATAAGAATGATGCAAGTTAGATATTCTTTTTACAGCACCAATGCAAGACATTATTTGAATATCTCTATGCCCCACATGAAAATCATCTCCTTGAACCAGCATGATAGTATCTACCTCACTTCTTTTAAGAACCAAGTATTGCCTTGAGGTTGATCGAGCTTCAATGAATGACCATTCTCAAATCTGCATGTGGACTTGATTGCAACATTTCACTCGTTGTATGAAGTGCATATGCGTACGGATTATGTTCATGCATCATTTTTTGCAGCCTTTCAAGCACATTATGATTCAAAGTAGTCATTCCATGAAGTCTATTCTCCAATTCATGCTCCGTATCATACACATATAATTGGGTAAATTGAGGGGTCACATCTTGTGTTTCATCAGGTATTACAGAACCAACATGGTGATAGGTAGTACTATGGATTCAAAAATTGAATACTCCTCCCCCCCAGTGAACTGATTATCTAAGTGAGCACCCAGTGATACGAATTCCAAGGCATTGTTATAAGAACGTATATTCTTCTTATATTCCTTTCTTGCATTATCATTACCAAGTAACAACTCAACCAATGTAGGATTAGTTTTTTCCAAAGGTAGGAAAGAGATATTCCCACTTGCATAATAGTGTTTGCCCACATATTGTCTAAGCTTTCTTAACACCTCACATTTCTAAATTGGTGCACCACAAAAATGGCACTTATAAGCAAGGGCTCCGATGAGTGAAGAGTACAATCTCTGGAACGTATCACCATAGTTGTTGGGTGCTTATTAATATTCCGAGGAAATGAAAACACACGCCTTATAGAGTGGCATTTGAATTTTAAACCTTTCACATCGCCACCAATAGTACAGTAAATAGGTTGAAAATTATCAATAGGAACAATTTCATCTATAGGTAGCTCATTTAAATCAAAAGAAACAGGGCCTCATGCCATATATCTATGTGCCTGAACATTCTGATGTTCATTGATAGGTTCTTGAAGTACCGTAGCATTGGGAGTTACTTTGTTACTCAAATCTAAGTGGATTCTACCATAGAATTCTCTATGCTTCTCCTCATCTTCAACCCTTCCATATGTTTTGATTTCATTCTCATTAAAGTACTCCATTAAATTAGCAACAATTTGTTTTCGAATGCAAGTCCTTGTCTGCGAACAATTACGGCGAGACACGTGTGTTGTATCCAAAATTCGAATCTGATAAACTTGGTTTAAACTTAGGTATGTACAGCTCCTAACCATCTTTAACCTCCTTCTCAAAAAACAAATACTAATTTGCTTTTTACAAACATTTTTTAACTTCAAACAGACAACATAATATTACATTATTACATTTATTGTACTTCACATGCCATTATCACAATGTGACACTACTCCTAGTGCACGACGATAGACTCTACATAGTAGCAAACATGATGTAATTATTAGAGAAATTTATAATAGATAAGTGTGTCTAACATATAAAATCCATCTCCTTAGGACACTAAGTGAAAACCTTTGTTTATCTCCACACACACACACACACACACACACACACACACACACACACAGAAAGAAAAAAACTTGGAAATATATGTTGAGAGACAGAAAAAGAAGAGCGAGAGAACAAAATAGAAAGAGAGATGTAAAGAATTTTAGAAAATAGAGAATTCATAAATATCACCATGGAGAGCCAAAGCTAGAAAGTTACAATGCAATTTGTCCCTTGAGCAAAAACATCATTACTCTCACAAATCTCTAAGCAACTACCCTGGTTTCCAACATATGACTTATCTTTTTCATAATAGCATTGAGTCAATTAACATATATCTTTAGACTCAATACCTCCAAGCCTAATGTATGTACTTTCTCTTTTAGAGAATCGACTTGTTCCTTACATTCCCTATTAATGCGACCAATACTGTCAAAAACACGATGGAGATGATGTGTCAACTCATCTCTTAGTGTATCTCCCCTTTGGCTACCACTTCCACGGATCTCATCCCAAAGGGCATCTATGTACTCCTTGCAAGAAACATGATTTTTCTTAGTGCCCCGCAAATGTCCACAATAGTTTATAGATGTTTAGAGCTTGGCTTTCCAGATGGAGACCTTGACCGAGCAAGGTGTTTTGTAGCTCGAACATTCATTCTTTTCCTCAAAGGTCCTACATCTACTACCCACAATGTAAAAGCCATCTAGTAATCCCAATGCCTCTTTGATTAAGAGGAGCTTGAGATTGTCATCTAGCCTATAGGGTCTAAGATTATATAAATATACCGTGGATTAGCATCATCCCATCCATCAAATCCAAGAGTTTCCCATTTTCGACTAGGTTAGTATCCCAAAAAACCCAATTGTGGCATCTCCTAAAAAAGATCGTATATCTGACAATTTATTATTGTCACATGTCAACTTTAAAATGTCTAATGCCATGTCTCTGCATAAAACATAATCAAAATTCACTTTAATAACAATCGTGATCTTTTTTATAATGATGAGCAATAGAGAGAGAGAGATTATAAGATAAGAATAAAAGAGACAAAGATAATATTTATATATATAAAAATACAAACTATTTAAATACCAAAATCGATCTGCTAGCACCAATGGTCATAGAAGAATAACACACCCATATTTATTTTCTAAGGAGCTTATTCTTTGGGATACATTTAATAACTTCATCAAATACTTGTCGTACTTGATCTTTATCACCAAAGACATTATAGTCTATTCCATAAAAAATTATCAAGCCTAGTCTTTCTTTAATATACATTCGCGCAATATTTTCATCTACCTTTTCTGGCTCTAAACGTATAATAATTTTAAAACAATCGATTCATCCTACGACT
The DNA here is from genome assembly GCF_041138505.1 of Cibotium barometz. NCBI lineage: Eukaryota > Viridiplantae > Streptophyta > Polypodiopsida > Cyatheales > Cibotiaceae > Cibotium > Cibotium barometz. The sequence goes on along the minus strand of NC_141090.1, from coordinate 6,315,865 downwards.
TGAACTGTCAACCCAGCTTGGACTATGAAAAAAGCGACGCTCAAACTATGTAGCCAAATTCATTCTTTCCTCAAAGGAAAGAGTACTCGTCATGTGCTAAAGAAAAGTTCAAGTCACCTCTTCCATCTCTGTCAATCATACATACATACATATAGGTAAGTAGATGCATGACTACTATGTGCGTGTGTGTATTAATCATAATTGTATCTACTATGTGCATGCGCATGGGTGAAAAAATCGTAATTGTAACTACTATGTGTGTGTACATGTGTGTTTGAATTTGTACATTTGGGTGCTTACCCTTTAGTATGTGTGTGTGTGTGTGTGTGTGTGTGTGTGAGAGAGAGAGAGAGAGAGAGAGAGAGAGAGAGAGAGAGAGAGAGAGAAATCAATATTACTCTTTAGTGTGTGTGTGTGTGAGAGAGAGAGAGAGAGAAATCAATATTACTCTTTAGTGTGTGTGTGTGTGTGAGAGAGAGAGAGTGCAGGTGGTAGGTCTCTCTCTCTCTCACACACACACACACACACAAACTTAATGCATGCCAAAGTTAATGCACATAAACATCATAATTAAACAAAGAAAAAGAATATTAAGAGTTCCTTAAATTAAAAAAACAGCTTTCACCTTGCATATGTTTGTTGTTGCATGCCTTAATCATAACTACAATGTGTGTGTACATGTGTGTATAAATATAATGTGTGTGTACATGTGTGTATAAATATAATGTGTGTGTACATGTGGTCTAAGATTGTCATCTACAATGTGTGTGTACATGTGTGTATAAATATAATGTGTGTGTACATGTGGTCTAAGATTGTCATCTACAATGTGTGTGTACATGTGTGTATAAATCATAATTGTAACTACTATGTGTGTCATCTACAATGTGTGTGTACATGTGTGTACATGTGTGTATAAATCATAATTGTAACTACTATGTGCGTGTGCATGGGTGTAAAATCATAATTGTAACTACTATGTGTTAATTGAAACTTCACTCAAATCAATATTACATTTCAAATAACCATGTGATTAAAAATCTACATCCATGTGTGATCTATGTGCTACATGTGTTAACATATGTGAGTGAGAATGTGTTTATGTGTGAGCACACACACACACACACACACACACACACACACACACACACATCTCAAACACACACAAAGTTATTGCATGCCAAAGTTAATGCACATACAAAATGAACAAAATACATGCCATTCAAATCACAACCCCACATAACCATTCATCACACTTTAAAGGCAACAAACATGCAAGGGCGCGCGCGCGCTGTCGTGATGTGTGCGGTATAGCTAGGAAAGTACGAGACTTCTAGCTGTGAGAGTAGGTACCAAACCTAACAAGGAAACTCACACACAAAATTTTCCAAGGAGTATTGGACATCTCCATTTTTTTTTAATGACATATACATGTGTCAATTCACCTCAACACATCTTTGAATTCATCCTGATGATTGCACAAAATTGTATACCAAGTGCTCGTCCCTTTTTAGGCATAGATTCACTGGCTCCTTTTTCCAAATCCTTCAAGCCAATCACATGTAGGCATAGCTTAACCTTCAAATATTTCCAACATACATGTGTCCATTCACATTCCATACATCCAGTATCATTGATTTCATCATTTCAAGATGTCCTTTATCACCTGAAAGCCTGCTTTTAAATTCTAACATCATGCAAACAAAAGATAGCATATGGCATAACTATAACATGCTCATGAATTCCGAAATTGGATTGAGTAGAAGTAGAACCAACTTCCCACGGCTTGAATATATTTTTGATGCCTTTTTCCCACAATTCTCCAAGTTCCAAAGCCTTTAAATTTTTCTCCAAAGCCTTTCTCTCATTTTCCAAATCCTTAAGGATTTATGAGATATGCCCTTTTTCTTAAAAAAAGTAGAACAAAGAAAACACTTATCTGAACGAGTGAATTTTCTTTTTGTTTTTATTTTTGCTAATCTCAAAGTCGCCTTAGTACGCATGCGATGGAGGTCGCCTCAGTACACATGCGATGGAGGTCGCCTCAGTACACACGCGATGGAGATCGCCTCAGTACACACGCGATGGAGGTCGCCTCACAGAAGATAGCTCGATGGAGAAAAAAAACATGAAAATGGCTGAAGCATCTCTTCATATAGCTCTCAATTCCCTCTTCAATTCTAGCACCTACACGGTGTAGACAGTAGATATCTTTTTCATTTAAAATTAACTGGTAGATAGATGCACTGGTTTTTTCTGCAGAGTTCTCCCCCTTCTCTCTCCGATATGCGCCGTTCCCCCAACTCTGGTTATTTCCTCTTTTTCCCGCAACAAATGCGGCGCCTCACCACCTTTTGCAGCTTAAGAATCGGAATTCCATTTTAAAAAAGCTGCGCTCGTTTATAGTTTGCATAACATCCAGAAATTTCCCCAAGGTATTCCTTTTTATACACGTAGGCTGCCACCCGCCTGTGATTGTGTGATGTTCAGTTCATTATCGATTTCTCTTTGTTTTAAAGATCACCATGACACAAGTGGTGGCAGTGCTCATGACCTATACCTTGCTCACTTATTTCAATCACCTGTGACAGTGGCCCATGCTTGCAGTGAGCCCATTGCACTAGTTTCTTGAAATTGAAGCTAGAAACTCGACTCTGGCTTCTCATCTACTTACTGCTCAGAATTTCCCCTTCTTGCTCTCTCGGCAGCCTCGGCAGCTTTCATGAGGATTTGAGCAGTCTCCTGGCTAGTATTGGCCACCATATTTGCAAAAAGATGATCTCCCTCCTCAAAAGATTCTTCTGCATGTCGTAAAAGATTTGCTAGAGAGTCAAACTCCGAAACGTGCCCCGCATGTGCCAAAACCAAGAGTCTATCACAATAAATGACAGTGTTGATTCTGTGGGCAATAGTAAGAACTGTGCACCATTGCAACTACCCATTTATATAGTCAAAATCTGCCCATGCCAGCTCTGGACCAACAAGCTGAGAGAAGCTCTTTTTGATGGCTCGACGGACTTGGATGAGTTCTCGCAACACTGGCTCCCACTGAATTTCTTTTAACTCATCTGGCATCAAACCTTTGCATTTCCATACATGTTAAGAAGGGTGTTCCCTACTACAAGGTCCACCATATGCATAAAACTCCATAATTCACACCACACTCATGTACAAAAACTCCTAGATCTGGCTCAGCCTCAGCTCGTCTTATTGAACCTCATTTACAATATGAACATATGTACATGGCATCATATAATGACTCGTCATGGCACTTAACTCATGCATCTGGATTTGTATTTGATGGCTTCACATGCATGGTTTCACACCATAGACGTGCCATGGCACGACATCCACCCCCTCTAAACCTGCACATCCTCTGGTATGTGCCAAATCATCATCAAGGTCCACATATAACTGGATGTCGTCTTCATCTTCTGCATTACCAGGAAGATCATCCTCTTCCTCTTCAACCATATCCATACTACCACTGTCAAGCCTCTCATCCTGAGTCTCTTGTGAATCAAAAGGATCACTATCATGCCTTCTTTTAAATATCTTGATTCTTTTGCCTGCCACAAGATTCTTTATTTCTGTTCCATCAAGCTCACACAGAGTATACGTGGCATTTCCATGCACATGCTTGACAATGTAAGGGCCAAACCATCTTTTTGCAAATTTTCTTTGAACAGTGAATTGGTTGTCAAGGCTACTATCGTACATTAGAACCCAATCACCTTCTTCAATAGGTTTTGGCCGGAGTCTGTGTCTACTATCAAATCTTTCTTTATTTTTCAACCTTGCATCTTTCAAGCGAGCTTTAGCAAGCTCTACATCTTCAGGCCTCCTCTCCAACTGTCTTATTCGCAATGCAAGGAGGTCATCTCTGCTCAATCCTTCCACCCAGGGCAATACATTCCAAGTTAGAACTACTTCTTCAATTGGCATCACTGGCTTCTGACCATACATTAATTCTGCAGGCATGTATCCTGTCACTGAGCTATGAGTTGTACGGTCAGCCCACAAGGCATATGGTAGCAGCTTTGGCCACTCTCGCATTCTTTCTCTGCATGCCTTAGCCAAAGCTTTAATGATTGGAGGATGTCCTCGCTCACTTTTCCCATTGCCCTCAGGATTGTAAGCACATGTTAGGGACAGTTTGATACCAATTCTAGAGAAGAATTCCCTTGCTTCTTCAACATCTAGCTCACCCCTATCAGCTGTTATTTTCCCAACACAACCATACCGGCAGATCACATCTTCCAAGAGAAATTTGCATACTGTTTCCGTACTCTATGTTCTAAGAGCACGCCCCTCTACCTGATTTGTCAAATCTTCTCTTGCAAGTGCTATATACCGCATCTGCCAAATTCCCAAAGGCATTGTAACTAGATCCACTACCCATTTATAGTGCATGGCAGGTGGGTAGGTTGGTTGCAAGCCATCACGATGCCGCACATTTGAGTACATTTGGCATACCATGCATGTTTCCACATATTGGGAAATATCCTTGTACATTCCTTTCCACCAATATTTTTCCTTTATTTTGGTAAAGGTGGCCCACACACTTCTATGTCCAGCCCAGAGACTCTCATGGAATTCTTTCACAAGCTTTCCTTGAGTCTCTTTATCACATATGACTCTCTGTGGCATAGCATTCCTCTGCTTAGGATGCTTCCAGAGGTACCCATCCTTTAGGAAATAACCATATGCTTTTCTGCGGATCCTCTTAAATTCTGAGTCAGACCAATTTTCTTGCCTTGTCAGAGTACTCAAATATTGACCAATAAGCAACCAATCTCCTTCATATATTTCCTCAATAAAAGACTCAAGTGCATTTGATAGGCAAATATGGTCCCCTTTTGCATATGCTATAGTATAGAACTTTGTACCCACATCATCAATGTCACTAATCATCTCTTTCTCATCTTCATACCTGGCTCTTGATAGCATATCTGCAACTGGATTATCTTTTCTCGCAATATGCTCAAACTCAGGATTTAGTGACTTGATATAAGCAATCCACCTAAGCATAGCAATATCTGGAGTGGTACAACTTGCTATCATCCCAAGAAGTGGCAAGCAATCAGTTTCCACAAGTACAGATGCCCCAATAAGATATTCTTTTTCACATTTTAGAGCAGTGACTATTCCCCATAACTCTCTCTTGATCTGTGGATACTTTCGTTGTCGAAAGCTTAATACCTTTGCTCCAAATCTGATTACATACCTGTGATCATCCTCATCATCTTGCCCTACTGCCCATCCTATCCCAGTAGGACTAGTATCAACTGTAACAATCACAGGCCTGCCACACTCATAATCTGCCTTTCTCAGAGTGGGTGATGATTGGAGCAAACATTTCAGCTTCCGCATAGCTTTAATATATACTGCACTCCACAGAAATTTTTGATTTTTCCTCAAAAGTTGATAAAGAGAATCTGCTACATGTGCATAATGTGGGATCCAAATAACATAAAAGACACATGCTCCAAGAAATCTCCTCAGCTCTGTAACATTAATGCATGTCTCTTTCATTCTTTGTATTGCATCTATCTTGGCTGGACAAGGTCGGCGTCCACTAGTACTACACTGAAAACGGAATCGTTCTCTAGGATAGCTTGTGGAACACTTGAGAAATTCAACACATAAATTCAACCATGAAAACACATGCTTTGCAGGTTTCAACAAAATCAAATAAATTGAACAAAAGCATAACAAACATAATACTTAGCTCCAAGACAAACATGCTGGGTGCAATCTTCCCCCCCCTTGTGCGTGGCCTTCCCCCCACACAAGAGTATTTTTATTAGCTTTCAATCAAAAATAGGCCATAGCTCCCAAAAATATACAAAGTGTGCTTTTAGAGAGCACGACACTCTTCCACAACAAAAATAGAGTGTCCCAAAAATTGGGGCTAGGGTAAAGCCTTTAGGCTTTAATAAATTCAACATTATAAATGTATTTTTCCAATGTATCAAAATGGAAAAAAATCAACTACTAAGGTTACAAGCTACGCTTGTAAAAATAAATATGATGCGCATAAGAAACATTCTTCTCAACATTATTCTTCAATCCTCGTAATCTTCATCACCTGAAAATATAAGCCCAATTAATAATTAAATTAATCTCACAAATATTAAACAAGCACACAAACCATCACCAACTCATGACTACCATGCATAAGTACCCCAAGAATCACCCTACCATACAAACCTAACTGAAATAATCATAGGCGGTCCCAAGCATACGTCATATACCGCATGTATTAATATTTATAGTGGTGTCACCCACGATATTAACCTAGCCGGCATGACGCAAGAGTAACCTAGGCATCCCCAAATTACTCAAGAGGGAAAAATAATCTTCTTAAAGAGGACTTAAAATATATTCTCATGACAGTATGTCTCCATTTGAAGCCATATATGGGTATAAGGTGCATATACCTTCTATTTCATTCAATGATTGAGGAGAAGGTGAATCCTCAAGCCAAAGAGGATATTGAGAAAGATGTGTGCAATATTGCAAAGGTGCAAGGATAACATGGCTAAGGCACAAAATCAAATGAAGCAATATGCCGATGAGTCAAGGAAGCATGTGATGTTCAAAGAAGGGGATTATGTATTCTTGAGAATCCCTAAGTCACGGTATGCTTCATTGAAGGGAGAGACCAATAAAAAGCTTTCTCATCACTTTTATGGACCTTACAAGGTGTTGAGAAGAATAGGTGAGGTTGCCTACCAATTGTTGTTACCCTCTACCATGAGGATCCACAATGTGTTTCGAAAGCTAAAACCTGCTGAAACAAAGTATAGTATATATGACAAGGAATTAGCAGCAATTGTGCATGCCTTGAAGATTTGGAAGCATTACCTAATGGGTTCAGAATTTCTTATCAAGACTGATCAACAAAGCATTAGGCATTTGCTTTCGCAACCCCTTATTTTAGATAGGCACATCAAATGGGCATCTTTCATACAAAGTTTCCAACCCATGATTCAATACCAACCTGGAAAGGAAAATGTTGTTGTCGATGCTTTAAGTAGGAGACCACATATCAACAACATTTCCGCTATTGAAAGTGAACCATTTGTACTTATGAAAGAAACTTATGAAGTAGATCCAGATTTTTCTGAGATATGGATCAAATTGCGTGAAAACAATTGGACACCTCAAGGAAATTATTCTCATAATGATGGCTATCTTTTCTTTGAGAAAAGATTATGTGTTACTCAACCCTATAGACAACTTGTCTTGGAAGAGATGCACCAACCACCATTCATGGGACATAGAGGAGTTTCCGCAACACTTCAAGTAGTTTCTCGAGAATTCTTTTGGCCTCATTTGAAAAATGATGTAGCAAAATTCGTAGCTGACTGTGACATTTGTCAAGCAATTAAAAGCTACAAAGGCAAAGCTTTGGGATTGCTTATGCCTTTACCCATTCCAGATCGACCAATGGAACAAGTGTCTATGGACTTCATTACAGGCTTTCCTACTACTTCCAGTCATCATGACATGATTTGGACAATAGTGGATAGGTTTAGTAAGCAAGCCTATTTCATTCCATGTAAAAAGACACTGACTTCTCAGCAAGCTGCGACCATATTTGTTAAGCAAATCTTTGTTTATCATGGTCTACCCAAAGTGATAGTTTCTGATAGAGATTCTAAATTTTGTAGTCACTTTTGGATTTCTCTTTTCTCAAACTTAGGCACTAAGTTAGATTTTTCTATGGCTTTTCATCCTGAATCAAATGGACAGACCGAAGTCACGAATAGCACTATCTTGGATATGCTTAGAGCCTATGTTTCCCAGCAACCTAGTTCAAGGGATGAGTACATACATCTACTTCAATTTGCTTATAATAATACTCCTCATTTTGCTACTGATCGAGCACCATTTGAGATTATCTATGGTAGAGCTTTGCCTATTCTGGCTACTAGACTCTCCCATAAGATTGAAGCTGCTGACCAATATACTCGAGACTTTGATCGCATTTTATCTGAAGTGCATGATTGTATTGCAAGAGCTCAAGAGAAGTATACATTTCAAGCAAATAGGAAGCGTAAAGATTTTTCATTCCAAGAAGGTGATTATGTACTTTTGAGAATTGAGAAAAGACGATTGAAGAGTGTGGAAAAATTCCCTGCAGTTAAACTTGCACCTAGATACTATGGACCATTTAAAATTATTGAAAAGATTAACGATGTGGCTTATAGACTAGAGCTGCCATCTAATTGGAATATCCATAACTCTTTCCATATTCATCTATTGAAACCCTTTCGAGGAACACTTCATTCTCACCCAATTTATGAGGAACCACCTCTTATTGAAGGAGAGGAAGAAGTCTTAGTTCCTGATGCTATTATTGATCAAGAGATGACAACAACAAGAACTGGAAACCAATACATCAAATATCTTTTGACATTCAAAAACCATCCTCAAGAAGATGCAAAATGGATGCCCGAGAAATTTTTCCGAGCTTATCTTGAGATCCTTCGTTCTTTTCAAACCCAGCAAACCAGCAATTGAGGGCAATTGCAAACTCAAGCAACAGGGATGTCATGAGAATATATTTTAAGTCCTCTTTAAGAATATTATTTTTCCCTCTTGAGTAATTTGGGGATGCCTAAGTTACTCTTGCGTCATGCTGGCTAGGTTAATATCGTGGGTGACACCACTATAAATATTAATACGTGCGGTATATGACGTATGCTTGGGGCCACCTATGATTATTTCAGTTAGGTTTATATGGCAGGGTGATTCCTGGGGTACTTATGCCTGGTAGTCATGAGTTGGTTATGGTTTGTGCCTGTTTAATATTTGTGGGATTAAATTAATTATTAATTGGGCTTATATTTTCAGGTGATGAAGATTATGAGGATTGAAGAATAATGTTAAGGAGAATGTTTCTTATGCGCATCATATTTATTTTTACAAGCGTAGCTTATAACCTTAGTAGTTGATTTTTTCCATTTTGATACATTAGGAAAAATACATTTATAATGTTGAATTTATTAAAGCCTAAAGGCTTTACCCTAGCCCCAATTTTTGGGACACTCTATTTTTGTTGTGGAAGAGTGGCGTGCTCTCTAAAAGCACACTTTGTATATTTTTAGGGGCTATGGCCTCTTTTTGATTGAAAGCTAATAAAAATACTCGTGTGGGGGGAAGGCCACGCACAAGGGGGAGGAAGATTGCACCCCCAGCATGTTTGCCTTGGAGCTAAGTATTATGTTTGTTATGCTTTTGTTCAATTTATTTGATTTTGTTGAAACCTGCAAAGCATGTGTTTTCATGGTTGAATTTATGTGTTGAATTTCTCAAGTGTTCCACAAGCTATCCTAGAGAACGATTCCGTTTTCACATACCAATACTCATGTGATAAGTGATGTTGTGACAAAACTCAGCTAAGTGCAGCCATCTATCCCATGAAGCTTGAGTGTCATAATAGTAGTGTCACAAATAGATTTTGAGCCACTTGTTCACCCTCTCAGTTTGGCCATCCATTTGTGGGTGATAGGCCGTGCTTGGGGTGAGTGTAGTCCCCATGGACTCAAAGACACTCTTCCAAAAATGACTCATGAACTTGACATCCCTATCGCTTACCACTTGCTTAGGCATCCCATGCAACCTAAACACATGCTCCATAAATTGTTGAGCCATCATGGAAGCTATATATTGCACCTTTGTGGGTATGAAATGAACCATTTTTGTCAATCTATCCACCACCATGAAGATGCCATTCCACCCTTGCTTAGTAGTGGGCAGCTCGATAATGAAATCCATGGCTATGTGTGTCCACTTCCCTTCCGGAATAGGCAATGACTGCAACAATCCTCCTAGCAATTGGTTGGAATCCTTGTTTTGTTGACAAGAGAAACACTTTTGCACATAGTCATGCACATCCTTCCAAAAGAAACTCTTCCGTATTTTATCATAGGTCTTGAACACTCCAAAATGACCCGCTATGGATGAAGAGTGTATCTCTTGGATTTTCAACTTAAAGGATGAGGGACCAAATAGACCTTTCCCTTGTACTAAAGCAACCCATTGCGCACCTCAAAATGTGTCCACTTCCCTTCCGGAATAGGCAATGGCTGCAACAATCCTCCTAGCAATGGGTTGGGATCCTTGTACTAAAGCAACCCATTGCACACCTCAAAATGTGTCCACTTCCCTTCTGGAATAGGAAATAGCTGCAACAATCCTCCTAGCAATTGGTTGGGATCCTTGTTTTGTTGGCAAGAGAAACACTTTTGCACATAGTCATGCACATCCTTCCAAAAGAAACTCTTCCGTATCTTATCATAGGTCTTGAACACTCCAAAATGACCTGCCATGGATGAAGGGTGTATCTCTTGTAGGATTTTCAACTTGAAGGATGAGTGAGGGACCAAATAGACCTTTCCCTTGTACTAAAGCAACCCATTGCGCACCTCAAAATGTGTCCACTTCCCTTCCAGAATAGGCAATGGCTGCAACAATCCTCCTAGCAATTGGTTGGGATCCTTGTACTAAAGTAACCCATTGCGCACCTCAAAATGTGTCCACTTCCCTTCCGGAATAGGAAATAGCTGCAACAATCCTCCTAGCAATTGGTTGGGATCCTTGTTTTGTTGGCAAGAGAAACACTTTTGCACATAGTCATGCACATCCTTCCAAAAGAAACTCTTCCGTATCTTATCATAGGTCTTGAACACTCCAAAATGACCCGCCATGGATGATGAGTGTATCTCTTGTAGGATTTTCAACTCGAAGGATGAGCGAGGGACCAAATAGACCTTTCCCTTGTACTAAAGCAACCCATTGCGCACCTCAAAATGTGGATATTCATCACATAACCCCTGCTGTAATTTCTGAAACATTGGACTAGCCATGTCATCCACCAAATACTCCTCTTGTATCTCATGAATCCAATCATGATGCACCTCCAAAATGGCATGTATAGTGCAAGCCCACATCCTAGAAAATGCATCCGCCACCACATTGTCCTTTCTTGTTGTGTAAGAGATCTTGAAATCATATTTTTGTAAGGTAGCAAGCCATCTCTTTTGCTTTGGAGAAAGTTTTTGTTGGGTGAGGAAGTATTGGAGTACCCGGTGAGATTGGTCCTTACTTTGAAAAGCCCACCATACAAACAGTGATGCCAGTTCTTCACAGCATGCAAAATGGCTGACATTTCTTGATCATAGACATGGAGCTCCCTCTCCTTCTCGGTGAGATTTCTACTCTCATAAGAAATCACCCCATGCTCTTGATATAACACGACACCAATTGCTCTCCCTCTTGCATCAGCTCGTATAGTGAAAGGCTTAGAAAAAGCAAGGCAAACTAATATTGGGGCTGAAATTAGTGCTTTCTTGAGCTCTTAGAAGCTCTTATCGGCCACGACATCCCAAAAAATGATTCCTTCTTAAGCCTATTGGTAAGTGGGACTACCATGTGAGCATAGTGGCATATGAACCTCCTATAAAAGGATGATAGTCCCAAAAATCCCCTTAGTTGGGTAGTGTTGGTGGGTGTAGGCCACTCCTTGACGCATTGTACTTTCTTGGGATCCATCTTAATGCCATCATTGGATCCAACTATTCCACCCCTTGTGACATAAATGTGCACTTGCTTTGTTTGGCGAACAACTTATGCTCTCTCAACACCTTCAACACTTGCTCCACATTCATCAAGTGCTCTTTCCTTGACTTGCTATACATAAGTATGTCATCAAAGAACACCAAAACTGATTTGCAGAGGAATGTCTTCAAAACTTTGTTCATAAGAGCTTGAAATGTGGCTGGAGCATTTGATAAACCAAAGGGCATAACCGTGAATTGTAACAAACCTTGTTCAGTCTGGAAGGCTGACTTAAACTCATCTCCTTTGTTCATCCTTATTTGATGGTACCCGGACTTGAGATCTATCTTGGAGAAATATTTTGCTCCTTTTAACTCATCAAGTAAATCATCAACCCTTGGAATGGGATATTGATTCTTTATAGTGATCTTGTGAGATCCCTATATTAGATGCACATTCTATAAGATCCATCCTTCTTCTTCACCCACAAGACAGTTGAGATGAAGGGTGATTGGCTTAGTTGTTGAATGAACCCCATTTCCAAAAGTTCCTCCACTTGCTTTGCCACCTCTTACCGCTCAACCTTTGAAAGCCTATAGGGACGCTTATTGACTGGTTTTGCATCCTTCTTAAGCTCTATGGCATGCTCGAATTCTCTTGTAGGTGTCAAGCATTTTGGTGCCTCAAACACATCTTTGTACTCTTGCAACAAGGCATCCATCCCTTCATCATGTATTTGTAACCCATTGTCCGCTGCTTGATGAGTGAGTTGAATCATGTAAACAAGGCATAAGCTCTTCAACTCTCTCTTCATTTGCTTCATAGACACCAAGGTCAATGCATGGCTACAAACTCCATCCAAACATAGCTCTTTGCCTTCCTGCATAACCACATCTTCATGTTCTTCAAATCCATTGAAAACCTGCCCAAAGTGTGCAACCAATCACATCCAAGCACCACATAAATGGGCCCCATGTCAAGCACAATCAAATGGGCATCATAGACATAATCGGAAGACAAAGAAATCCTTGTTGCAACCCAACTCTTGCTCAGCTCATGCCGTCCATTTGCAACCTCCACTTTTAGAGGCTTCATCATCTCGCGTGGGCATAGTCTCAAAGAATTTATTGATTTTTTAGAGTTCACAAAACTATGTGTGCTCCCCGAATCAACAAGTATGTGGATTGATCTACCCCCAATCTTCCCCACGAGCCTTAAAGTGTTGGAACCTTTGCATCTTGCTTTGGCTTCTTATGAAATGGGGATGGCTTCTTGTGAAATGGGGATGTCTTTTCTTTTGTTTCACTTTCTTCCCAATCCTCTCCACCCATATCAAATGGAAACTCTTGAGAAGGGTCAAGAATAGGCTCTTCTATCAAATCATTAGCACAATCCTTAAATTCAGCCTCATCCATGTATTCCAATGGTGCCTCTTCATCTTTAACCACCTCATAGATCATGTTAGCCCGTACCTCCTTTGCCTTGCATATCTTTTTATGCTCGGGACTCCATTTCTCATTGCATAGAAAGCAAACCCCTTTCTTCCTCTTCTCATCCATCTCTGCTTTTGTGTCAATTGCTTAATCACCTTGGGAAGAGGATTTGGCATCACTTTTGGGTGGAGATTTGGCCATAAAACCACCCCATTTCACGTTCCTTGGCTGTCCATACACACTAGGATACGTGGTATGGGAGTAGGGATTGGAGTGAAGCTTGTACGAGGTACATAAGGTGTAGTAGAGGTAGACGTTGGCCCTTTGACTGCATTTGGGCTGAAAGTATAGATGGTCTAGTTGTCCCCACATTCTATCTATTGGCAACACCAACCTTATACTTAGATTCAAAGACCTCCGCTGCATAATACATGGCATCTTGCAAGGTTTGGGTTCTTTGAGCCTTCACATCAGCCCCAAGTGATGATTGCAATCCATGTATGTATTTCACCATTTTGTTGTACTCATTTATTCCCCCAACAAACATGGAGAGACTTCTAAATTGGTTACTATACTCTTTGAGGGAACTCCCCTTTTGCTCCAAATAATCGTATCATTGTCCCACCAATTGAGCTCATTCCAATGGAGATGTGAAATTTTGGAACATGGCATCCTTGAATGGCTCCCAAGTGTTAAAGTGCATACCCTCATGTTGAGTAAACCACCACCATGAATGGGCATAATCTTTCGAATGCAACACGGAAAATTATACTTTGTCCATTTCCTCACGGGGATACAATGCAAAGTACATCTCCATCTTGCTAATCCATTTCTCCAATTCTTTGGTGTTTGTGTTCACCTCTTTGAACTTGGGAAGTGTAATTTTCTCCTTCACATCTTTGACCCTTGGTGACTCCAATGTAGTACGTCCATGGGTAGTGTGTGGTATGTCCCATGAACCCCTCAATACTCCATCCAAGAGTCTCCCACTCACATTGTGCACACCCCTTGAAGAGCCCTCCATGGGATCCAAAGCTACGGGTTGCTTTCCAAGCCTAGAAACTAAAGCATACCCGCCTTGATGATCTTTTGAAAGCACATTTGACATTCCTTACATACCACCAAGATTCCCATGTGGATTTGGTGCATGGTCAAATTTATCCATTGCCTTTTGCAGCACACCCAAAATCCGATCTTCAAGAGTTACAAACCTTTTATCCATCTTATCCACTATTTGATGGATTAAATTGACATTCTCATTGCCTTGACGCATGAGCTCACTACTAATGTAGAGCACCTCCTTTTGGCCATCTCTTTGTGCATCCTTGATTGCATCGATGAGAGAAATACTTAACATATCCAAGGTGATGTTCCCCAATTAGATTTGATCATGTCCACTAGTGTGCACCGGTATGCCTTCATTCACTATTTGACCACTAATGTCATGGAGAGGTATCCTTTCTTGTTGTATTGCCCTTGAGTTTTGCCCATGTTCAAGAATGGAATGTGGTGCCACATTTTGATCGTGTGGTTTGTCACCCAATGCGTTGTCGACCACATGTGCCAATCCATCACTAATCCCCTCTTTTCCAACATCTTGAACTTGGTTCCCCTCCACGGGCACTTGTGCTTAAGCTTTCGGTGGCCTTCCATGGTTTCCCATACTACCAAGTGGTTAGTAGGGCAAACGGCAACCAAATTGGGAGTTCTTTAGTTTTTTGCATTCGTCTTGATGAGAGTGTTAACCCAATTCTAGGATTAACAAGAGCTATTGCCATTATCTTACATTAAGGAGTCACGGTAGATACACCAAAGGGTCATGCATTCAAGATATAAAGCCATAGTGTCCAAAGCTACAACTTGGACGGGCACCTGTAATGATGTCACGGAGTATTTATAGCGATTCCCGCTTCAAAAGCGTGTGGCAGCAAGATAGGATGAAGTCCTAAGTGATGTATTTCATGGATATATTATGAGAGTAGTCATTGTAATAGCATTAGGCCTCTTATGAGCTTAAAGTGCCCGACCGGCCACAGTTTAAGTGAGTATGAACACTTATGGCCATGTACGTGAATTTCTCTCATAATACAACATACTCTCCCATTGTGCAATTGAGTCTTGCTCTTGCTAATCCTCTTGCTAATCTCTCTCCCTAATGCATTCTAGTGAAGTGAGGTGAGGTGAGAGGAGGGATGAGGACCCGTAGTGCAACGCGACGGTGTAACAACGCTCGCGGGAGACGCTGTGGAATTGCTTCTCAAGGAGTTGTAGAGCTTGGAGACCTCAAGTGTTACGAGCTCGGCTATTGGAAAGATCCTCACGACAGTTGCGGTTCACCAGGTAATCTCTTTTTGGATGTGTTTCAAGGAGGGTTAGGGTGAGTCATAACATTTTTGGTGCCTCTCTGCCGAGGAGCCATCCCTTGGCTTTTTCCATTGTTTTACCTCTAATCTATGTATAACCCATTATAAAAAAGATGTGGATTTGATGACGATTTATGTGAGATTTGGTGTAGAATAGCTCTGTTTTTTGTTTTTGAAAAGAATGCTTTTTGTTATTGTTTTGGTGGTTTTTTATGTTCTTAGGCCTTGCACATAGTTTTTATTAGGTTAGTTTGCATCCATTGCATCAAACAATGTAGTAGAATGCAATTCTTAGTTAATGTTAGCTCTCTTTAGTTTAAACATAGAACTAAAATCATTGATTTTAATTTAATTGTGTGTTTTTTGTTGAAATTGTTTGGATTAGAGTGTTAGCAAGCATTAGGAGTAGCTTAATCTTTCAAAAAATTTCTTAAAATCATAAAAAATCCTTGAATTAGACTAATTTCTCTTAATGGACTGATTTTTATCATTAAGGGTGATTAATCTTGTTCAAAAGGCTAAAAATTTAGAAAATGTATTAATTTGGGTCTAAATGGATTATATGAGTAGTAGAAATTGGTGTTTTTGAGTGTTTTGAGAGCATCTAGATGCATCCAAACAGCTAATCACATTAATTTTTTCATCAATTGAAGAAATTTGACTCTTTGCTTAATTTTATCTTAAAAGAGAAGATCATAATTAAGAGTCTAATTAATCTCCTATTTTAGATTAATTTACACAATTGTTGATACATAAAGATTAGCATTCCCTTGCTCTATCCAATGATGTGCTCAATTGTGTGAATTAATTAAGGATTAGTGATTAATTAGAGTCCTCTATTAGTGTAAAAGAGGAAAAGACTAGTGAAAGGATTAATCTTGGATTAATTTTTAATCACCTTTTTACATAACTCGTTTTCAATGAGTAGATGCTCATGAGTTGTCAAAATTGTCCATTTTGGGGATCATTTATGAGGGGTGTAAGGGGTGTCATTTATGAGTGGTGTAAGGGGTGTCATTAAAATATTGGGGGTCATTTATGAGGGGTGTAAGGGGTGTCATTAAAATATTGACTTTTTTTATTTCCACTTACCTTTTTTGAAAAACGCCCATACCCCTTTCCTTTTAAAAGGTTGACTTTTTTTATTTCCACTTATCTTTTTTGAAAAACACCCATACCCCTTTCCTTTTAAAATTCAAAAAATATTCCCCCCCAAAAGGAAAATTCGTATTTTCCACTAGACTAAAAAAAAAATCCTGCGAAAACATTCTGGCCATGAGAAATCCCGGCCGTGAAAGAACTTCCGGCTGTGAAAAAAAATCCGACCGTGAAAGAACTTCCAGCAAAAAAATCCGGCCGTGAAAGAACTTCCAGCAAAAGAATGGTTGACATCTTCGAGCCATTGAGATCTATGCCACAAATTCACCTCCCAATGCGATTGGCCATGCCTATAACAAGCGTGTTATCGGGTTTTACACCCCCTATCACTTCGATTCCACCGAGCTTTAGCCCCTTGCCTAACATTCCCGCAAATCCTATAACTGCCAACACTTTCCTTGATGCCCACACCCTGGACATACTGACTAGTCTAGGAAGGGGGTGGCCCAAGGACTCAGTGTGTCTCTTCCACAAGAGCACTCACATACGGCCTCAGTGATTCATACAGAAATACGACCGTTCAAATTTTTAAAATTATGGGCAAATATGACAGAACAACAGACCCTGTTCAATTCATTCAAATGTTTGAACAAAGATGTGAAGCCTTTGGAAATCCCAACTGCCCCACTAAGGTACATGCATTGAACTTATACATAGAGGGAAAAGATAGTCAATGGTTCATCGCATTGATGCCGGCGATCAAGACCAACTTCAAAACCTTGAAATTAGCCTTTATACATGGCTTTTCCAGACAAGGTGATCGGTGGAGTGCAATAATAGAACTCTATTCAATTGAGCGTCAACCAAATGAATCTATTAGAGATTTTATCCTTAGGATAAAACTCTTGTACTCATGTTGTGAGTCATGGAAAAAATTAAACGATGTTCAATTGAAGAGATGCTTCATGATGGGCTTAAAGAATAACAGCTTACACAACTTTATCACTGTATCCAATCCGAAAACATTCAATCGATGTTGTAAAGAAGCAATATGTTTAGGTGACAACATAAAGATGATCATGCTACGAGATGTTCCTCATCTAAACCAAGTGAAGCAATGGTAAAAGAAAGATCGATCTCGGAATTGACATTCCCATAATTTTATGCAACCTTGCTTAAAACCTTATAGCCAACATCTCTAAAAGAGGATAAAAACCTTCAAAACTAGACATCCTTAATGCTTATAAAAGTGAGGAACGAAATGCCTTGTGTTAAGTGCAATCACTACGATCATCCCAATCCTCATTGTGCATACAAGCCACCTTTTCTTCTATACTGCATATATTGTAAAACCTTTGACCATAATACTAAAAAGTGTTCTGCTTCATCCACAAGGGACTCAAAACCTCCATCTTCCGTGCACCAAGCAAAAAAGTCCAAAGGGTAGAAACTAATCAGGAGAGGCAGTTAATCGAACACTTCAGTGTTTCTATTATTGTGGACCTCACAAGGGCAGACTACACAATTTGAAATACTTCCATGCCCATAGTCACTGACACCTTGCAACCAATGTGTGAACGATGTGGCATTGATCACATGTTCCAAGATTGCCCAAGACGAGTTGCTTCAATGAAACTTGTCTCATAAAATACAACTCTTAACATCTTAAGTGTACAAAACGGGCAACTGACCATGGTACCCTTGAATGTGCTTACACATTTACTAGACAAGGCACGAGAGAAACAGTTTAAAAAAATGTAAAAGATAACACCTCAACATGGGTAGAAGAACATGCTTTAAAACATAACCCAAAAGAAGGAGCTAAACCTTCTAAAACCAAGAAAAACAAAGGACAACAAACTATCGAAACCAAGGTTGAATTAAAGGATAGGGAAAAGGAGCCTATGAAGGACATAAACCCAAAAGGGGGCATAATCCCAAAAGAGCCAAAAGCTATACATGATGTAGAAGCATCCACCTCAAAGACCACCACACAGACCTCAACACCCATATGTGCAACACAGGATACAAAAGCCCAAAAGAAAATTCGATCTCGTCGCAGGGGTCAAGATAATGAAAAATCGACAACCCAAAGAAAGTCATAAAATGAAGCAAGTTCTAGTACATCACTAAGTGAGGATGAAACAAGTTCTTACTCTTTGCTCAGTGCACCACATAGACCAATCAAGAAACTAGAACCCACCCAATCACCCCAAATGGATAATAATGATCACATGACATATACAAAACACAAAAAGCAAGCTCAAGAGAGCATGCTTAGCTTGGTTGAATGTCTTATAGGGTCGCCGATTGTGATTGAGCCGCCTCATAATGCCAATCCTAGTGACAATAACCAAAATACAAAGCCTAGAGGAGTACCGCTTTCCTTTTCAAGAGGAAGACATATTCTCTACAGAAGAGTCATTTGAGACAGATTTAACGAACTATATGCTTGAGAAAGCACATGAGGAATTCGATAATTCCGTTACAAGATTAAAATAGTCTCTCAAAACCTCATTTGGAGGAATGCTCTTCTCTCATGATAAAGCCAACATCACATCAGCATTTGCACCTTTAAGGGCTCAATTTGAGTTATACAAGGACATAATGAACTCCATAAAACAAGACTGTGAGGATTCGCAAGTTCCCAACAGACCTCATTAAGAATTGTCAGCGGGCCAAGTGTGCCAGTGTACGTATTGGGTACTCTTGAAAAAGCTGAAAGCCAAAATGAGGATGAAAGTGAATGGGAGTACAAAACAGAAACGAGATCTGAAGCCGAGTTAATAACCGAAATATCCATGGTTCCTTTGGAAGACTATATCATGGTATGGTTGGATTTTCCTATAGGCAATGATGTTAAACGCAAACGCACATTGATGTTAAACGCAAACGCACATTGATGTTAAATGCAAACGCACATTGATTAGCCCTCGAGCTCATAACATCGTGACAATAGACACTTGGGTGTCATTGGGATAACCTAAACTCATCCCTACACGCAATAGTCTTGCAAGAAGAGCTAATGGACAAAACATTGAAGTTCCAGGTTACTTTAGATACACAACTCAAACAATCGATGGCAATATGGAATTTACATTCCATGTTACCCTAGATTCCCTTGAGTATGATGTCATCCTCGGTGAAACTTGGGTAGGTGAATCGTTGTATTCACTAGATGAATCCATGCACAGTCACTCCTACAAGCGATGTAAAATTGCTATTACGGGAGGAAGAAACCTTGCAGGAACTAAAACTTCCAACATATCTTACTGAAAAGATTCCTAGGATTTTGGTTGGATTGGAAATTGCAAATAAAATCACCATAGCTGAAGCACAACTTTATCCAACACGAGAACACAATCTCATGACCCTCGAGCTATGGGATTTGTTAGGTCAACCAACACTCACGGCACATCTTGAAAGAATAAACTTTATATAAGACTTGAACATGCCATGTTTGGGGTACTTTGAACATACAATGTATATTGAAACTAACCCCCTCACTTGCAAGTTTTTTGTGGTTGAGTATGTATTAGAAGTAGATTTGATCTTGGGGCATAAATGGACTATTGCTACCCAAGCACCACTGTGCTTTGCTAGCGATAGAGTCATCATGATGGTCAAAGATAAAAAGTTGACAATACCATACTGCAAGGAAGAGGATCCAACAAAAACACTACTGCAGGCACAAGGGTACTACCAAAGAAATACCAAAGCTTCGGTCCCCAAGCGCATCACAAAGACCCCTAAGCTTGCACAAAGAAGAAAGCCTCAGCACCAAGCACATCTCGATCGTAAAAGAAGTTCTCGGGAAAAAATTTCGGCTGTGGAAAAAAAAATTTCAGCTCTGTGAAAAATCGAATTTTCCCCGTGAAGGTTTACGGCATGAATTTAGTCATTGCGTGAAACTTTGGAGACCCGTATCTCCTAAATCGTATATTCGATGAAGGCGCTCTAGGGCTCATCGAAAAGCTAACATCGAGCTCTTCGACTTTGAACTTGGTTGTCCGAAGGTAAAATCGACCATTTTGGCCTCTGACCAATAGCCTCAAAATTCAACCCGAAAATCGAGGCAAAAAACAACACAAAAAGCACAAAAAATCGTAAAAAACAACGCGAAAATGATGACGAGCCATATTCGGGCTACTTTTTGAGAGTCTAAACGATAAAATCACAAACGGCTCAGAGAAACAAAGTTGTAGTAATCCAAAAATACTATAACTTCTTTAAACAAAGTTTTTCAAAATTCCTTTTGGAACACCCTAAAAAACGTGTTTCGAAACAAGGAAAAAAATCTCAAATTTTTTTTTCCATCATGAGACAATGATGGAAAATAGATTTTAGGACCCCCTCTCAGGTCATTCACGTGCGTATAGCGCCTAAGCTAATTAGGGCGAACGGACACCCGTTTGATCCAACGAAGAGTATGCCAAGCCTCTTGAGGCTGTAACGGGTTGTGGGAGAATATAAAAAGCCAAAAAAAATTGTATTGCAGTGTTCATCAAAGATGGGTGCCTGTGCTTGTGCCTGTGCTTCAACAAGAAGGATACTATGTTTTGGTAATTCCATCATATGGTCGCCAAAATCAAATAATGTGAAGAAAACCTCACCACCACAACGTCAACCCCAACAACTGCACCTAAAGTTCGACAAGAATGGAGGCCCAAGAAACGACAAGCAAATTGCTCTCATGCATTTAGCATCAACACAAGAGCTTTTCTATTCAAGAAAATAATCAGCAGTCTTTCCTTACTGCCTCGACAACATTTGAGTAACAAATTCAAGAATCAATACCCACGTTTGCAACACGGAGATATATAAGCGCATCAAGAACAAAATAACAATCCTCTTGTCACTTCTCTGGATGTGAGAAATAAGTGCATAAGATGTTGTTTGCAAGTCATGACCTAGATGACCCATTTTTTAAAAAAACCCTCGGGGTTAAAACCTGCAACTTCATCGAATTAGGCCATTTCACGAAATAATCCTTCAGGCCGCCAAAAATCCTGCAATCTCACGAGTTTAGGTTTCTCACAAATTATGGTCTCACAGCTTAAGAACCTGCACTTTTACGATTTAAGCCTCATCATCGATTAAGCCATATCACACAATGACGACTATATATTTGTTAAGCTTATTGCTTACTATTCTTTTGGTGGCTAAATTAATGTAGCAGCTACTCCATGAGTACATATCCATACTCATGCACTGGAGAACATTTGCACCAAAGCCTCACCATCGACAACTTCTAGGTACATCTCTAGATAGGGAGGCCATGGGGTGGGCGAAAGCCTGGTCAATGGTACAACCCATCACTTGGAATTTTCCTTCAAATGACAAACCTCTCCAAACGACGCCATCGTCTTCACAAATCAATGATCTTCAATCCTTACTGAAGATATCTATATTAGCCTCGCAAGTCCACGTAATTCTTTCAATCCTCACCAGAAGTGGCTACTTCAACACAGAGCAATTCAATAAGAGTCTATATGACTCAATTCTTTTACTTCATGTAAATTTGCTTCATAAAAGCACTTAAAAACACATGGGCAGAAGAAGACAGGAACAGGTCCTTCTCAACAACATTTGATAAGAATCCTGCCACATAAAGGGACATCATCAAAGGCCAAATTCTTCAAATGATGACTGTCGCTTCAATGAATCAAATGAGGAACTGAGAATCACCATCTCGTTCTGATGATTAAGTCTACGTTCCTCCAGATCCATCCCTCTTCTCTCCCATTATTAACATCTCTTAGTGTCCCCACTAACAAAAATCACATGTAACCTTGCCGATGATTACTAAAAACAAATTGAGCCAAAAAAGGAGGCTCACAAAAATATAAAAATGCAATGATTTGCAAAAACCACCACCCCTCATCCCGTAAGGACCTCCCAATACACCACTAACCTCTTCATTCATTAACTAGCTTTTCTTATTTCTTCCGTTGTAGGAACAAAGACACTTAAACGTCACTCATCATCAATGCCATTGACAAAGCTTGATCATTCTCCCCACACAAAGGTCTTCAACGTGATCACACGGACGCGATCGCCATCAGGAAGGGAGGAATGTTAATCCAATTATAGGATTAACAACAGATACTGCCATTATCTTACATAGAGGAGTCACGATAGATACACCAAAGGGTCATACATTCAAGATATGAAGCCATAGTGTCCAAAGCTACAACTTGGATGGGCGCCCGTAATGGTGTCACAGAGTATTTATGGGAATTCCCACTTCAAAAGCGTGTGGAAGCAAGATAGGATGAAGTCCTAAGTGACGTACTTCATGGATATATTAATAGCATTAGGCCTCTTATGAGCCTAAGTGCCCGGCTAGCCACAGTTTAAGTGAGTGTGAACACTTATGGCCATGTATATAAGTGAATTTCTCTCATAATACAACATACTCTCCCATTGTGCAATTGAGTCTTGCTCTTGCTAATCCTCTTGCTAATCTCTCTCCCTAATGCATGCTAGTGAGTGTGTGTGAGTGAAGTGAGGTGAGAGGAGAGACGAGGACTCGTAGTGCAACGCGGTGGTGTGACAACGCTCATGGGGAGACGTACGACAATTGCGGTTCACCAGGTAATCTATTTTTGGATGTGTTTCAAGGAGGGTTAGGGTGAGCCATAACAGAGAGGAACACTCCTATCACCCTGAATTACCACTTTAATCACCCCTATATCTCTCTGTTTTGACTTTTAGCTAAAATTCAAACTTGCCCATCTGATGTCAAAAGTGGTTGATTGATTGCTTATTAGGAAGCTATTTTTATGGGGAATATAATGATGTAAGTGTGGTTGGTTTAGTCACTCCAAAAATGTCACTATCACAAAACAGGCTGCAGAATAGCATTGACCATTTGACCCATGGATCGGTACCCGATTTGGGAGCTTGATGGCTCTTTGGAAAGCTTAGACCATCCTCTTTCCAACCGTATATAGCACTTCACTTTAGTACATGTGTTTCTTGACTAGGCCCACTTTTTATGTTTGGGGAGAAAGAAGCAAAAATGATGAAAATAACTTCCCTTTGTCCACAATTTGCACCCTTCTTCAACAACACCTATTCAAGGAATTCTTGAGCATCATATCCATCATGTGAAACATCCCAAGACATCCAAAAATTGTTCCCTCATGCACAATGTACCAAGTGTTCACACCTACGAGCATCCACTTGTCAATGCAACCCACATGTTTTGATCACACCCAAGTGTCCACGACATGCCCAATCAAGTGTCATTTGGCTTCCATAGCCTCGACACGCTTGCAATGTATCCAATTTGTATGTTGAAGGAGCGCTTTATGCTTGTCGATCTCCCGGCCAAGCCTTCCTGTTATATGCACATTATGTGTGCATATACTAGGAGGCTAACCCACGTTAGGCTTGTGAGCATGGGAGCATGGGAACAAGCTCTAGTGGAGCATGGGTTAGGACTAACCTTAAGGGTTAAGGTTACGGTCAAGCATCCAAGGGTCACACATGGGAAATGGAAAGTCAAGAGTCACTTGAGGACCCTCCTATATAATAGGGGAATGGGGCACACTCAAGGAGACTTGGGAGGCTTGGAGGCTTATGCTATGGTCTCTTGTGTAGAGGTCCATATCTACTCACCTACCATTTCACACTATCGCTATTGGATTGTGTTATACCTCTTGATGGTATGGAACATCAAGGTAGAGGTATGATGTATTTCATTTATGATTCATGTGTGCATCCCTTGGGCGCGGGGGTGGTTGGGTGGTTGAGTTTATGCCTGATTTATGCATGTTTATACATAACAATTATCTAGAGAGATCTTATCTCTATTTAATTGTTGTTGATTTTTTTAGTAAATTTTAATATTTACTAATAAAAATGTTATTTTGTTAATTTGTGTTGATGAATTTCACGTGGATCGTCAATATGGCGATTGGAATGCGTGTTACTACAATTCAATGGACGAATTGACGTTGCGGGGGAATTCCGTGAGTTTAATACTATTTTTCTCTATTTTTTATGAAATTTTTTACAAAAATACCACATATTTTATTGTGGATATTTTTGATAGAATGGATTCCCTAAATTATTAGAATTTTAAGAAAATTTTTTCCTAATTTTTTAGGAATTTTTTGAGCATTTTTATGATTAAAAATGTATTTTTTATACATTTTTGCGAGTTTTTTTTGCTGATATGCTCTCAAATTTCTGTCAATTTTCTGCTGAAATGCAGTAGGGGACAGCATGTTGATGCATGAAATTCTCTCTCGTGTGCGTGGGGTCCTTTCCGCCTCTCAAATCTGATTTTTCCTTCTTTTTTCTGTGAGAAATTCTCTTAAAAATGATTTTTTAAATATTAATCATAATTAATGTTACTTATGATTAAGACATGTTTAATTAAAAACTTTAATCAAATGATTAAAGTTAACCCCTCTGTTAACAGAGAGGGGAGGAGAAAGAGACTGGAAGGGAGAAGAAGGAGAGGAAAGAGGAAAGAAGAAGGAGTTTTTTTTTACTCCCTCCCTCTCTCCTTCCTTTTACACACAAGACGGGGTGGGGACTGCGCTGCGGCCAGCCGGCGAAAAATCGCCCACCCTTAAAAAAATCAAAACCAAGAAAAAGCTTAATTAAGCTTATTTTTATTTTTTTATTTTTATTAAAAAATAAGTTTTTTATTATTAAAAAAAGGAGCTTTTGATAATATTTTAAAAAAAAGCTTGATAAAAACCTAAAAAATATGGGATTTAAGGAAAAAATCTCTGAAACATTTTTGGAAATTTTTTCTTGAAACTTTTTTGGCTTTTCATCTTCCAGAAAACTTTTGGCTTTCCGTTTTCCCGAAACCTTTTGGCTTTCCAAATTCCGAAAAAACTTTTGACCTTCCGTATTTCGGAAAAACTTTTGACCTTCCGTATTCCGGAAACTTTTGACCTTTTACATTCCGATTTTTTTTGTCTTTTCATTTTTTCCAAGAAACTTTTGGCTTTCCGTATTCCGGGAAAACCGTTGGAATTCCGAAATTTTTTGACCGTTCGTATTCTAAATGCGTTCGGGGTAATTTAAAAATTTCAAAAAATTCCTAAAAATTAGTGAAAAATTAGACAAAGGTTATTTTAAATTTTGAAAAAATGTGGAGTTGGTGTTTGGCATGTGGTGTGTCCATTCGGCCGCCCGTGACCATTCAAATTCCTTTAAAAATATATTTTTTGACTCAAAAAAATAAAAAAATCCATTAAAATTATAAATTTTCATTGGATTTGAGAATTATCGGGCGAAATTGAAAATTTCGTGAACGATAGGATTCTCAAGAAAAATTAGAAATATTCTAGATATTATTTTTTGAAATCTTAAAAATTGATATTTTTAAAATATCAATGGTATTTTGGTAAATTTAATCGCTAAATTTTTTAAAAAAAATATAGGTTTAGAATGCCATAAGATAGGTTTGGTGGAATTCAAAATTATCATATTTTGAGGCCCTATAAAATTAGGAAAAATTAGAAAAAAATCATGATAATTCTTTTTCTCGAGAATTTAATATTTTCGAGGGTTATTTAATATTGAAGTACATTTTCTCGTGCTGACATTAGATATATGTTAGTTATTCGCATATTATTAATACAATTATACCTCGTATTAATGGATATTTATGTTTGGATTAATTCTAAACGATGTATTCATGATTTTTTACCATTGTTTAGCCATTCTTTTTGGACATGTTCCTTAATTTCTTTTGATGGCTACTCAGAAAATCATCATATTGAAAAAAATATCTTCCAATGATGGAATTTACCTATAACAGTGTTAAATATACGGCTATTGGTTTTAGTCCATGCATACTTATGTATGGGTATCAACCCAGGGCACCTATTGATATCGGTCTTAAGGACATCAAGCTTGATGTATCGAGGGATTTCTTGCGTGATATGCAGGAAATGCTGACCAAAGCTCGGGATTCTATCATGAGTGCTCAGGATAGAGTACGATTTTATACTGATAGGAGACGCTCATCTTGGTCTTTTGAACCAGGAGCGTTGGTTTATTTTAATGTTCCTAAAGATTCTCAGACTTTGTCAATAGAAAAATGCTCGGATTTATCTCCTAGATATTGTGGTCCATTTTCGAGTTATACATCGGATTGGCACGGTTGCGTTTGAACTTAAAACTACCTCCACAGTCTTTCATATCAATGGATTGAAAGGGAAACTGGGAGGTGAGGATAACACAGTTACTCCTCAAGAACTCATTCAAGTCGAAGATTTATCCTATGTTCCACATGAACCTGATAAGGTACTTGAATTCAGGGAAAGGAAACTTTGTAGTTGACTAATCCCTGAGGTTAAATTTAGGTAGAAAGATAAGGAAATAGAGGATTCGACTTGGGAGTCGGTTGATATTGTTCAGTGCAGTTCTTCTTCTTTTCATTGCAAGAGTGCAATGTTTTGAGAGAGAGGAAGTATGTTATATGCACATTATGTGTGCATATACTAGGAGGCTAACCCACATTAGGCTTGTGAGCATGGGAGCATGGGAACAAGCTCTAGTGGAGCATGGGTTAGGACTAACCTTAAGGGTTAAGGTTAGGGTCAGGCATCCAAGGGTCACACATGGGGAATGGAAAGTCAAGAGTCACTTGAGGGTCAGGCATCCAAGGGTCACACATGGGGAATGGAAAGTCAAGAGTCACTTGAGGGTCCTCCTATATATAGGGGCATGGGGCACACTCAAGGAGTCTTGGGGGGCTTGGAGGTTTATGCTATGGTCTCTTGTGTAGAGGTCCATATCTACTCACCTACCATTTCACACTATAGCTACATGCTATTGGATTGTGTTATACCTCTTGATGGTATGGGACATCAAGGTAGAGGTATGATGTATTTCATTTATGATTCATGTGTGCATCCCTTGGGCTCGGGGGTGGTTGGGTGGTTGAGTTTATGCCTGATTTATGCATGTTTATGCATAACAATTATCTAGAGAGATCTTAGGGTTTTAACACTTCCCACCCTCGTACCTAGTCTGATTCTAGGCACAAGTTGGGGCCATGTCTTCACATCCAATGTACCTAATCCCCCACCGTACCGCTTTACCTACTAGCAATCACGGCATGGTGAGTTTAATCCATACTCTCCTGGGCCATGTCTTCACATCCACCAATGTACCTAATCCCCCCACCGTACTGCTTTACATGGCATGGTGAGTTCAATCCATGCTCCCCTGGGCCTCTCCTCCAATGCCCGAGGTACCCTCACACACATACTAGATACTAGGAAATTGAAGTGCATGAACTCATGCCACTATCATTTTATCAATTACAAAAATGAGCATGTACTCATGCTTTCCTCCAATCACCATAGTAGCTCTAATACACCAAATCACATCAAACCAACATCCACCATCATGTGAATCAAAAGGCAAAAGATTTGTAAGAAATAGCTCCACACTTCAAGAAGTAGGCATAATATCCTCAAAATGTTCCATGCAAACACAAGATCTTCTCACCCATAGCAAGAGAAAAACTATGTTGATAGATGCATTTGCTCTTGACCAAGCATCACGTGCCAAGCATCGAAATATCCTTTCACATCAAACTTGTGTCTAAAAGCCTTCTTTACCCTCAATAAATCCAAGATTTTGCACACAATGGTTCAAAACTTCCACATTTTCATCTTTCATGAGCAAGAGAATTCCCTATTTTCAACCCAACTACACCATGCTCGCCATTTTCACCAAATCAACACCATTGACCATTCATATGCCTTCTCCCACACCTAAGTGAAGTATTCTCTTCTCTCCAAGATCTTGAATGTGGTTACCATTGAAGTGTCCCAAGCTCCTCAGGCTATCCTCTCTTTGCCTTTCAAGCCTCCACGCCTTGCCTCCTTGTTGATAAAGCCCTAGATCTTCAAAAAGGCCACTTTTTGTCCACCACAAGACTTTACTTTGTGACCAAGGAGATAAAAAGGGAGTGGATCCATGAAAGGGAGAATAGGAAAGGCCACTTTTTATCCACCACAAGACTTTACTTTGTGACCAAGGAGATAAAAAGGGAGTGGATCCATGAAATGAACCAAGACTCTTAAAAACTATTATTGTTTTAGATTTGGGGATAATAAGAAACATAGCGAAATCATGCAAAAATCAAGGGGCTTTTTAGAGAAAATGCATCCTACACCAAGCTAGAGCAAGGATCTAAGGATTTCTTGAAGTTAAGCCCGAGAGTTTTAGGATTTACCAAAGCTTGAGATGAAATTAGGGTTTTAACCAAAGCTTGAGATGAAATTAGGGTTTTAACCAAAAGCCTTGGCAAAAAAGAAAGGGATCAAAGCTAGCTCTGATACCACTGTAGTGATGGGAAAAGCGAGAAAGAAAGACGCACTCATAATGGAGTACCACATGCACTCAAGGGAGTACCACATGCACTCAAGGGAGTACCACCATAGCCATGGAAAGCTTGAAGTTCCAAGAAAGTATGATTTGATTAGTAAAAATGATTAGCCTTCCTAATTACAATTAGTTCACTTATATACTTGCCCACCTTTTTACACTTTATTAATATTAGGCTCCCACACTTGCTCGGCCATGTCCATGCCCATGGGCATCCCTTATGTCTAAACCATGCCCAAGGCTCTAGCCCATGCCATGTAATAAATGTTGGAGCTGTGGTTACTTTTAGGAATAAAAATAAAAAATCACATTTTTATACATGAATTTCATAATCGATCTAGCATTATCTATTTTAACTATCTTAGTTTCTTCCCACTTTATGAAGCAATATATAACCACTATTACATATCTTGCTTGACTCTATGCATATGTTAATCAGTACGCGGGTGCACACACATATTCCTTGAGATTTACAATCACTAATTATGGGGAAACTATATTGTTGTGCTGTACCGAAAAAAGCTTAGGTGATCTACTAGACATCTCTCTCTTCTAATTATCTTTTAGAAGAGCTAGTACCATACTAACGGGTTTGGTGGCATTAGGGGAATATGGACAACAAAAAGGGCTCTTTAGGATTAATTTTAATGACCTTTTGATCAAGTTTGGACCAATGGGAGAGGGGGAGTGCACATTCTATCCACCAACTTTAGGGCCTAAAGGAGGGGTATGTATTGCTCTACTCTAGCTTTGTCCCCCTCCTAACCCCCCAATCACAACACCTTTTTTATCTACTAGCCCCACTAGTGTCCTTAGGGGTCACATCCATCTTTTTCACCTCCCTTGGCCCCCATAATATGTGCTTGGCCAAAAAATCAACCCTAAAAATTAAAAATTTTAGTTTCCCTCTAGAAAATCTATTTTACCTCCAAAAAGGCACTTTCATATTATTACATAGTGAAAAAAGGATTTTTCAAGCTCTTTAGTCCCTTTCTTTGCTCTTTAACTAATTACACTTGCAAAACTTTCCTTCCTTCTAGAGATCTCTAATCCCTCTCTAATCTTTCTATAACCTTCTAGCCTCTCTCTTATATCTTGCTCCAACCTTGTAACCTCTCTACAACCTTCTAATATCTCTCTAATCTTGTTGCAAACTTCTAACCTCTCTCCTAAATCTATGTGCAAGTTTTCTAAGCCGTTCTCTAATCATTTCATCATGAAAAGGCACTATAAAAGTTGTACATTATGAGATATTGGCCACCCAAGGCCTTAGTTAAGTAAGTTTTAGGCGTCCAAGTGTGAATAAGGGCCAAATGTATACAAGGCATTTTCTCATAATGAAAAGACACAATCCCCCTTTGGGCTATTAAGAGCTCTTCCTTGTGTCTTGAGAGAGATTGAGAGAGAGCATTCTAGCATTTCTTCCTCTCCTATGCTTGTATGTTTTATGCTTGTGTGGGAGAGTGAGAGAGAGAGTGCCTTATGCGACGGTGTGAGCGACTCTACGGTGACAATATGGAGGTTTGGAGCTTAACAAGTGAGCTTGGAGGCCTCAAGGGACTCAAGTTCGAAGCATTGGGCTAAGTGCCCTACAACAATTGTGTTCTATTGCTCTTCCTTTAGGTGAATGCATTGAGTTCCCTCTTGGAGAGGTGTGGTAGCCCATAACATTTTTGGGGTTGTTGCTGGGGGAAACACCTTTGTTTCTTCCTTCCTATTGGAGTTTCAACTCCCATTGCATAAGATTCATGATTGCCTTTGCATTCTGGTAGTGCATTGTGTAGAAAATTAATTCAAGGGTAATCAATTTGTACGGAATGGTTGGAGTATCAAACCATCTCCGAATTACAATCTGAAGTTATAGGGATCTGTATCAGATACCTAATGGTTAATTTGAACTCTCAATTGTACCAAAATATAGTGATTAGTAGTACTGATTAATCACTGATTAACAAATTAATCCTCTACTTTGTGTGTAAAAAACAGAGTATGCGGGGAGCCCAGATCTCAGGCCTTAGAGTTCAAATGAGCTCAAATCCTTTCAAGGCCATCAATAGCAATTAGTCTTGTAGATTAAGCCAAGAAACACAAGATTTGACCAAACATTGAATGCTTAATCTCTGTTTTACCAAAGTCACCTGCTGGCAGATTTAATGAAGAGCTTGGATCTCACTGTAGACTTGATCAAATCAAATTCTGACTTCACCAGCTTGTAGAGCATGATTGAAACCCCCCGAGTCTAAGAGGAATTAGACCCGTTGCATTTGATGAAGTCGAAAACTCAGATTTTCTCCAAAAAAATGACACCTGCAAAAAAGCGTAGAACTGCGGCAGCGCGTGGCGGTTTGAGCTTTTATTTAGATGGGTTGGAGCACAACTAAGTTAGCTAGGTTTGCCTAAAGTGGCTTGAGCTAATTTGATGTATGATGGGAGATAGAGCTCCTCCAGCAGCTAGGGGTACAGAGGGTTAGTTGAATAAGAGAAAAAAATATTAATTAGCTACTAATCCTAATTAACCAAGTGATTAGCAAGATAATGAGCTCACAAATTGATAGATTCTAGGCTAAGCTCTAATACCATGTTAATTAGCTACTTATCCTAATTAACCAAGTGATTAGCAAGATAATGGACTCACAAATTGATAGATTCTAGGCTAAGCTCTGATACCATGTTAAAATTATAGCAATGTGATGAGCTATGGTGGATCAAATGCTAGAATCAACATCATTAACAAAGAGATTAGATAATAATTAAGACGTGAGAAGTTAACTAATAGCTTAATGTAAGCATGGATAATCAAAAAGCAGCAAGGTCTCATTAGGCCAATGCCTCAATTTATAGAGTTTACATCTAAGCATCTAATTCCACTGATTTATCCTTGATTCACTCCACCTCTTTTGCTTGATTCTCTCCACCTCTCCTAGAATATCTCCACAATTCTTAAATCTTCTCATGCTACCCTTTATTCTCTCCCAGTAGATTCTTCTCACCTTTTCACAGGTTCTCTCACATTTACAGATTCTCTTTTATAGCCTCTAGCCAAGGGCTTGTTCCCGCACACACCCTATTCACTTGTATATTTCAACATGAAGATGGGCCAATTCCCCTGTGGGAGATTAGGGTTGGCACATGTCAGCAAGTTTATGGTACTCATAATGTGTAACGATAGAGAGAGAGAGAGAGAGAGAGACATGACTAGGGAAATTGAGATAAAGGAGCACCGGAATGGGTTCCCATCACTGCAACAAAAGCAGATGTGTACAACTATGCTGATAATAGAGGTCGTTGAGTGGGAGAGCAAACTATCTCTACACCGAATCAGCCATGATGGAGGCAAATGAGAAATGGTGTTTTCCAATGTGGGCGTATGAGAAGGAAGCGGAGGAGGTGGTGCAAATGTTGGAGGGTACACTGCCCATACCGCAGGCACCACCTCCCTCCCTTTTCTTTCACAATCAGAGCAATCACCATTATGCCCTCTCCTCCATTCAATACCCTCCTTTCACTTTATAAAGAGCATAGGTCCTAGGACAAAGTCTAAGGGTGTTTACACACTACGGGCCTATCACAAAAAAGGCCGGCAGCTGTGGGCAGGCACCTTTTTGAAAAACAAGAGCTGGGCGACACTACCTCTTACACACTGCGGGCATGGCATGCCCGCGGAAAAGGTATCCAGGGAGATTGCGCAAGTCTACCCATGGATGTGAGTCATTTGTTCAGATTTCTCCTCCTCCTATTGTTCAAATCGCCTCTGCTCGTTCAAAACCTCTCTCCTACATCCAAATCTATAAAACCTCTCTGCTCGTTCCTCCAGCCCTCTGCTGGATGCCAAATCTGCCATATTACTACCTTAACCTAACCATGTTACAGCACCCTCAAATTCGACAAGTACCTAAGATACTTTATGATAGCATAGCAAGACATGCCTTGGCTTAAAGATTGCGACATATGATTTGTCAACAATGAGGGGCAAATGTTTACAAATATACACATTTCTTTAAAAATAAAAGAGAATACAACAACATACACCATCAATAAAACTGTTGTGTGGATGGCCTGCACCAAGAAATAGCATCCTTCCAAAGCTCACATTGCTCCCTTTAAAAGGGGATATAACATCCATTATCGGGGAGGGTACACACAGTCTCCCAAGAGGCAATACGTTCCCAATTCTCCTGCAATACACCTTTGCCCCAAAGTACTTCTCTACTGGAAGAGTGTCCAATCATGCATAGAACCTGCCCATCCAACATCATAATCCCATACCATGCACTTTGACGCCACAACCATTTGTAGTAAGATGGAGTGGAATCCCTTCCGATTAAAATAATCAGCATGGAATTCCCTAGGAGCTATCACTAGAATATGACTCCCACCCATTGCACCGATGACAAATGGTATACCCTGAAATTCCTCAAATTCATCAGCCATTTTCTTCATCTTGTCTGCGGAAGGCCACTTGATATAAGCATCATGCAACACTGACACTTTCAAGGCATGGCAAAAATTATGGTAATTTCCTGTGCAAACGCTGTAGATACACCATAGAGGTCTGCAACAACTTGCAAATTGGCTCCAAAAGCAAGCCTATGAAGTGCAAGGCTTACAGGCTTCTCTCGAGAAATAGCTTTACGCAAGCGTGTATCTTGCTTGCTCATGTGCGGACTCAGTTGTCCACAAATGAACTCAAACGTTCGCTTGCTCACCCGCAACCTAGCTTTGAACATGCGGCCTAGGTATGAGCGCATTAACACCTGATAAGCATATCCCTGTGGGCGTGCATATGCCCAACATGCCCTATTCTCATGCCTTCTCCTTGCACGACAATGTTTCCGTGCAACCATGGCCTAAGCACTAGCAATGTTGTTGTGAGAATGCAATCTACCACGTTGTTGTCTCCACCATGTGCATCACATATAATTTGAACCATAAGTGTGATAAAATTTGCACAAAGAGCAAAATGAACAAGAATAAGACTGCCTCAATATCTTCCATAGCCACCCAAAACAAGGCACAATTTTGATTTGTAGTACATAACAAAAGCAAAGATGAATAACATGTGGATGCAAATAACTTTCACATTAAGAAAACCAACAACGTACAAAGAAACCATGAACTCCACTAAAAAGGAACATCATGCACTAAACTCTGCTAAATGAGTAACTACTTCTTTACAATGACTTGCAAAATTTCCATAAATCCTGCCATTGTGTTGCTGCAAGTATGTACTAGAGAGTTCAACGCAGACTCCCTTCTAACCTCTGATTCCTTCGTGTATTCTAGCATGTCTTTGCTTGACATTGCCATATCTTTTACTCCATCCTCGATGACACTCTCTATCTTTTGGCGAGAAGAAGATGACAATGTAGTTCCATGGCATGTCAGTAGCTGTTGTAGAAGCACTTTGGGTGTTTGTTGAAGGTCCTTCTTTGTCTCCCTCCACCCCATCTCCTGTTGTGCTGATGTGTCACCAATTGGCCGACCATTTGGTCCATCTCTAGATTTGTGTCTCGTTCACTTGAGGCCAAACTAGTGTCTCATGTGAAGGGGCCAATATTTTTGCATAACATGGACGGGAGCCAGACTGGTGCCACCCATGTGTTAGCAAGACGGTGTCGTATGGACGGGAGCTAGACTGGTGCCACCCGTGTATGACCTGGACTGTGTTCTATCCATGGGATTGTCACGCCATAGAAGAGCCAGTATTTGTGACATGTCTTGCCTATGGGACTGTCACTCCATAGGGAGGCTCGTGCCTAGATCTGTGTCTTACCTATGGGACTGTCACTCCATAGGAAGACCGAGATTTATGTTTCTCTGTCATGCCATCATTGATGTTTTGTACTTGTTCCATGAACGGGAGATATGTCCATGATACTATTTGCACATGCATTCATGTTTTGCATGTTTGGAACTGTTTTTGCATGACTTGTATTCTTGTGTTTGCCTGTTTACGTGCCACTTACTGAGCGGGGATGCCTGTCAGTGAGTCGTGAAGTTTGCTCTATCTTCTGACGAGTTTTGTTGCATGTGAATAGGTGGTAAGTGTATTGCACTTGTTTGTTTGATAGCTTTCTTTCTAACCTTTATTTTTATAAGGTTGTAAGTTCACATTCATTAAAAGAGTGGGCACCCTCCCAATAATTAATGATATCCTTGATAGGGTGGGCACCCATTATGGGCACCCACGTATGGGCCAAGGTGGGGAGGGAAACCCCACTCTTAATCCTATGTGTGGGGGTGGGTGCATGGCCACCTACCCACACCTCACCTTGAAACTGGCCGCCCCCATGCAAGCTAGGGGAGCCGGGCAGCTGTGGTCGTGAGCTCTCTCTCCAACACCTACAAAAGAGCGACCACCTCACCCGCTTGGAGCACACAGCAGGCGACCATCCTTCATGCTCCATAGGCAGCTACGCTCCTCTCCTTGCAGGCGGCTACGCTCCTCTCCATAGGTGGCTATGCTCCTCCACTCTGCAGGTTGCTGACGGCTGCGCCTCTCTTCCACACGTGGCCACAGGCGGCTACGCGGCTGTGTCTCCTTTCCACAGGCGACCACAGGCTGCTGCGCCTCCTTTCCATAGGCGGTTGTGCTCCATTGCAGGCGGCTGCGCCTCCCCCAGGCGGCTGCGCCCTCTTCTATAGGCAGCTGCGTGGGACTGCGCTCCCCTCTCCACGCGGCTGCGTGGGACTGCGCTCCCCTCTCCACGCGGCTCTGCGCCTCCTTTCTTCAGGCGGCTATGCTTTCTACACAGGCGGCTGCTTCTCCTCCTCCTTGACAGGCTGTTGCGCCCTGGTGTCCATCTCTAGTAGCTACACATAGATGCCTCGGGTATTTGTCTTCCACTAGCGAGCTACAAGTAAGTGGATTGAGATTTAAGTAAAGCACTTTGATGTAAATCTGATAGGGGATACTCTCTACTGCTAACACCCGTTCGGTGCCGGGTAGTCCAAGCGTCTGGAGAACCACGGTCCATGGGTGCCAAGATCGGGAGAGCCAGGCATTAGTACGGGAGCGCCTATTTGTGCTTGGTCCTGGAACACCAGTGGGGTGCTTTCCATGGATTCCAGTGAAGCATAGGACCATAGAGACTTGACCACTCAAGTGGGTTGCTCTCCTTCGAACGTCTACTTCGAGTCTCTTGTTTGGTAACTGTATTCATCTCAGTTGTACATGGACATCATCTGGTTCTTTGAACCCATGGAGCATTGTATCTTTTAAATACTCCCAATAATATATCATATATTGAGCGGCCAGTGCTGGTGTCCATTGTTCAACATTTCATTTCATTTCAGTTTTCAGTTGTTATTAAGTTGTCCATTCAAATTGTGATATTTAAGTTGTGCTATTACGCATGTGGGTGTCCAACAGAGTCTATTCCCACTTGACGGGATCGGTTTCATGATGCATGGCTGTAGCACTTCACATGTTCTCGAGCATGCATGTACTCATCAACAAGTTCATACCACTTGCATGTAGTTTGGAGGTCATTTCTTAAAATGGAGTTGTGGGCTTTGTCACTTCGATAGTCTTTGTAGACACGTTGCCACTTCTTCCTATAGCCCTCCGAGCCTTTATCGAAGTCTGAATACATGCCAGCCAAGTGTGTCGCAACCTTCGACCACATGTCAACCCCCCCTTGCTTGGGTGGCTTCATGAATTCATCATTCATAGAGCCACACAAATGCACCAGGCTGACTATCCAAGGATCCTTCCACAGATCTCGCCTCTTGTCTTTGGTATCATGTGCTTCATCTTCCATGGTAGTTTTTTTGGTGGTTCTTTTTCTTCTTTTGGTTGGTGCATTTTGGACCGATTCAGACTCCTCTCCTTCACCACCAGCCAAAACCTCTTTACTCTCTTTTGCATGCTTCCTTTTGGGTGGCTCTGTAGGACCTAGAGTTGGGGATGGAACACCCAAGTTGGTTGGGCTTATGACATGATTTTGAGGTGTTGTAGGAAAATGGTGAAATTCAGACAACGGGTAAGGGTGTGATGTGGTGGGTATAAGATGATGGAAAAGATATGACGAGATGAGAGGGGTACTAGACACTAAAGTGGAGGGAACCACTCGAGAGGCTTAAGGTCTTGCTACTGGGGATGGAGTCATTGAGCCTCCATGGCTGAATGAAAAAGAAGGTGGAGCCCAAGAGTGTTGTGAGGATTGGGTATCCATGACATTGGGTTGTTGGGGTTGTAACATTTCATGATACTCTTCAAAGGGCTGAGAAGAATATTGACCATGTATTAGCAAGTATATTAACAAATGCAAGTAGGAAAACAAAAAAAAAACACCAAATCAGCAAGATGGGTACACCAAATCAGAAAGGATAGATACACAAAATCAACAGAATACATACACCAAAAAGAACTTATTAACCACTAGTGATGAACTAGTGGGCCAGCTGCATCTTGAATAATAATTAATGATGGCCAAAGAGGCTGAATAATAAATAAAAATTTATTAGAATACACAACAGCATCAGAGTACCCTTCGAATACACAGCCACAGAATACCTTTTGTGAGTAGAGAGTCCTTCGATCCAAGACCCTTGTTTTGTGTGAAGTTATGGCGCCTCTGCAAAGAAAAGTTGCACCAAATCAGCAAGGATAGATACACCAAAACACCAAATCACCAAGATTGCATAGCTCGGGAAATGGCGATTGAGGGTGATGTAGCCACCACAGACGCTAGTGCGCCAAGATGGCCAAAGACGCTGAATTGAAAGATTATAACCCTTCGAATGCACAAAGAATACCTGTTTGTGAGCCCTCGATCGTGAGCTGTGTGGAGATTGAGGGTGATGTAGCCACCGCAGTCGCCTAGAAAACAGATGGCCAAAGACATTGATGAATAAAAAGACGCTGAAATTACACAACAGCCACACAGGGAACCCTTTGAATACACACAGAATACCTGTTGTGAGCCTTCAATCCCGAGCTGTGTGGAGATTGAGGGTGATGTGGTAGTGCCCACATCTCCCAATAAATACTGGGTTCAAATCTAGAAAATCATCTACACAGCTTTCTGACAAGGACCATTGGGTAGAAGGAACAAATCATAGTAGTAGAGATGTCACATGTTGCCTTTGGCAACAGAGATGCAGGTGGTCTTTGATCTTCCTTAAGGCTCCTTGAGCCTCCTTAAGATAGCTTTGCACCTCCTTAATATCACTTTGTGCCTTTTAATACCCTTCTTAAGATACCTTTGGGCCTTTTAATAGCCTCCTTGAGCTTGTTAGTCATTAATTAGTGGAAGGTAGTTCTACTCATAAAACCGTAGTGAAGAAAAGTGGATTCTAGTGAAGGCTTAAAATTGGAACACTCTTGTATATGCCAAGATATTGAACCTCATCTCTTGGTTTTACAACCATATTTCTCTCCACAATTCTTTTCCACCCACACAAGTTATACACAACATTACATTATTATCTTGTAATGTAAATATTACACAATATTTACCTTACAAGAGAATGATGGGTTATCCAAGTGTTATCCTTACAAAGAGAGAAAAATTGGCTAGCTTCATGGATGCCCTAGATCTTACAACATCATTGGACTCAATCTTGTAAGCAAGATGAACTCACTAATGATGGTTTATCCAAGTGTTATCCTTACAACATCATTGGACTCAATCTTGCAAGCAAGATGAACTCACTAATGATTGTTTATCCAAGTGTTATCCTTACAAGATAATGGTGGGTTATCCAAGTGTAAAGAGAGAAAATTTGGTTGGCTTCACAGATACCCCTAGATCTTACAACATTATTGGGCTCACTTGTAAGCAAGTTGAACTCATTATAATGAGTAAATGTTGGTTCTACATTAGTTACACGTTGGGCCGAGAAATCAATTTAAGCTACTATGAAATCAACAACAATGGATGTAGAGCTCATTTTTTAATGTGTTTGGTGGTGCCATGGAAACAAGTATTGCACTAGATCTCTGCATTGGTTAGAGGCATTAAGATTGGGTCATTAGGATAGCTTAGTGTGGGTTTAGTGTGTGGAATTTTATGGGAATGGAAGGTAATAACACCTACACAAATCTAAAAATTAACACCTATGCAAGTTTATGGTAATAACACCTATGCAAGTCTAAAAATTAACACCAATGTGACATTGAGTGTGCTAGCATTCATGTGCTTGATATCACTCCTTTTAGGGAAGTAAGGGATAGTGCTAAGTTTATTATAATGAGTCAATAAAAAGGACTATAAGAGATCTAATCAAACAAAATCTAGGCCTCCAAAAATAACTAATAAAACAAGGTTCAAAAATTGAAAATGAGGTTATATGAGAGATTTTAAGAGGAGAAAAATGTCTATTTAATTAGTTGAATGGTGTTGAGTGCCTAACAAAGATTTTCTTAACACTAACTACCATCCATGGGAGTCAACAAAGGGAGACATAATCTCTTAGGGCATGGATACTTATCATATTTAAGAGGCATCTAATTAATAAAACATTTACTTTTTCTTCATCAAATTTTCATGTCTCTTATGTTTTACTAAGATGTAGGGTTAGTTAAATAAAGATCTCCAATTTTGTCACAATAATTGGTATGAGAGCCATGCTTAATTAGTGTAGTTTCGGTGGTTTTATAGGAGCCTATGTTCGAGGGTAATTTAGCTACAGCTACACAATAATTGGTATGAGAGCCATGCTTAATTAGTGTAGTTTTGGTGGAGCCTATTTTCAAGGGTAATTTAGCTAAACCTTCAGCTACATGACAATTTCAAGAAAGGCATCATCTATATTGCAATATTCACTAATGACTTTTAAGATATGTGGGCAGCAGACAAGGCAACATCCATCACACCAAGGTAGAATAGTGAACATTGATAAAAAAAGAAGAAGAGCCATTCTAGATCTTGAAGAAAATTGAAATAGGCGACGAGAATTGAAACATTTGAAAATAATTGACATTATTTTAAAAAAAAGACCATTGGCCTTATTAGGGTGTATGTACCCTAGTACGCAACTTTATTTTCAAACTCATCCTAGAGATTCTTTTTATGGCTTCATAGGCGATGAAATTTGTTGAGAATTTTTGAAGTGTCCTTTTCTGAACCTTGTATTCTAAGGTTATTGTAGAAGACTTCATTTACATGGAGCCCTCTCTAATCACATGCACAATTACATTTCGTGTTATGTTCATGGCAATATCACTCATTATAATGTGTCGTCATGTTATAAATGGCTTGTATGCACTCATGCATGCTTTGACACTTGTATACCTTTCCAACCATCACTTCATCATCCCAAGTCCTTCAATGGGAGAGTCTCTACATCAATCACCATCCTCAACACCTAGGACAACTTGCATCGTGGTATAGCCAATGAGGATCATTCATTTTGTCTAACCCACTAGTGATCATGATGCCCATGTCATGATGTGGCCATTGAGGTATGATATCTAGTCCACTTTATATCTAGTGTTTGGTTATGTCAAGGTTTAAATTAAGAGAGGTATGGTTGGTATATTGTGGTCAATCCTCACCATGAACATATATTCTTGTAAAGGATTTTAGACCTTAGTGTGTGAAAGGGTGTGAAGATAAGGCTCAAGTGCATGAAGGTTTTCTAATATGGAGTCTAAAGTTGTGGGGAGAATCCTAAAGTTGATGAGGATGTATCCGTAAAAGTATAGGGACACACATACATATGTAGATTTATAGCTTGTCTATTTAAGAGGCATCTAATCAATAAAATATGTACTTTTTCTTCATCAAATTTTGTCTCTCACATTTTTCCAAAATGTAGCCATGCAAAATCTTTGAGCTATAGAGAAGGTTGGGGGTTAGTTGTTTAATAAGCACTCCAATTTGGTAGCTCTAATGAGTTGGAGGAATTCAAAAGAGGCTCTTATGATGATCAAAAGGATCTAATAAGAGGCTTTAGAAAGCTATCAAAAAGCTCATGAAGCTTTTAAGAAGTGTTATCTTGATCATTTTTTGTGGGTGCACAAATGTTTTTCCTGGGGTTTATAGTCTCTAGCTATATGTGTGGCTACAATATTGTGGTTGGCTAGATAAGGCCTACAACAAACCATTGGATTCCTCCCTTTCGTAACTATCAATTAGAGAGATACCACTAAATTAAAAAGGAGGGGGAGGTGATAATACTATGACTCTACCTAATCCTACTCATAATATCCCCTCCTTGTTCTAGATCCTACCTACACTAATGTTTGGTCTATTATGTCTTGGAATATTCTTGCACAAGTGTTCAAGGTCTAGAGGAAATCTGATAATTAAATTCCATAGAAATAGCTTGAAACTTAGGGGATGGGTGTGTGTATAGAGGAAAAGTGAATGTGTGATGGTGTGTGAATGTGAAATGGTAATCAAAAATGTGTGTGGAGGTAAAGTGAAAGCGTATGAGAAATGGCGTGTGAATTTTGTGAAATGGTAATCACAAATGTGTGTGGAGGTAATGTGAATGTGTGACAAATGGTATGTAAATGTGAAGTGGCAAACAATCAAAAATGTGTGAAGGTAAAGTGAATGTGTATGAGAAATGGTGATCATTAATGTGTGTAAAGGTAAAGTGAATGTGTGTGAAGGTAAAGTGAATATATGTGAGAAATGGTGTGTGTGAAGGTAAAGTGAATGTGTATGAGAAATGGTGATCATTAATGTGTGTAAAGGTAAAGTGAATGTGTGTGAAGGTAAAGTGAATATATGTGAGAAATGGTGTGTGAATGTGAAACGGTGATCACAAATGTGGGAAGGTGTTCACAAATGTGAAAGGGTGTTCACAAAGTTGTGTGATGATGTGGCACACAGTATGGGTGGTGGTGGTTAAGATGATGTGGAACCCACATTGTGGGTGGTGATGGGTGAGATGGTGTGGCACATAATTTGGGTGGTGATGGGTGAGATTATGTGGCACACAATTTGGGTGGGCATGGATGAGATGACATGGGACATAATTTGGGTGGGCATGGATGAGATGACATGGGACATAATTTGTGTCACACAACTTGAGTGGTGGTAAGTGAGATAATTCAACACGCAATTTCAGTGGTAGTGGGTGAGATGATGTGGCACCCAATTGTTGATGGGTGTCTGATGTATTTTGTGTGGTTGGTGTATGTGATAATGTGGAACACTATTTTGTATGCTGGTTATCTCATGATGTAGCACACTTTTTTATGTGGTGTGGGTGGGTGATGATGCTCCATTTTTGCTTAGAAATGAGTCTTAAGAAACATAAAAAATAATAGTAACTAATCGTATAATTAGAATACCTTGAGTAGGTCTAGTTTAGGAGTCTAGATACCAATCATCGTTTTCGAATACCTGACTGTATGATTGGAATACCTTAGGTGGGGGTAGTTTAGGAGTCTAGATAGTCATTTTTGAATAAAGACAATGCTCTAAATCACATCATGTTACTAATATGAATTTGTGCACAAAAACTAGGTATGAAGACAGTGCTCTAATCACATCATGTAAATGATATATATTTGTGCACAAAAACTAGGCATGAATTCTAGCATTCAGATTCAACATATAATTCCACAACTCTGTGTGGTATTGTGTTCCTAATATTTGAGTTATCCATAATGTATAATTTATAATGGTTTTTTTATATATAATTCATAATCCCTGTGTTGCAAATTTTCAACTCTATGTGGTGATGTCTTCCTAATCTTTTAAGTTACCTATTTATTTCGTCAGTTTCAACATGGTTGTTTCTATGTATAATCCATAATGCCTGTGTTGGTTGGCTAATCTTTCAGTTATATCTATTTATTTCATGAGTTTCAACATGGTTTTTGATATGCAACACTTTTGGTGATAGTGTTGTTGATATACGATATTTTATGCAACCTTTCCTTTGATAGCAATTCTTAGGCTTGGTACTAAAGATTCCATGGGTATATGACGGCATTTGTTTCACATGTCAAGTTGAAAGGTGTAGTCCACCTTGTAGGCGATTATGTAAGCCTAAAGAGTAGCTGGTAACTTATGTTCCCAATCATTACATGAGGCTTTAACTATCATGGTTAGGATAGCATAGAGAATCTTGTTGGTGCTTTTAGCCTATCATGGTTAGGATAGCATAGAGAATCTTGTTGGTGCTTTTAGCCTATCCATTGGCGGTGTACTAACATGAATTCACTCAGTAGGAACTTAATTACATCATGGATGAAATGAGTCCCTCTATCGCTTACTAGTTCAAATGGATGCCCAAATCTAGTAATTATATTCTTGTTGTAAAGGAATATGGCAGGTGCTTTGGCATCAACCTTTGTGGTAGCCCAGGCCCAGGCTTCAACCCATTTGGTACAGTAGTTCGTTATAAATTGTGCTTGAGTACCTCAAGTAGCTAGACTAATTGGTTTGACAAAGTCGATTCCCCATTTCTTAAATGGTTACAAATACACTCTAGGGTGCAGGGGCATTTTGTCACGGTTGTGAACCTCAGCAAATCATTGACATTCATCTTACAAATTTAGTTGCATCTCCAAACAAGGTAGGCCAACATAATCCTGCCTAACATAACTTTCTTTACTCTGATATCTCTTTCGAGAAATGTCCACTAGCCACATTAGAGTGGGCTTGCTTGAGGACATTGATGTATTCGAATTCCTGAGGACATCACCTCATGATCACGCCTTGGCCTAGATTGTACAATTGCCCGGGAAATCAACTAGAAGGGAGTTACCTTTTTAATAAGGTGCTCTATCTCTATTAACGGGCCTCTCTTGGGGAAGAAAGTTAGCCAAATAATGGATG
This sequence comes from Cibotium barometz, assembly GCF_041138505.1. Classification (NCBI taxonomy): domain Eukaryota; kingdom Viridiplantae; phylum Streptophyta; class Polypodiopsida; order Cyatheales; family Cibotiaceae; genus Cibotium; species Cibotium barometz. The sequence goes on along the minus strand of NC_141090.1, from coordinate 6,272,272 downwards.
ATCTCTTTACCCCATTCTAGAACAATACACAATTTGAATAGTGGGGCATCAGGTAGTTCATCCTCCACTCCAACTGGTAGTTCTCCACATTATATAAAGTGATCAGCATGCACGTGTTGTGAGCCCTTCCGTATGATCACAACAAAATCAAACTCTAGCAAGATCAAAATCCATTGGGTTATTCTTCCCGTAGTGTAAGGCTTCTTAACTAAGTAAAGAAGTGCTTGGATGGTCTATTAACAATATGAATTTGTTCGCCAAAAGTTAATGGCAGTATTTCTTTACACAGCATAGACCATTAAGAGTCCCTTTCTGTAGTGGTGTAGTTCTTTTCAGCATCGTTCATGATAGCTTGCAAAGCTAACAAGAAAATCCATGTTATACTCTCCTAATTGTGCCAAGACATAGCCAATTGCAAAAGCCGAGGCATCGATGTGCATGTGGAAGATAATATCACAATTGGGAGATCATAGGATTAGTGTACTTACTAAGCTTTCTTGATAGTGTCACAGGCTTTTTACCACTCATCTGTCCACTCAAAGTAGTCTGTACAAGGATCTTGCAATGCCGACATACAAGATTATGAATCTTCTATAATATCTAACATGTCCCATGAATCATTGAACACCCTTGAAGTTTGTAGGTGGTTGGAGCTCAAGAATCAACCTTACCTTGCTGTCATTTGTAGAAATGCCATGTTCCAAATCATGTGGTCTAGTATTACCCCATGTCTTACCCAAAACTAACATGTCTTACCCAAAACTAACATTTAACTAGGTTAAGGAATACCGTGTACAATCTGCATTTTTCAAGTACCTTCCTCAAGTACCAAAGATGTGATTTGGAATTAACATAAAGGTTATCCATGAAACAAGGAACTCCCTAAGGTATTCCTTATATGCTATGCACATAGGCCTTTGAAAAGTGTCTAGGGCATTGGTGGGGATAGGCAAAATGGCATAACTCTGTATGTATAAGTGTCCCATTATATTGCAAATATAGCCTTATGTTGATCATTTGGGTCTATCTCCACTTGGTTATACCCCAAGAACCCATCAAGGAATTTGTAGGCCTCCTTGCTAGCTACTCGTTCTAGAACCACATGCTCACTCAGTGTGAGAGCAGGTAATGGTCTTTCATCGTGGCTACATTAACCTTTTTTATGTTAACACAAACCCGGGATCCATTTTTCTTAGGCACAATCAATACTATTGGGGATAGCCATTCCATTTGCTTTATCCCATAAATGAATCCAACTTCAATGAGTTTGTTAATTTTGTCCTTGAACACTTTGGAGTATTTTGGATTCATTTAATAGGTCATGTGCCTTGATGGCTTTTCTCCTTCAAAAATTAGAATAGTGTGTTTGACCACCTCTACAAGTACAACCCTTCATGTCAATGTATATTCAAGGGAAGCAATCATGGAAATCTATGAGTAGGTCAATGAGTTTTTTTCTTCTTTTGGAGATAGGTCTTTCCCAATGCAAACCAGTTATGGACCTTCATCAGGTCCCACTAGGTTGACCTCCTTAACTTCCATTGAACCATCATAAAGCGTTCTAGGCTTTCTGTCAAGTGTCCTCTTTGCCTTCTCAAAATGTACGAAGCGATCGCCCACCTTATACATTTTGAAGTGCTCAAGCCCTTGCCTAAGATCTTCCACACTGGTGCTCTCTTGTAGAACACACTTAGCTTCTTTTTCAACCTTTGCTAAGTCTTTATTCCTTGCCCTTGTGGAGCATGAGAGTTTTATAGATCCTTTCGAACTTGAGGGTTCATCTCTCTCTATGGCCATAACATGACCGAAACTTTGGAAATATTGAGCCCATGCTACCACCATTGATGGAAAAAGTCTACATGGGAGTCTATGGCCTTGACATATCAAAGCTAATGATCTTTTTTTTTCCCTGGAAGATATATAAGTCTTCTGTTTTTTTATCATTTTGTATCCCAAGCTACCACCTCCTAGTCGTCGCAGATATTGCCTTCAAATTTTGGTGTACATTACATTGCTACAATGCTTAACATATAGATCGAAGCAATTTCCTTGTGTGGCATATCTTGTGCATGTTCTAGTTGGGGAGGATGTCCATGGTTGCAATAATGTGCATCTAATTCTCTCAGTCTTCCTTCTCTAGAAGTGAGGCAAACTCTAAACTCTCACATTTCTCGTCCAATTATGCTTTATGATAGGTGATGCACATGTTTAGTTTAATGGTGTTATTTGTGGTTTATTTAGTCTTCGGTGAAATTCCACCACTCATGGATGAGTTTTCCATATTCGCATGTTTATCTTAAGGTTTTCATTCCTTTTCTAAATGTAGATGTGGTATGTGTCCCAATCATGAACCATTTTGGTTTCTCTCATGAAGGATCTACCAAGGATGCAGGAATCATCATAAAAGAGTGAAAGAAACTTAGGCCAAATGTCTTTATTCTCACTTTTTGCAAAAGCCCCATGGGTTTCATTGTGGCCCCATCAGCAAGTTTGACTATTAGGCTGATAGTGTCAAGTGAAGGTTGCCCCCACTTCTTACTTGGTAATGACAATGACTCGAGCCCCTCCATCTAGGATGGTTGTGACTTGATTGTCCTTGTATTTTACAAGAATAACAACATTCATCACTCTCAAAGTAGTGGCCTAGCGTATTCTTTGGTACTAACTCTTCTCTAGTGGGTTCGTCATTATCTGACTCATCTGAAGAGTCTTGAAGTGGTTGTTCTTCCATGCGCGCTTATAGTCTTCCATCCATCCAATCCTTTAGGTCCTTCCATAGGCTTGGGCTTCCTTGTAATAACAAGGAGCCAACAAAAATCTGGACTTGGGAGGAAATGAAGGCAATGAGTCTTGCTATGTCTATAGGTGTATGTCCATTATTGCCGCCTACATAGCTTTTGGGACTGGTAATGGTATATGGAATGTGTACTACCCCTTTTGAGTGTGGCACTCCAAAGCCTTTGTCCTCATCTCCTAATCCATGTTATGGGTCTCCTTGGGTTATGGAACGGGCTGGCTCTTTTCTCGGTCTTCTCTCTTGAGCAAGGTGAAACCAGCCTCTGCATTGTCCACTCCAATAGTGGGATCAACATCCATTTGTGTTTGGCATGCCCTTACTAGTTATTGAGCTACTTCTAGCCGGGGATAATAAATTTGTGAGTTTCTATATATGCTAGTATCACTCCTACAACACGAATAAATTTTCTACCTATACCATAGGAGATTTGTTAGAACGTGGTGCAGAAGGGCATGTGAAGTGCTATTTCAAAAAAGTGTAATCCCGAAGAGCTATTTTGCACGTGGTAGATGAATGGATGCAAGCATAGGAAACTTGTTAGAACGTGGTGCAAAAGGGCATGTGAAGTGCTATCTCAAAAAGGTGTAATCCTAAAAAGCTATTTTGCACGTGGTGGATGATGTCAGAATACGCAGCGGAGATGATGACCAGATCTGGGAACACAAGAGCAAAACGCAATGTAGAAAATCACAGCACAAGAGAGAGAGAGATAGAGGCATGTAACTCTGCTCTATATACACAAAAGAATCCCGAAAAAGGTACAATCCTGACAAGGGGGCTGGGGGCCATTTTATATGGCCCCCCAACAGCAGTCGACCTGTTGTAGAGGGCAACCGACAAGACACCCACGACTTGCAAACAGCAGTCGGTCAGCACAAAAGGTCCATGACCTGTCCAGTCCAGTCGGCCAGCTCCAAAATGAGAACATAAACATGCTAATGCAATCGGCCAACACAACTGGGTCCTCCTGCCATCTCAGGGCTGCCTCCCAAGCCACAGAAAAATGGAAAAAGTTAGGGGGAAAATACAGAGAGTGGGGAAAATTTAGAAAACACTTAATAAGGGGGTGGGCACACCCACAACAGAGGCCCTGGTGTATAAAAATAGACAGGAGATGACTTCTGACAGATGAATGGATGCAAGCATACATTTGGGAAAATGTCGTGATGATGCCTTGAGTAAACAAATGTTAAAAGAGAAATAAGTGTTGAAGTTATTTTCTTCTCTTCATATCTTAAGAACAAACAGAGATTTATTTTTGAACATATTTGGATACTCTGCATGTGGACTTAGACCTCTCATCCTCTAGACCAATGAGAGGACAGACAAACAATTTATATTTGGCACAATATTTATTTATGTAATATGAAAAAAATGAATATATCCAAATATTTATTTTGAGAGGACGAACAAACAATTTATATTTGGCACAATATTTATTTAAGTAATATGGAAAAAATGAATATATCCAAGAATTAAATAAATATTTCATATAAACAAACAAAAAAAAACTTGCAGGCCATTGGCCATACTCTATGGCCACAATGGCCATGGCTAGAGCACGCAGGCCCACGGACGCATGGCCATTGTGGCCATAGAGTATGGCCAATGGCCATGGCAAAGAGGTGCTCTTGCCATGGCCATTGCCCATGGATTTACCACTAATCGATTTGTTTTGCAGGTACATGGTTTAACGGAAAGCAGATCCGGTGTGCGAGCGAGCTTGACTAGAGCACAGCAGCGCAGGCAAGCTAGACCGATGAGAGGGCGGGCGCGGTCGGAGCGCGACAGTGCAGGCAAAGTGCAGCAGTGACATGCAGTCAATATGAAAAAGAAGCAAGGAAAAGAGACCGGAAGAAGGGGGTTTTTTAAATATTATTTTTAGAATTTATATTTATAATATGAATTATATTTATATTATATTTTTAGAATTTATATTTATAATAAATTATATTTATAATATATATAGATATCTATAGTACAAATAATATATTAGATATATTACCTATAGTCTATTAGATATAATATTTATATTTATTAGATATATGGTATTTAGTATTTATATATTTATGAGATATATAGTATTTAATATTTATAGTGTATATAATATATAGTTTTTATTAGATATATAGTATATAGTATTTATGTATATAATACATACATAAATACTTATATATACACACACTTATATGTGGTATATAGTATATTAGATATAGTATTTATAGTATATAGTTTTATATTTATCAAGTATATATATATATATATATATAGGATATAGTATATTAGATATAGTATTTAGTGTATATACTATTTATATTTATCAGATATAGTATTTTATTGTAACATGCCCATCTTCAATAATACTACATGCCCATGAATTTATGGTCTTTTGTGATATAAAAATCAACAATTTTAATAAACGAGCTGTTTCCACCTAGAATCTTAGAATTCTGAGTCCAAATTTAGAATTGTACGCAAATTTACCCTAGTATAGGATTTTACAACATCCAAAATTTACCCTAGTATAGGATTTTACATCCAAAATGAACACCAAATCGAGCCTATACGTAAATTTTTAGTTATTTTTAGTTAAAAATACGGTAAACTTAAGCCTTAATAAATGCACAACTAGGTGTCTGATTGACAAACAATCAGCACCTCTACAACCAGGGAGACACCCTGGACATTTTCAAATAAACAAACGCTCCTAGCTCAAAAGGCCAAGGTGAGCGTCCCCTATCAGCATAAAACCATGCTCTATCTTAAGCACTCCTGATAGAATCATGACCTTGGGTCAGCATTTCCTGCATATCATGCAAGAAATCCCTCGATGTATCAAGCTCAATGTCCTTGATACACATACATAAGCATAAACGGACTATAACCAGTAGCCGTATGCTTAGAACTGTTATAGGCAAATTCCATCATTGGAAGATACTTTTCCTAAATCGATGGTTTTCCAGAGATATACACATGAAGCGTATCCTTTAAAATCTAATTTACACGCTCTGTTTGCCCGTCAGACTGCGGGTGATCAGAGGAACTCATACTCGAAGTAGTTTCCGATTTCTTGAAAATTTGTTGTAGACCATTCGGAATAAAGTAGAAAGATAGGTAACCTTATTCTGACAGCTCTGACGCCACGAAGTCTGACAAGATTTTGAACACATGAAAGTTCAGAAAAACGTTCACGCCATGAACTTTTTCAGAACTCTTCGGCGTGAACCCATTTGTTCACGACGTGAGCCAATTAGAAAACCTTCACGGCGTGAACCCTTTTTTATTCACGACGTGAACTTTTCCTGCAAACTCACAGTTTAGTCCAATCCAACGAATAGGCAGGCCACGAAGGTCGGTAAGGGAGGGACGCCTACAACAAAGAAGAGGGGTTCTGACCCTAAAAGCAAAAAATTTTGAACACATGAAAGCGTAGAAAAACATTCACGATGTGAACCGTTTTCTGACACTTCATGCCGTGAACTATTCTCAACAATCTCACAGCTTCAGAAATAGAGCGATAGAATTAGATAAAAATTAAATTGGGTCTACAAAGTAGTTTATCAAATCATATATACATGCACTTAAGATCTGGAAAGCTCATCAAAGACGATCTTACACCTGACGATAGTGCATCGAATCACCCAAGATCTTCCTATCAAAAAAGTGTGAGTTCAGGTCATTCAGCAACAAGCACACACCTGAGTGTCTTAAGGAACCTAACCACCGTAGAAATTAGTAGTGAAGAATCCATGGAAGAAGGGCTGAGGTACTCTAGGTTTAAGGAAGAGGAGAAACCACCCTCCCCAACCAAGTCCAGTGGTATCATTGATATCGCCCAGGGATTTTTTGGTCTCCAAACTAGTTACGACAAAGAAGCGCAATCTCCAGGCCTGGGTCCGTCAACCAGCGTTGGACTTGGTCCATGACAAGAAGTGCCCATCCAAACGTCAAATTCTAGGCTATTGAACTCCGATACCCCTCGAATGAGACGGGACATGGAAAGTGCGGCTAGAACGGGTCAAATATTCTTCCCCACCTCAGAGGAAGTAGAGTTAGATCTCAGAAGGAGAGCGCGGTGGAATGACAGCTACGAGAGTTGAGCTTAAGGAAACAAGAGCTTGATACTTGAAGGGAAAGAGCTGAGCAAAAGGAAACGAGAGGTTTAAACCTACTCCAATCACAGGTAAGGAACCAGAATTAGTCATGGGAATAAGTGAGGGAGAAATTCCAAACTTGGAACCCATAAATGAGGAGCCCAGAGCTGAGGAAGGGTTTATAACCATAGAAGAAGAGGATAACCTAGCAAGAGTGGCGGGTGAAGTGGAGGACCTTATGTACACCAAAAAAGATATTAAGTAGATGATCAATCATCCTACGTTCCTACAAGACATGGAACTTCTAATTTTGCAAAGGCGTATGGAGGCAACTAATGATGAGCCATTCCAAGGTACAGCGGCAACACCATCCCATGGACTAGAGATACCTAGAAGAGCTAATACAAGAAGGGGACGAGGTCTAGGAAGGGGGGGAGAAATTCCTCAAAGACCAAGGATGGATCCAACCATTGACCTTAATGTAGCCACACAAGGACAGATCTGCTAAATATGGCGGCGGAGATGGGCCGAGGAATGGTAAGAGAACTAGGCACTGCTCTAGAATCTTGACCCTCCCAAATGAAGCCACATATCATTTCCAAACTCGTCCAAAAATTCTTTGGGGATGGAGATCCTATCCAACATGTAGAGATTTTTGAATCCATATGTGAAACCTATGGGCCTGTCAATGATATGACAATGATTCATGCCTTCTCACTGACCCTGGAAGGGAAAGCACATCAGTGGTTTCAAACCCTCAAGCCCAAGGATAAGGTTAACTTCACAGGAGTCAAGAATGTGTTTGTGCCCAGCTTTGCTCAAAATGGAGTCAGATAGAGCCCTGTGGCATAGTTACATAATATCAAACAAAAGGAAGGTGAGTCGATGAGAGACTATGTGTCTCGACTTAAGAACTTAAATTTAAGGTGCAAACTACGGGAGAGGTTAACTGACGATCAGTTATTGCCTTGCTTTTGGAGAGGGGTTAGAGACCATAAGATGCATGATTATTTGGTACTAGCCCGACCCACTACTCTTGATGCATGTTGCAAACTGGCAATTGAATATGAAGATAATATGCTGGAATTGCCACAACCGGAAGATGTGAGAACATCTTCAGCAACTACGACTTTGTGTGTCTCAAGTCACCAAGAAATTGGAACTTGGAGCAAGCAAGTCGGAAACATTACTGTGGACAAGCTCAGTAATGCTATATTAGAGAAATTGAAAGTAAAGGAGGGAAGAGAAACATCTGGGCATGGGCATAATCATCTTTCCCCTTCGAGGAATTGGTGTGGTGCTCTATGTGCAGATTGAATCACACTACCACTGAATGTCCACAATTAAGAGCAAGGCCATTACTCTATTGTGTCCACTATGTAAAATTAGGGGATCATGACACTTTAATGTGTAAATATCCAAGATTCCAAAATGTTGCACAGCTACCAGCACACTAAGAACTCCATTGGCTTTACCTGCGCCACCTGTATAGATCACCGCTATTGTAGGACAAACCAACTCTTCCTACTTACCTAGGGAGATGTTCCGGGTACAAGATGCTTCACCTCTACCACCACCAGTTCTACCACCACAACCACCGCTGCAAAGATCAATCAAGTATTGATGACTGAAGAGCCGTCAAAAGATGTTGATATGGTGCGTGAAGTAGAACTTAGTGGAGAGTACTATGAGGAAACGACAAAGGTCATGCCTGAATTCTACCTCCCACAGAATAACATGCCAGTTACCTGATGCTTCACCTCTATCACCACCAGTTCTACCACCACAACCACTGCAGGCTAAGATCAATCAAGTATTGATGACTGAAGAGCCATCAAAAGATGTTGATATGGTGCATGAAGTAGAACTTAGTGGAGAGTACTATGAGGAAACGACAAAGGTCATGCCTGAATTCTACCTCCTACAAAATAACATGCCAGTACATGTGTTTCAAACCATGGTATAGTGGAAGGGCAAGGACATGAACTTAAACCTGAGAAGAGGACCGCTACAATGTTTTGTCTATGGAGGGCCGCATCGAGTTGTCGAGTGCCCAAACAAGAATATGGTTCATACGTACACCAACCCCAATAAGTGACTGCTACGCCCAATGGCATGCCATTACTCACTTGTACTAAATGTGGGATTGATCATTTAATCAAGGATTTCCATATCACGCAAGTGGTTCGACTTCTACTGCCAATCAAGCAACCATCCAAACCATTAGTGTGCAACCTAGAAATATCACACCACTCAATGTCTTGATAAGAGCTCAAGCTCAATTAGGATCCAAGGGAAAGAACCAAGCAGATGCGACTATTTCCAGAACTAGCCACAAGAGAATAGTGAAAAAAGTGGGTAAGGGTGACACAAGGGTCACAATCCAAGATGGATCCGAAGAAGATACAATTGACATCGGATCCACCCAATCTAGAATGCTCTCTCTCTCTCTCTCTCTCTCTCTCTCTCAATCTCTCTCAAGACACAAGGAAGAGCTCTCTATAGCACAAAGGGGATTGTGTCTTTTCATTATGAGAAAATGCCTTATATACATTTGGCCCTTATACACACTTGGGTGCCCAAAACTTACTTAATTAGGCCTTGGGTGGCCAATATCTCATAATGTATAACTTTTATAATGCCGTTTTATGACACTTATTAATGTCTTCAATTGGAGGATCATGTTTGTTAATCCAAAATGGATTAACACATGGTGTAAGAGATGGAGAGACCTCTAGGAGTTTCCCTTAATAGTTAATAGGTAAATCCAAAACCTTGATTGGACATAAACTTCAAAATAGAGAATATCTCTTCAGGAAAATGTTGCAAATGTAGGAGGATTCATGGCATTTGTCCGTCTCTGAGAGCTATTTGGAACTAATAGGGAAGATGGGTTATGTCTATATTGGGGGAAATGATCACTTGGTCCCATTAGTTGTTTCGTGAACCTATAGGTCTTGAAGAGAAGAGTAATATTATATTGGGGATGCTCAGGTTCACTATCCTATAGGCCTTGCTAAGGAGAGTAATATTATATTGGGGATGTTCATGTTCACTATCCTATGGGAAATTTGGTGCTTTAGCGTACACTAGGGAGGGAAGTTAACATTGTAAGTATTGTACAGGTTAAGGCTAAGTGCAAGTTAAATTGTGAGCTAGTTACACATAGAAATGATTTAAATGATTCCAGTCTTGTGGTGCTTATGGACATTATTCCGTTAGAAAGTGTATCATGTACATTCAGCTAATGCTATGGTTGTTTTTTTTGTTTGTACAGGTGGGGCTTGCTACTCATTTCTTCCAAGGTTGCTATGTTCAACTTACTTGCAATCCTATGGGCATGCCCGAGAATGCGTTTAGCATGAGGGGTAAAGTTTATTGGAACATTATTATACTAAAGTTTCAGTTGGTGGCCTTCTCTTATGTCATCTATATGCTAAGGGCTTTGGGCCTCAAAATTAATAGGTGAGAACCTCAAATTCTTGTTTAGGGTGATGTAAGTTGTTTTGTTTTAATGAGCCCATTCGGGTCATAACTTCCTATGACTCAAAACTTCTGCGCTGAGGTGTTACTTGTAATGTGTCATATAGATTTATTCCAAAAAAAAGTAATCAGAAGCACCCACAAGAGAAAGAGATATTCCAAAGTTGAAAATATCATGTAAAAGTGTCTTAAATATATAGAATTTACTTTTATAGTTGTGGACATTCACACTTGTCCCCTACCTAAAGCTCATTTATTTCATAGACTACTTTCTAGCTTCTTAATTCTCCTAGATTCTAATTTAGCAAATATGGCCTAGGCATATTCTTGTGCCATCCTAGATACCGAGCATTACAATTACCTTATTTATTGAAGATCCAAGCAAAAAATGTGACTTGCCATCATGCCGTTAGGTTTTGGCCTTTGGGCATAAGGAATCCATCTTTGGTTGATGTAGACCCTTGTTGATGACTTTCACCATGTGGACTTTCCATCATGCTATTGGGTTTTGGGCTTTGGGCATTAGGAATCCATCTTTGGTTGAAGTAGACCCTTCTTATTGGTGACTTTCATCAATGTGGACCCCCCCCCACACACACACACAATGCACAATGCACAACACACAATGACACACATGCACACGCGCACGTGCACACAATTTAGGACATACTGAGTATAACCTCAATATCTTTATCGAGAAAGCCACTTCTTTCATCATCTATATTTTGGGTACTTTGTGAAAAGGCAAGTTGAGCAAACCTAACCCAGGTTAGGTCAAAGGCGACCACCCTCCTTCCCTCTTCTCGTTCTCGTTCTCGTTCTCGTTCTCGTTCTCGTTCGCCTTCTCTCTCCCACTCTATCGACGACGAGATGGTCAGTTTTTAATTGAAGCGTTTGCCATCTCTACACACGCACACTCGCTAGGCTAGGGCCTCTGTCATTTCACAGCGATGGCATCTGGAACAAAGCGCCCCCGTGCAGATTACGATCACCTCGTCAAGCTTCTTTTGATCGGCGACAGCGGTACGCTTCTTCACATCCTTGTACCACGCTTCTGCGCTTGCACTCCTTTTGAAATACTGCTCCTGTGTTGTCACTTCTATCCATGGCATGCATTTCTAAGGTCTTCCACAATATCTCACTTCCTGCGTTTTCCTCTGGTAATTTGTCTCCATGGCGTGGTAACCCACATCCCATAGTATGCATTTAAGTGATAACGTGCATCATGCATACTAATTCCTCTGATGATTTGTATCCATAGTACATTCTACAGCATGCAAGTAATTGATAATCTACATCCTTGGCATGCATACTGTTTTCCTCTGATGATTTGTATCCATGGTACAATGCATTTAAGTGATAATCTACATCTGCATACTGTTTGGTAATTTGTATCCATCCATGCTAATCAACATCCATGGTATGCGTCTCTGTGTTAATCTACATCCATGGGATTCATGGAATGCCTACGGTAATTTGAACCCATAGCATGCATTCCCCTAATGTGAAGCTCCATGTCCAGGTGTCGGGAAGAGCTGTCTACTCCTGCGTTTTGCAGACGACTCATTCAACACGAGCTTCATCTCGACGATAGGGTATGAATTGGTTTTTATGATTAAGGTTAGGCTTGAATTAAGATGGATTGTATAGCAGCTTTCTTAGTGGTATTCACATCAATGGAAAGTACGAAGTGGATTCTCCAATAATGGAAGATCGTCCAATTTCTATGGGTGTTCCCAGGGTTTGCTTTGATTACGGTTAGGTTTTCTTGTTCTCAATGTTAGAGTATGATTAAAGTTAGGAAATTATTTAACAGGGTTTCTTTCTCCTCATCCTTAGACTCCCATGATTTTGGATCTCAGAATAGACTTCAAGATTAGAACTGTTGAACTCGATGGAAAGCGCGTTAAATTGCAAATTTGGGATACTGCTGGCCAAGAACGTTTCCGAACGATCACCACAGGTAAGATACTGATTTTTTTCTCTCAATTATAAAAAGATGTGTCTATATAGCTGATACTTTACGTACACGTGTACGGTCTTGCAGCATATTACCGAGGAGCCATGGGCATTCTTCTCGTTTATGATGTCACTGATATGTCGACCTTTAATAGTATCCTTGTTAAACTTTTGAACCTCCTACCATATTAAGATCCTGGACTGTTTTTTTTTTAAAATTACTTGACTTGCTTTAAGATATCCGAAATTGGATAAAGAACATTGAACAACATGCGTCCAACAATGTCAACAAATTATTGATTGGCAACAAGGCGGATATGGATCCAAGCAAGAGGGTAGTGTAATTCCAATCCATAATGGAGTTTTGTTGATTTGACTTTTATTATAGTTTTGATTTGAGAACTAGATTACTTTTCTGGCTTTTTGAGAAGAACAGAAGAGTGAGAGCTCTTTTTTTCTCATCAGGCATAACCTGCTAACAGGCTGTCCCAACTGCGCAAGGTCAAGCACTAGCTGATGAATTTGGCCTCAAGTTTTTTGAAACTGTATGTAAGGCATTCCAAGTTTTGGGATATCTTTGTTATCTTACTAGATGCTTGATTGTTGGTTATATTACCATAAGCCTCAGATGTGCATTATGTGTAATTTCCTTCTATAGACTCCCAAGTTTCTTGTAATGAATTTGTGTGTAAAGCCATTTTGGTTGTGAGTGTGCAGAGTGCCAAAACAAATGTCAATGTTGAGAATGCATTCCACACGATTGCACGAGACATCAACAAGCGGCTTCTGGAAAGTGATTCCAAGCCAGTGGTGAGGTTTTCTTGCATTCTAAAACTAGAGTTTTCCATTTCTATTTTTACAAGGGATTGCATTTTCATGTGTTTTATATGATTGAGTGTTTCTGGCAGCCTTCAAGCATCAAGATTAACAAGCCTGACCAAACCAAGGGTCCAAATAAAGTAGTGGCAAAATCAACTTGCTGCAGCTCTTGAGTATTAAAGCTTTTACAGGTTTATGCCAGTATATTTTTGAAGCACGTGGTGAAGTCCCTGCTTCCAAAAATGCCACAGCGGAATGGTTAACTGTCTTAACTCAAATTTCATTCCCAGAGAGTTTGTCATATAGAATAACAGAAAGTTATGTGCAACAGAGGTGAAGATGATTTGGCTGATGATGCCACCAATTATCCGTATTTCAAGTAAAAAGGAAATTCACATCCAATCCTTTTTTTGCATGCTTTTTTTTATTTAGGTATTTTTGTATGCAATCACATGCCTGTTTAGTGGTTCTTATATATGTGAAAGAAGCCGTGTAAACTTTCGGGATCGGACTCGCTTCAGTGCAGTTTGGCCTAGTGGCAATATAGTGATATTGCCACAATCATCTGAATGATAGAATGTTGCTCTCTTTGCAACTATCTGCAAGTTTCAACAGAAAAACAGATGGCCTCATTGAATGCACGGAGTTTCCTTACTGTGTCAGTATACCTGAATTAAAGCAGTTAGTAGGCGGGAAATGGAGGTTATGGTTGATGATGCCTTCTTAAATCTTTAACAACTCAAAGTTCTGTAATTCAATTTTCTGTGTAGGCATATCTTGCATGCTACTATTTAAGGAATGCCAAAGCAGTTCTGTTAATCTACACATCGCAAGATAGAGCTAGTTTTACTTCAATTGGCTTCCATTACAATCACAAAAAGGCATATGAACGGTTATATTTGGGTGTTTACACATCATCATTATACACAGAATCTCTCTAACCCCCATTGTTTCTGAACGGCCGTCCAAGCCACCACACTTTAATATATGCCTTATGGTTGCATATTAGAACCCCCTCCCACTGAGGTTTGTATGGTTGCATATTAGAACCCCCTCCCACTGAGGTTTGTAGGGGTATACATTTTCCTTAGTGGATTCCCATCCTTCTTGATTGCTTCATAGAACCCTGAAGAAATAGCTCAAACCTAAGCTATCTTTATGGGGGAATCACCTCGCTTCTTCATTTCCTACCAATGGAAAAGGTTGAATTTTCGCCTTTTGTCAATGGCAAACACGAACCTTGTGAATTTGTGGGACACCTCTACCTTCGTACCCCTGCTAATGCTGGCAGCATTTCAGCTCTGAGAAACCTTCTATTTCTTACCTTTTTACAACCTATTGATAGCTTTAGAGCCTTCCTCTAAATGAGTAGCACGGCTGACACACTTCTTCAGAAAATATTAGTTTGAGGCAACAGCTAGTTGTGGGAAGTGCATGACCTTACGCTTCCGATGAGGATGAATATGAGCCACATATTTGGTAGAAGCTTGCAGTCTCCCAAACCATCCTTGGCCACAGCACCTTTTTTCATCTTCTTCTATGTGCTTGCAACTCCTAGGGTGTGGCCATGTTGCTGTGTGCATGCTTGTGAGGAGCACATGGTCCTATGCTCTGCAGTGCTCTATCATGCATTGATTATGAGAGGTGTGATTCTTTTCATGTCTCTGCTTTTTTTATAAGAAGGCTCGCTTCTTTTGGTTGCACGAATGTTCTCTTTGTGGTTCTCTGCTACATTTTTTGTTATCCTACTTTGTTAGCATCATAGGTGCTCTTTGGCTTTGTTGGTTGAACTTAGGAGAATTCCTTCTGCTCGTCTTTCTTCCCCAGTACACAAGCCCTTGGTATCCACACTCCCCTTCTCCTAGTCTTGTATGCCATTCTATAATGCCTTCTAACTCTTATAAATGAGGAACCGATGGAGCTGGATGTGTGAAAGACATTGCAGACGTCCATCATTATACACCGCCTATCATCACCCATCATGAGGGTGTTGGCCTCGAGATTTTGAGGGGAATCAAGAGAACGGCAAGATCTCCCCCTTGCTTTTCCCTTTTTTGAAGCTCAGTTTTTTTACACTAATTTCATGTTGCATCGCACTTCAGAGAAAGAGAGAAGTTGTCTGAACCGTCCGTTGCTTCATCCGAGCTGTCCATCAACAAGCTAGCTTTCACATTTGATACTATTCTTGTGGCAAGAATCTCAAGCTCTTAAAAGTATTCGTCATTGTTGCATTGGCAATGGTGACATTGACACAAGCCTATGGGATTCCATACTAGACTTTATTTGTATGGAATGCTCTAAAGGATTGTATGCCTTGGAGTGGGTAGGGCACTTCCAGATGGTGGTACATTTGATGTCCACTTCTCTAGTGGTAGTTGGAAAGACATTGAAACAATACATGGAGTGGGATGAGTTATGGCACGTTTCAGTCTCTCATCTAAACACATTCACAAGAGAAAACAAGAAAAACTTAACAAGTCGTGATGGGGAACTTACTAATGTGCTCCAATTGATGCAGGCCTCTCTTCTTTCAAAGAGTCTACATTGTTATACTCCTCCTATTTTGTTTTCACACTGACTCGGTTATCGTTCATTGGGTAGCCACACACTCCTCTCTCTCACCTATGGAAGTTACACAAGCATAAGGAGAGTAAAGAATCAAGAGTAAGACTTAGTTGCAAAATGGTAGGAGAGTGTGTTGTATCATGAGAGAAATTGACTTATATACAAGGCCATAAGTATTCACACATACTTAAACTGGGTCTACCAGGCACCCTATCACAAGAGCAAGCTCACAATTGGGAGTTTCTTGCTCTTCAGAGTGTTTTATTATGAGAGAAATTGACTTATATACAAGGCCATAAGTATTCACACATACTTAAATTCTGGTCTACCAGGCACCCAATCACAAGAGCAAGCTCACAATTGGGTTTGTAGGAACATAAATACAATCATTAAAACGAGAGTGTGAATCGTAGTTCCTCATTTGATAGTAATGTAACCTTTGGTTTGATGCTTTTCATATTGTAGGGCTATTAACCACATTGGCTTACATTACTTCGAAAGCACGGCAACACCTTCGAGCCATATTTTTTATAATGTGCAATACATTTCATATAAAATAATTATAGGAAATCTCCGAGGTTACAAGCTAGAAGAAAATCAAAACCAAGCTTACGACTTGTGTAATGTCAGTAGTGTATACTTAGACTAGAAAAATAGCCTAAACTAGCTTATTAGGCCCTCGAATATTACTTGGACGGCTTGGCATTATACATAGGAGTCTTATATATAAGAAAATTTGACTAATGATAAAAGACATAATTCCATTCTCACAATTGGGAGTTTCTTGCTCTTGTGATTGAAGTAAGTGTTCTATTCTATTTCCATTGATTATGGCCCTTTCCTTCTTGCATTTATAAATCTTTCAGTTTTTTGATTATTTAAGGTATTAATCTTATCATTAATTCTTGTAGAAATACCATTAGGTTGTATTGAACATATCATTAGATAGATTAGGAAAAGCTAAAGCATCCTATCAAATCAAAAACTAAAAAATATGCACCATTAGAGGAGCAAAACCTGGATTTTTGGTTACTCTTTGGTTTGCCTGCATACATGCTCTTCTAGGCCTATGAACGCACATTCACAAGTAGGAACGCATGCTCCCAAGTCTGACAGAAAAAATATACACAATATTCTCATTAAGAAAAGATAAAACAAATTCCCTTTATAAATGACCATAATGATAAAAACGGCTGAAATTTGACCATCATGTGGCCCAGACTTCCACCACTGCAAGTGGAAGACTTGTTAGAATTGCGTACGTACATGCCAAAGTGGGAACATATGTTCTCACTTCTCAACGCATGTTCACAAGTCCAGCAGGCAGACATTCAGCCACATGCACGTTTGCTTCTTGGCCATGCATGTTTGCATCTTTCTTGGCCATGCACGTTCCCAGACTTGTTGTGAATGTCATAAGCGGGAACATATGTTCTCACTTTTGAACGCATGTTCACAAATCCAGCAGGTAGACATTCAACCACACACACGTTTGCTACTTGGCCATGCAAGTTCGCATCTTTTTTGGCCACACACATTCCCATACTTGTTGTGAATGCAAGTTTGCAAGCCCAACAGGGACCTAGACATGCACGTTTCCAACTCACCTAGCCCTGCACGTACCCAAGTAGGAATGCATATTCTTAACTTATTAATCAACATTCACAAAAATTTTCAGGACCACCACTAGACTTGTATCAGTGAAGGGTGTGTTCTAAGTTGATCACCCTTTTATGTACACAAGATTAGGAAGGATTTTTGAACTTGATCCCCCACTATAAGAGAGTGCCTCAAATGATGCAGAGGAAAGATCACCTTCTCAAGAAGAATCACTACATAATTCCCTCCTTCATAGTCCCTACCTAGGATCTCATAGGAGCCAATCAACCCTAGTCACACAGAGTAATCAAGCGATAGTGAAGACACTACCTTAAGTGAGGCTTATTACTGGGAACCTATCTCTTCATAGCCTCGTATTATGCTTTGAATCTAGCTACTTCTAGCCTTATTTGAAGAGGAGGATTTTGCATTTGGAAGATATGGCTTCTAGAGCTCAATATTCTAACTTTTCTAGAATTCTTTTCTCCTCCCAAGGAATCCTATCCCCTATTTCTCAGGCTACCACTTCATTGGTACCCTCTCCCTCCATCCCTTTGGGTGGTCCCCTCATTCTTTCCTACAACCACTTCTTCTCTTGTTTCTCCCCTCCCACAAAATCTCTCCCCTTCTTTCTCTCATGTGCCATCCTACTCTTCCCCAAATCAATGATTCCATGAAGCTTACAACCACCAATTATCATACTTCGTCTTATTATACCCAGTTACTTCTTGAAGGTGTTGGTGTATAGAAATTACTTATGACACCCAGTTACTTCTTGAAGGTGTTGGTGTATAGAAATTTCTCCCCCACAGCACATTCTCTTTATGGTATCAAAGCTTGGTTCGTGTGAGAGCTAAGGAGGCAAGCAAGAGGCAAGAACAAGCAAGGAAGGAAGCGGTACTACATGGGTAAGAGCACCATCATCTCTTTCCCCTCCTTCTTGGTTTAGGTACAACACCCACCTTAGTAGCTCTGAGAGCTACAAATCTCCGATTGAGGAGCTTTCTTCGTAGGAGCAGAGCTACAAAGGGCTAGTATTTTGCCCTATTGGAAGTTTCAGGTGCGTTACGGGCCTTGATTCGTCCATCACTGCAGGGTATTTTCAGCAGTTTTCTGAAAGTTCTGGTAGAGAATTGGTTCTGCTTGAAATATGGCCATTGCAATGCAGCATTGCATTTTGGAAGTGCGATTCATGGATGCT
The DNA here is from genome assembly GCF_041138505.1 of Cibotium barometz. Classification (NCBI taxonomy): domain Eukaryota; kingdom Viridiplantae; phylum Streptophyta; class Polypodiopsida; order Cyatheales; family Cibotiaceae; genus Cibotium; species Cibotium barometz. Next base: position 6,253,755 of record NC_141090.1, on the reverse strand, counting down.
AATTGGGATGGTTGTGTTGATTCTCAATAATCTACTTTTGGATATGATTTTTTGCTTGGATATGGAATGGTTCCTTATTAGAAGTCTTAGAAACATAGGACTATGGCTACATCATCTACTAAGGCTGAGTATAAGGCCTACCTTCTCTTCGAGACTGAAGCTCTGTGGATTCATCAAATTTTGGAACATTTGTGATGTGCTTAGAATTCTCCTACCATAATGTTCTTGGACTCCTAGAGTGCTATTTATTCATGGTCGATCCAAACATATCGAAGTTCATTATCATTTGGTTCGAGAATGGATCGTTTTGCCAAGGACAACCATGCAGACCTCTTCACCAAACCGCTCCCTCAAGATTCTTTGGAAGTCCTACTTCAGTGTGCGAGTGTTGGTCTGCCCATTTGGTGCTAAAGGGAGGTGTTGGAAATATTGTTGATGGACTCTGCCTATTTATAAGGCCCTACCTTGCATATTTTTCTGATATTTGATGCACCATTTTTTTGGGAGAATTTTTATGGACTTTAGTACTACAGGACCTAACTGACCAACTCTAGAGGCCCTATATATTAGGTGCCTTAGCCCTATATATTAGGTGCCTTAGCCCTCTTCATTATTGCTTCTCTTTTCAGCCCTGATTTATACATACCAGCACTCATAGGCCTCCCTCATGCTGTACCTTCAATCTAATTTGGGTTCTTGATCATCTGTAGTCTACTATCTACACATATTGCTGTTTTATTCTCTCTTTTCAGATTTACAATGGTAGCACATAAATCTTGTAGCAACTTGCTTTAAAAGCTGGTAGAATACCTCAATCCTATTGAGGAAAAAAATAGCCTAGAAGGAGTGTGTTTTTTTTGGGAGCTTTTAATTTAGAGCTTTTTGCAAGAAATTTAGAACTTTTGTAGTTCGGAGCTCTTAGATCGATTTCTTTAGGGAGTATGTATATCCATATATACATACATACATATATAGACACATACATATGTACATCTACCTACATATACATACATCCATTCATACATATATAATACACAAGCGCTCAAGTCTCTCTCTCTCTCTCTCTCTCTCTCTCTCTCTCTCTCTCTCTCTCTCTCTCTCATACAAAAATCTTATAAAAATTCAACCAATTCTTCATGAGTTATTCTTAACTTGACAACATATATATACTGCACAAAAATATAAATGCATATATTCAAAATTATGCCTAATCACAAATGAAGATGCACTTAAGTGTTGTCATCATAAAGACATAAATGAAGTCAAAATAAACACTATCACATAAATGTTTCTACATCGCTTGAAGTAGCCAAAATTGTCCAACCTTTTACATCACCTAATTGCTTAAAGGACTCATCCGATGGGCTTGACTCAAAATAAAAGAGATATCCCTCTCACTTAGAGTAGGCATTCTTCTAATTGCCCAATTGCCCTTGGTTACATCCACCTCATGGCTTGTGATCACAGTCATTATTTGATGTTGTTTTGTAGGCTGCATCATTTGTGATGCCTTCACCAATTTCATCATCTGTAGTTTCTACATTTACATCAAAAATCTGTTCGCTCAAATGCGTGTGTGCTCTTTCTTGACTTTTAAATGCTATTTTTTGAGGATGACCACGTTCTTTACGCGGCCTAGATTCCATCACAAGGGCAGGACTATGGGAGCTATTCTCTAAATTGCCCCTTGCTCTTTTCCTTTGCATGGTCTCCTTATCCCCATGGAGTATTGGCTCTTCATACAAGGGTGTACCAGCCATTGCGACCTGGACCACACATGCCACCATAGAAGGACTTGGACTCTTTCTATAGGACACTCTCTCAAGAAATGTTTGCATGTTAGGACCTATTCCTATATATCGGCCAGTTAAATAACCATGTTGTTTTGTGCATTGTATGTAAGCATTGATCACATCTATAACACATGCATCATACAACAAATTTTTTTTTGCTACCTCCTTCTCCAACTAGCTAGCTTGCATGAACACTCTTCGACAAGTTTATGTTAGGTATTTGAGCCCTCTCCCATGGACTTAATTCTTTTTTCATAACACAATTTTTGTTAGTGAAAAAAAAAATATTTTCACAAATTTATTAAGCTGATGTAAATACCTTAGTCAGAGCAAGTTCTCAAACTTACATTAAGATTTAGATTTCCCCAATGTGTTATTCTATGTTCCCACCATTGAAACCATCTCTCCAAAGGTTTAATATTCTCCTCTACAACATTTCCATCCCTCCACCATCTTCTAATTCTTTCTGCTTGCTGTGATGCCATATCAATAGAAGGTGATTTTTGCCACAACTCACACATATCAAGATGCAATTACAATACTTCCTTTCTAACAAGTCTCTTAGTGTTTTTTTATAAACTTTACTCCCAGTGGAAAAGACAAGATCTTTCTGTTCCAACCAAAACATTATCAAGTCCTCCATTAAACACAGTTCTTATTGCTATCCAATTTGAACCTGCCGCCTCATCTGCTAAAGCCTACAAAGTCTGCTGGCGGATAACCCTGTTATTTCATCACCTTGTTTAGACTATTCCAAAATAGGATTTGACTATCAGTATCTTCCTCTTTTGTCTCACAAATAGCAATGACCACCATGACACTTACACATATTACAATTTGAAAAAAGAGCATACTTATTGATATGCATTGCAAAGCAAAAGATTATTCCTGGGATCATATATTGAACATGACATTATTGCCCATCCATCAATTCTATGAGTGTGGTTTAAATGAATCCATGCTGCACATAAATCTCCTTGTGTTTTGTTTGGCGCATGTGATTAACCAAGTCAACACTTGATCCAGGGTCCTTAGTGGGCATTTTGAAAAGAAAACATTTATCATCTGGTCCTCCCTGACCTGAAAAGCGACTACCATGGAAGAAAGGAAACATGCACTTCTTTTTCAATTGCAATATATTATCATATCCATCTCTAATCATTGTGGCATGTAACCTCTTCTCACATGCTCCAATTGTTTTAAACCTACAAATAAAGAAGTCAATTTAATTAGGTAAAAGTACACCATACATGGATTGCAATGCTAGTACTGTACTAACACTAGTAGCACACCTTTGATTTTGCACAAGAGGAATCATTTCTTCTAAGATGTTACTCGGTTCTGTCTCCCCCATTTCACCATTTTCTTTGCCTACTACTATTGCATCAACAAGCAATTGTCTAGCAACAACAAGCAATTGTCTAGCAACAATTATTTGTACTCTTCTTGGACCATTGTTCGTGTTCATTCGTAAACACTAATGAAACTAATTTTCTTATTCTCTCTATTGTAGCCCTGGAGGTTCTAGCCTATACCTCATGTGAATGGTCACTGATGTGCACCATCAATCATGTCATTCCCGAGTCCATTGGAAAAATGTAATACACCATGCAGCTGCAAGGCTCTTTACAAAAGATAATTTTTTACAATAATGACATGTAATGTTATTCCTCTCATCCTCACCGAGTAGGCCTTCGCTAACTTGTTTATCCAAATATCCATGGAAGTAAGAATCATTAAAGTTTTTATTTTTAATGAAATAAGGACATGTGACCTATGGCACTCCAGTGAACCCAAGAAATAACTTAGACGTACAGTACAATCTACTAACATGCTAGTTCTATGTGGTCTTGTCCACAAATGACCGTCAAATTTTTGCTCCATTCCTTCCATTATTTTGAACTCATTATAGGTTGGAGGCAATTCAAATGTTATGTTTCCATTGTAAGAACGTGGAAGCTCTTTCACTTGCTTAATATTTTCAGAAATCTGTATCATACCCTTTAAGAAAGCACCTCTTGGATTCTCCAAAATCCATGACAGAACTTAGGTAACTTTTTTTGCTTCTCCTCTTCACTAGACTCAAGATTCACAAAAGCATGTTTGGTAGTTTTTGTTGGAGGTCCTTTAAGATCAATGACATCATTCAATAGTCCTCCTTCTGAGTGACCCTGCAAATACTCATTGATGACTTCATGATTCTCGCTACAACCATCATTGTTATCGCTATCTGAAATATACAAAGAAGTCATGCAATGCTCCATAACATACTTAGTTGACAATGAGGAGTCCAACACGAAGTGCTCATGCCCCTTAACATCCCACTGAGAAGGGGTTTCCACATCCATACACTCTTGACCAACTTGAATAACCACCTTTAGAGAAACAAACTTGTGAGATGGAGCCAGAAGGCTCTGCAAGAAAAAATGGCCAAGAAGAAGTTTGTTGTCCCACAAATGAACCTACCTAACCAAAGTTTCATTTCTTATCTTCCATGTTATTGAAGCTTCAGTGAGCCCCATAGCACTCCTGCCTGCAGAGATACACACCTCAATCAACAGAGCACCACTCAAAGAACCAAGAAGAGGGGGTGGGGGTGGGTTGACAACCCTCCACAATCAATAAACCTACAATAGTAGTTTGAGGACCCCCCACATTCTCAAAAGTACTGGGATATGATGGTGGCCTCTAAGAGATATCATTTCGCTTATTACTATGCATAGAGAATGTCAGTCTCTCAAAATTATCCTCAAGATCTGGTAGATCTAAGATATATTCTTGACATAACTGTAATCCTCTAAGAGATATCATTTTGCTTATTACTATGCAAATAGAATGTCAGTCTCTCAAAATTATCCTCAAGATCTGGTAGATCTAAGATATATTCTTGACATAACTGCAATAAATGCTTTCATTTATTGTAGTTATGTCGAGAATAAATGATTTCATTTATTCTCCACATATGCTACTTTTTACCTCTGGTGAGAATGGAGAGAGATAATCACATGACATCCTTCTTTAAAAGTTAGAGTGATGTACACAATTTAAATATCATAAATATATATGTACATATACAATATACTATAAATACAGATATTATATATCTAATTTTGTGTGTGTGTGTGTATATATATATAGTAAGGTGAATATATCACGATACATGTTCAAAATAGAGCCATGTGTGAGGGATTCCTGTTGGATTATATAGATTTACAATGTTAATTGTGGCACTGATGTCGAGAGCGATTCGTGGCATGAAGTTGTAGGAAAAATTCACAGCGTGAGTGTTTTTCTACAGTTTCACGTGGAATCTTCCCGCGTCGAATGTCATGTTTTTGGGTGTAAAATACTTATACAACAGATCACAAAATGATTGTGCCATGCCTAAGGAGTGAAATACAAGTTCATGGCACAGTCAATGGCTCCTTATGTTTTTGATTTTTGTGAATTTTTAGAAAAGAAGAAAACAGAACACCAACCTGTTCATTCACGTTAATGCTTCCAATGATGCAAATATAAAAATTAACAAGAAAAAACAGTGAAGCTCTATTCTAAGACCACTCCACCATACACATACACATCAACACAACCAATTTCACACGAATTCTTACTTCCACACAAATCTTATCGATTCATTTTCTACACAATGCACTACAAGAATGTAAGGGCAATCATGAATCTTATGCAATGGGAGTTGAAACTCCAAGAGGATGGAAGAAACAATGGTGTTTCCCCAGCAACGGTGCCAAAAATGTTATGGGCTACCACACCTCCAAGAGGGAACTCAATTGGCATTCACCTAAAGGATGAGCGATAGATCACAACTATCATAGGGCAGCTTGAGTCCCTTGAGGCCTCCAAGCTCACTTGTTAAGCTCCAACCTCCAAGCTCCACCTCCATGCTATCACTGTAGAGTCGCTCGCATTGTCACACATAAGGAAATCACTCTCTCTCACTCTCCCACACAAGCATGAATCATACAAGCATAGAAGAGGAACAATGCCAAAGGATCAATCACAAGGGACCGGACCTAGAAGAGCAAAGGGAGCAACCAACAACTCCTAAAGGGGTCGGTGAATACCCCAATGCCGACGAGGAAATAAGAAAGCTCAAAGATGCCAGGGCCTTAGTCGAAGAATGCCAACAGCTTCATGAAGCCAAAAGCTAAGGGCTAACCGGGTCAGGGATATAATTTATCCATGAAACAAGCCAACCAATTTAAAGGAGATTGGACGTACCTAGTACTCCAATTCTTGAAGAAATAGAAGATGGATCCCAAGCCAACGTAATGTCCAAAATGTTTGAGGAAAATGAGTTGGGGGACTCCATCCATTCCTTCCCTATGGATGAATGCGAGTTACACACCTGGGGAGAACCCTCAATCTCTAAAGAACCCAGAGACATAGGAAGTCTCACGAATGTACTGTCCACGCTTGTAAAAATGCCATTAGGGCAACTGTTACACAATTCACAAACCCTATGGACAAACATAAAAGAATGGGTAGAAGGTGGACTAAAGACACTAAAGCCAACCGATACTATAGATGAGGCTCTGCCAACTCTGGCAGAAAGAACCTTAAGATACACAAGGAAAACCTGAGTCGTTAAGATACCAGTTAATCAACTAGGGCATTATTACAAAAGCGATGACACAAATGCTACAATCTCGATTCATCATAATGGATACCAGCACTTGCTATCCTAGATGGTGGGGCGGGGGTTAGCATCATCACAAAATGTTGCTTGGAAAATTGGGAAAAACCTGATCTAAAAAAAGCAAATCTAATCGTTAAAATGGCGGACGGAACATCTTCAAGGCCCATTGGACTTCTGGAGAATGTGAAACTCAAACTCTTTACGTTTTGCTACCATCATACATTTGTGGTCATGGACTTTCTACGACAACCTGATTCATATGACATAATATTGGGGAGACCCTTCATGAGGGAATTCAAATTGGTGCATGATTGGGCCTTATATCACGTGTATGTACGTAGGGATTCACAAATTCAGATCTGAGAACATGGAAAGAACACCCCATGGAAGGGCAATTGTTTGGTAATGATTCGGTAATGATTCGGTCACAACGGAACAGACCACCTCTGTACAAATATGCCAGCCCTCGGTGGGAAATCCCAAGGAAAAAGAGGAAACGAAAATTTACGTGTCACTTCCTCCTCTCTGGACTTCAGTGAAAACTAGATGCATATGTTGGATACCATAGATGTGACACAACCCACTGGGACCTAGTATGTGGAATCTGGAACTGTCCCCACCACGACCTCTATCTGTATGATTAATTGGCAGACCATTGAAAAAGCATCTGAAGAGGAGACATCGAGTATAGAAGGGACCATAGCACAAGGCCGTACCAATGCTCAACGCCTGGGAATGTGGCAAAAACAGAAACGATATATTGCCCGACGAAATGACCTATTACAAAGAAAACCCACAGATGCCTAGTGTCTGAGATACGTTAAGGCCACTAAGGTACACTCGATGAGTTCTCTAAGGATTGGGGTGAGGAGTTGAGTAAGATATCACTTAAGGGAAGACACAAAGAGAAAGTAGCCCTTCAAGAGCTAGAAACACCTAAGCTTACAAAAGCTGGGCGTCGAAAATGCAATAAAGTCAGAAGCAAAGTGTGAGGCAAGAAATATCATGACTAAAACCAAAAGTGAAAATGAAGACAAACCAGACTTGCTCTCAATACCCGACCACTTCAAAACCTATACTGTTTAACGAGCGAAAAGTGTTTCGACTGACGGCAACAAGGGTTAAGGAGGATGGGCTGTCCACATCATACAATGGCCTAGCAAAAGTCAAGGAAGTTGATATTGCAGGACCAAGGGAGGAATCTCGGCCCGTATACATTGCTAAGGACTTGACTTCGGTTGAAGAAGATGAGCTCGTTGCTCTCCTTAAGGAATTTAAGGACTGTTTCGCATGGAATTACAAGGAGATGAAGGGGGTACCACCTTAGGTAGTATAGTATACAATTCCAATCATGGAAGGGTCAAGGCTAACCAGGCAAAAAACATACCAGATGAATCCTAAGTATGCTGCAATTTTAAAGGAGGAAATAGACAAGCTCATTGCTCAGATTTCATCTATGAAATCGAACATACGGATTGGTTGTCACCAATCGTAATACTGCCAAAGAAGAATGGAAAACTTAGGGTATGTGTTTATCCTAAAAAGGTCAATGCAACTACTAGGAAATACCATTATCCATTGCCCTATATACGGAACATGTTTTGGAAAGAGTGGCTAGGGAATAAGCTTACAGCTTCTTGGATGGATTCTCCGGTTATATTCAGGTGTCCATAGAACCAGAGGACTAGCATAAGACAGCTTTCAATACAATGTGGGGGACATTTGCATACAAGGTTATGCCCTTCGGCCTCACCGATGCCCCAACAACATTTCAACGATTGATGTGCATAGCCTTCAAGGACTACTTACAGAAGTGGTTGGAGGTATTCATTGACGATCTGTGTGCGCACTCTTGATGGACGGACCATCTGGATAACTTCAGGAGGAAAGTGATCGAGTGATGTCGATTATATCGTATATCCCTGAACCCCTTAAAATGTCCATTTTGGGTCAAACATGGTGTGATATTGGGACACATTGTCTCAAAGAATGGTATATCCGAATGATAGCAAGGTCAAGTTGATATTGGAGCTGCCACCTCCTACCAATTACAACGGTGTGCAAAGATTTATGGGCCATGTGGGATATTATCCCCGTTTCATAATTTTCTATGCTGAAATAGCCAAACCATTGTACAAGCTCCTCATTGTCTTTGAATGGACTGAGGAATGCCACGAAGCATATGATCGAGTGAAGCAAGCATTAGCTAGCGCGCCAATTCTACGACCCCCCAATTGGGATCTCATATTTCACATGCATATTGCATCAAATTTTGCTATTGGTTGCATACTAGCCCAACCTGGTGAGTTCAAATTGGACTATCCAGGCTACTTCGCTAGTCGCTAGTTAAATGATGCAAAGGTGAACTACACCACCATAGAGAGGGAAGGATTGGCCATGGTTTACGCCATCAAGAAGTAACGACATTACCTCTTGGCCAACAAATTCGTATTCTTTGTGGACCATCAAGCTTTATTATACTTGGTGAATAAGCCTTGCACCACGGGGAGAATCACACGATGGTTGCTATTATTGTTGGAATTTGACTTTTTTTTCCACGGTAAGAAAAGGAACACATCATGTGTTAGCCGATCATACGTCAAGAAGTCCAAATGGGGAACCAGCAACAACTGGTGTTGAAAATGATCTCCCTGATACTTGTTTGTTCAAATTGGACATGGTACTCGAATGGAGTGAGGAAATCTCACATTATCTAGCTCATGGTTTTTCGCAAGGAAATACCTTTGAGAAGCACAGATAAAATGTGGCGGCTTATCAAGCTTGCTACATCTTATCAACTGATTGCGGGAGAACTATATAAGCTAGGAAAAGATAATGTACTAAGAAGATGCGTTAGAGAAGATGAGTTTGTCATAATATTGGATGAATCTCATTCAAGGATAGCAGGCGAGCATTTTGCTGGAGAGATCACAGCTTGAAAAGTGCTTTAAGCAGGACTATGGTGACCTACATTATTCAGAGATGCCATATAATTTGTTAGAAAGGTGCGAAGAATGTCTGCGTTTCGCTACCCCACAACAAAAGGACAAGATGCCACTCATCCCTATTATTGTAAGACAACCATTCGAGAAATGGGGAGTAGATTTTCTTGGACCTGTTAGTCTAGCGGCACATCCATCCCAAGCCCGATACGTGATTGTTGGCCCCACGGACTATTTCACAAAATGGGAAGAAGCCAGAGCCTCAAAGAGAGCTGATGCACGAACAACAGCAAAATTCTTATACGAGCAAATTATCTCGAGGTTCGGTTGCCCATTAGAATTAGTTAGTGATCGTGGCTCACATTTTATTAATGAGGTGATTGGTCATTTACTTGTGGGATTCTTAGTGGTCCATTGAAAATCATCACCTTATTATCCACATGCCAATGGTCAAGCAGAGAGTACAAACAAAATTTTGTGTACTATCTTGACAAAAACCTTGGAAGCAAGTTGAACAGACTAGGAACATAAGCTGACAGTAGCCCTATGGGCATATCAAACATCATATAAGGTAGCGACGGGGTACATTCCCTTCCGTCTAGCTTATGGTTTTGAAGCAGTTATGCCTATGGAATACCTAGTCCCGAGAGCTTAAAGATTGCAGTACAAGAACGTCTGACGACAGAGAATGCATTAGTTGAAAGGCTGATTGACTTAGAGAAGCTTGATGAGGCTAGACTAATAGCATCACATGGACTCATGGTCGAAAAACTACGCAGTAAACATTGGTTTGATAAAAATCTAAAACAAAAAGAACTGGAAACGGGGGACCTTGTCCTCATGTATGGTGTAGGAAGCACCAGGAAAAAGAAACTCAAATATCGAGGCATGGGACCATTCCAAGTATTTGAGATCACGCCTCAGGGGTCTATTTGAATTGAGACAATCGATGGCATATAGATGGAGGGTTATGTCAATGGAAGTAAATTAAAAAAATAGTTTGAACTACTGACCCAAGAGATGCTCTTGCAAGAACATCTCTTAAAACAACAGAAATAGCTCGCAAAGGAAAAAATCCAGCAAGCTCAAGAAGAAGCTAAGGCCAAGGAGGCCAAAGCTAAACAATTACTGCAGAAGAGATTGATACATGTCAACATGGCTTTCGTGACTCTCTTGGACGAAGAGGAACTAAACATTGAGCCAGGACTTAAGGTGGGACTTACTACAACTAAAGGCCATGCAACGAGCATTGCATGAATAGATATGGGGTCAAGTCATAACTTGATCTCGTATGAAACCTGGGTAGCATTAGATAGACCATGCCTCGATTCCATTGATGCACAAGTACGTAATGTTCACTTGATAACTACGAGAGCTGACGGATTTTTAAAAGTGTTAAAATTTCCATAAAAAATAATTCCTTGGTCGTCGGGAAGGTGTTTGTCATGCCTGCAAGTTCCATGGAGGAGGAAATGATTCTAGGACGACCCTAGATCTGTGCAAGCAAATGCAATACCCAATGGGAAGAGAGGACATCGTTGTTGAGCGACAAGGTCATGTCCATATCCTTATGGAGCTTAACAAATAGAGGGAAACATATCATAAATGATGAACAAACAGCACCAAATACGGTGGCAATACCTCATAAAACAGAACAAGCATCAATCCCACAAAACTTGCACAAACAATACCCAAAATCTAAGGGTACACAGAAGTGGTTGCCCGAGATTCTCAACTTAAAAACCAACCTCACAAGAAGGACACCATGAATAATATGGGCACCACAGGAAGAATGTGTAAAAAAAATCAAAAGTTAGACCTTGCTAACATAAACAAATTGGCAAGACTCCAAGCATCCCAATAGACCTCAAGGGTTCCATAAGCAATGGGTCCAAAAAGACTTACTGCAAGTACAAGGATACTACCAAGGCAATACGGCAATATGGGTACCCAAACCCCACTTAGTGGCCAACACCACAAGCAATTCAAGTCATAAAAAAGAGAGTAGTAAAAGCATGCAACATCAACTCTTAACCCAAGCAGGAACCTCACCAACCTTTGTGTGTGGAGGAAAAAGACAACTCAGCAAAATGGGTTGGGAATTGCCAAAGCAATGACAGTAGCCACTCCGGTCATAGAACTGAATAGGGAACCTAAAGGTAGAAACAAAGAAGTTCAGCAAAGGGACACATATAGAAGCGCTCCACCACAAGACACAGTAACAACATTGTTTAGTTGGGTGGAAGGAACAATTAAAAACTCCCACATAGAGCTAAAACGACTACATCAACAAATACCCAAAAGGGCCCTGGTGACCCCTTGGTTCTCGTGGTAGTAAAATAGAAAGGTGTCCAATGGTTGCACAATGGGTACAAGGTAAGCAGGGTATCATTCACTCATTACGTGCATGTTTGATTGCTTGAGCATGAAGAAAAAAATGAGAAGGTATCGATCTTATACATTCATGATTCAAAAAGGTTCATGCCGTGAACCAATTCAAAAAGGTTCACGCCGTGAAACGATCATTTCTCATGGGCCAATCAAGCAATGCCACATGGTTTTCTTCATTAAGGAAGTTTCCCTATCCGGTGCCGACAGTTGCGTTATAAAATCAAATTTCTTTCCTCTTCCGTCATTTTGCATCGTGTGACCTTTTCTTTTTGATTGCACGTCGCTTCCTCTTCTACTGATTCCTGTGCATCTTCCATCCTAAATTTTGGCACCAGTATAGGTTGAGGAAACACAAGGCGTTGAGGCAACCACAGCTCAAGTACAAGAAATAGAGGTCCCCAATGAAGCAAGAAAAATATAAAGAAGTGCAAAGCCCTCCAGTCCAAGCAAAAGAAGGCAATTGGAAAATGAAGAAAGAATACCCTAGCTGGCCTCCCTACAGAAAATGGACTATCAACAATTCTTGCAAGAGACCATGAAACACCTAGATGAGCTGCTAAACCAACCCACAGGTTGAAGGCGCAAGCACAAGTGCAATCTGGGAGCAAGAACAAAAGATCTGGCAATGCCACCTCCTCACAAAGCAATGCTCCACGATCATAACGCCGCCCTTTGGAAGCAGGTTAACGATCGTAACGTTGCCCTTTGGAAGCAAGTTAACGATGCATGCACACAAGTGCAAACCTTAGAAGACCACTTGGCAGCTGAAGCTACCCACCATAAGGATGTAATCATGAAAAGCTTGAGGCCACGGAGGAGCAAGAGAATAGGTATAAATCCCTGGAAAGCAATAACATGGTCCTCGGCCAAACAATTGTACAAAGAATCAAGGAAAAATGTAGACCTCAAGGCAAAATGAGAACAAGCTAAGGAGAAGCTTCAGAAAGAGGTCAGCCACACCAATGAGCTCACTACACTTCATGCCCACCAAGTACAAGAGCTTCAAACCAATGCCAGGGCCAAAGAAGAAGAATTGCAAAGCCAAATCCAACAGCTAACCTCACAGTTAAAGGCAGCGGAGGAGAGGGCAACTCACTTATAGCAAGAAAGGGAACAAACAAACAAGGCCCATGTAGAAAAGATTAGAACACTTAACAACACAATAAGTGCAAGCCAAGTCAAAGTAAAAAGGAAAGAGTTGGCCCACCAAGAAGCAATGACACATCTTACACAACAGCAACTACACGAAATTCAAAGGCTGGCTGTCCAAAGGCTCCAACAAATCACTGAAGCTCAAGAAAGAGAAGCAACGGCCAGGCATGCCCAAGAGGACACAACCAGAAGATTCGAGGAGTTAGATGCTGCAAGGATGGTTCGGGAAACTGCAATTTCAAATGTCCTCACAGCAACATTGACTCTCGCTTACAAGAGTTAGAATGTCGGTTGGCGATCCAAGACAAAAGTCAGCGGCAGCGGCCGGCGCCTAACAATGACCTCCGTCTCCTCCTTGAGCGTGCCTTAGAGTTGGGTCAGTTTTGCCATTAACTCCTCGGGCCCCTCCTCAAACTCTCACCTTGTTTTTGTCTACACTAACACTCTCGTTACTTCAGTATGATATAAATCTATCTGAAGATATAGGCCTAGGTGAACTAACCCTAATTAAACAAAATACTGAAAGAGATACTGACCCTACAATAATAATGGGAGTTTTGTGGGGAGACTTAGTATTAACTAATCCACAAGACATCTTCTTCTACCCTTTACATCCTATAGTGCTAAACCTTCGTAGTTGGTGTCGGGTCCTCCAAAATTTTGAAATTCTGGACAACAGTGTCAAAAAATTAGACCTGATTGTCTCGGATGACATTCCTAAGATGTTGGCCAACTATGAGGTAGTAGCACATAGTTACGAGTGGATTATAAGTCATGGGTGGCTTGAAGTATATAATACTCACTAGCATCTAAACTTATGTGAGTCAACTTTATATCATCCTTTTGGCATTCTAAAGCTATACTCTCATATATACAAGCACTTAGAAGCCATGTTAACAAATGTACATTACAATTTTGATGCTACCCACATTGAATATCCCACTATCGATTCTGAAGAGATCCCTGACTCACAAGAATTTATAAAGTCTCACAAGCCTAGTCACCCACCCTTTAGCACAGGTCAAGGTCAAGAAGAATCCTCTTCCTCATCTTCAAAATCAACTTACCCTATCTATTCCAATGTCACTAGTAAGCTACTTAACCCCTATCCTAACACGCCACCTACTATCACATCTCAAAAGATGATTGCATTTTCTCAACCTTCATTCCTCCATAGATAGATTTTCCCACTAACCCTCTCGCCCCCGAGGAGATACTAGCACCTCACTTGTCTCCACAATGACAATCTCAAGAGGTACGAAATCCTATTCCACAGGATAATATTGAAGCCTTCACTGTGATGACACCATTTTGGAATCTTTGTTAGGTGTAGAGTACGAGGGTTTCATTCGCGCTTGTTGCAACCCTCTTTTAAAGCCAAAATTGATGTTCAAGGTCCTCATGCAGATCATTCCATTTGAGCCAACTCGACGAATCATGCCAGAAGCCTACTCTGAGATCACCCCAACAAAACAACACAATGTGTCATACCCTCTACGAGCTCCACACCCTGATTTAGAAGAATTAATTCATTTGGCTGGAGAGGACACATTATGGGCAAATGTGGCAGAGCACACAAAGTTGGCAAACCCCAAGTTAGCTGACCTATTGGAAATAAGAATCGTTACCTTCATGATTAGCTACTGCTTCTGCTGCTACAGGTGGATGAACGCACACCCTGTACACATAATAAGAGGCGGCTATGCCACCATTGTCTCACCGATGAAGGGCAACCCAAATTGGAAGATTTTGCCATACAACCAGACTGGCGGAAGGAGTACTTTGACAATTCCTGAGTACAGCTAGGTCTATATAGGCATGTCACCAACACAGTGGGTTGATCCTTTATACATGCCAATTAAGAGAAGATGGACATCGTCGCTGGAGTTTCAGGAAGCCAAAAGGCATGACTCCCATGTTTGCTACAACTTCCCAATCTTCATGCCAACAACATTTGCAGACATACGGGAGAAAAGACAACAAATGCTTACATGGATACAAGCATGGCGAAGAATTCCACACCCAGCGATTGTAGCTAGTGTCAGATTTTTAAAATTGCTGGTGGTGATGATTGATCAACCCAAGGAGCCATACGATGGTTATGAAGCTGAACAATTGAAGTTCTCGACATAAACCAAGGGCCATCTGGGCATGATGCTCTACTACCACCATCTAAGATGTCTTCCAGGCTACATGCATGTAACATTCAAAGACATGGTGGATATAGGATTTTGGTAATCCCACTCAACGTTCAGATGCACACTCAGAAAGCTCCAGTCAAGAAGAAATTTCTATACGGACATGAGTTCGGTGACCAGGTCTTTAGACCTCAGTAAATAGGTTAAGGCGGGGATATTAATTCCATTTTGGATTAACAAACATGATCCTCCAATTGAGGACATTAATAATAAGTGTCATGAAACAGAACTATAAAAGTTGTACATTGTGAGATATTGGCCACCCAAGGCCTACTTAAGTAAGTTTTGGGTGCCCAAGTGTGAATAAGGGCCAAATGTATATAAGGAATTTTCTCATAATGAAAATACACAATCCCCTTTGTGCTATAGAGAGCTCTTCCTTGTGTCTTGAGAGAGATTGAGAGAGAGAGAGAGAGAGAGAGCATTCTAGCATTGTTCTCCTCTTCTATGCTTGTATGATTCATGCTTGTGTGGTGGGAGAGTGAGAGAGAGTGATTGCCTTATGCGACGGTGCTGGTGACAGCATGGAGGTGAAGCTTGGAGGTTGGAGCTTAACAAGTAAGCTTGGAGGCCTCAAGGGACTTAAGTTTGAAGCATTGATAAGTGCCCTACAATAGTTGTGATCTATTGCTTATCCTTTAGGTGAATGCATTGAGTTCCCTCTTGGAGGTGTGGTAGCCCATAACACCATGTGTTAACCACTTTGTACGATAGCATGGTTTTGGCTTTAAGGGAAACTCCTAGAGGTCTCTTCATCATTGTTCCATGTGTTAACCACTTTGTAGGATAACATGGTTTCACCAACTATCTGACCTACCACAAGATGTGCACTTTGCCATCTTACCCGCTTGAACAGGCAGTTATCTTTTGTGAGGTGGTGCTAAAACATATAGAGTGACGTTAACATGAGCTTAATGCAAATAGGAAAAGTCTAAGAATTCGTGTACATACTTGCTTAAGACTATCCCTTAAGATTAGTAATAGTCACACTGGACCTTTTTGAAAGTTTGGTTGGCCTAGTGTTAAGCTAATTTTGATACTCACCACAATGCACAATCATTCTCTTGCAATGGAATAGTGTAAGCTTTTCTCTTTTCTACTCTTATTTGCATGTATTCATTTGAATCTTTCTTGCTTGATGGATGTATGCTAGATAGGTTTGTTTATAGGTTCCCTCTCTCACAGTAGCTTCTTCCCTATCCACCTTTTATGAGAAAGAACCATCGTGAACATCTTTCTCTTTTTGCCTCCATATAGGCATAGAGAGCTCTTCATTCTCTTAACAAAGGAGCATTCCAATGTGACAACAACAAAGTGAGGACACAACAGGTGAGCGAGTGTACCCACATTGGGGAGTTGCATTACATGGGGAGTTGCATTACATGGGGCAAGACTCAAAACAACACATGACAACAAGGCTAACGTAAGAACTTGACTTGAACATAAGAGTGGATTGAGCTCCATTAGGTGTGGATTAGAGTGGAGTAGTTAATTTTTATTCATGTATTTCATAAATTTTTATGCATTGTCTGAATTGGTAGCTTAAAGTCAACCACAAAAATAATATAAAACACTTAATCACTTACACAACCATCACTAGTAAGGATTAAGAATCTTAATCACCCCTTATCAAGTCCAAACAATCTCAAAAAACCTCAAAAAACTAGGACAAACTATCTCTCGAGTTAAGAGATGTGAGTCCACAATCTCATGAGTTAAAGACATGAGTAAACACATGTGAGCCTGGAGACATGAGGCAATACACATGAGCTTGGAGACCTGAGCCATGAGCCTAGACACATGAGGCAACACAAGTTGGCCTAGATATGTGTTAATCCCATTTTGGATTAACAAAGATGCACCTCCCATCGCGAGGACATTAATAAGTGTTATGTAAAGGCACTATAAATGTTGTACATTATGAGATACTGACCAAACAAGGCTTTAGTTAGTAAGTTTTGGGCACGCAAGTCTGAATAAGAGCTAGTTATATAAGGTAATTTCTCATAATGGAAGGACACAAACCCCCTTTGTGCCATGAGAGCTCTTATCTTGTCTTGCGTATGAGAGAGAGAGAGAGAGAGAGAGAGAGAGAGAGAGAGAGAGAGAGAGAGAGAGAGAGAGAGAGTACTCTAGTGCATGTGCCTTTTCCATGCTTATGTGTGGGAGAGTGACAGGACGATTGCCTTGCATTATGGTGTGAGCGACTCCACGATGACGACAGAGTGGAGGTGGAGATTAGAGGATTGGAGCTTCTACAAGCGAGCTTGGAGAGCCTCAAGGCACGTGAGCTCGGAACATTGGTAAGTACCCTACGGCGGTTGTTATCAATTGTGTCTTCCATTTGTGAATGTGTGGAGTTCTCTTAGGAGGTGCAGTAGGCTATACCATATTTTACGCCACTACCAGGGAGACTCTTAACATTCCTAATATGGGATTGATCATGGTAGATAAACATATATTAAGCATAAGATTAAGGTGGATTAAACCACACAAGAAACTCCATGACTAGAGAGAGAGAGAGAGAGAGAGAGAGAGAGAGAGAGAGAGAGAGAGAGAGAGAGAGAGAGAGAGAGATTGCACACTCAACAATATCTCTATTTGCATATCACAATGAACCATACAATGATATAGGCCTTCTAGCCTTATCCCAATTTACACATCATCATGCCATGTGAAAACTCCTTTTCCCAATTTACACATCATCATGCCATGTGAAAACTCCTTTTCCACATTCTTTTATGTGGCTCTCACCATTCACACATCTTATGTGGCATTCTGAGGACATTCTTATCTTACCACAATATCTTACACCTCTAGAGTGCTTTCCCACGCACGTATAAATCGAGCTTACATATTCTAACAGCCACTCTTAAAGCGAGGTGTTCTCACTCACCCATCACCCATACAATTTAGCATTGCCCTCATGCAAGTGTGTGCATGTGCCTAGCCAACCTAGACAAGAAGTCCATTTTGAGCCCACTTACTCATAGCGGAACCACTGAGCCCAATAAACATAAAATGTTTGAGTGGGAACCAATCCTTGGCCCCTTCTTTGCTCTCCTTTATCAAGCAAACTACGAGCCATGTCATTTCCTTGTGTGACAAGCTCCAACATGGACTGCAAATCAACCCATAACCACTTGTCCACCACTTGAACAAGTATGTGCACCTTCAACCTCTTTGCCAAATGCAAAGAACCATGGAATCCACATATCCCATCACTAAGTAACCCTTCATAGAGCATTCTTCCATGCTCAAACACCAAAATATTGAGGTAATATAATACACAAACCAACCTTCAATGTTGCAAGTACAATTTGCACCTTCCTTGATGATGAGGCAGCTTCCAAGACTCCAGAGCTTTGTAGGCAGCTTCACAATATCTCCAATCACTAGCAACATAATCTCTCTCCAAATGCAATACTAATGACAATGAGTGTGCTAAATTTTTTCATAATAGAATGAAAATAATGCTTAATCTAATAACCTCATATAAGAACTATACATAGATATGCACCATGATCAAGAGCCCATTCTAGCTATGATATCATGTTAACAATCCTAATATGAGATTGATCATGGTGGATAAATATATATTAAGCATAAGATTAATGTGGATTAAACCACACAAGAAACTCCATGACTAGAGAGAGAGAGAGAGAGAGAGAGAGAGAGAGAGAGAGAGAGAGAGAGAATGCACACTCAACAATATCTCTAATGCATAATGAACCATACAATGATATAGACCTTCTAGCCTTATCCCACTTTACACATCATCATGCCATGTGGAAACTCCTTTTTCACATTCTTTTATGTGGCTCTCACCATTCACATATCTTCACATATCTTATGTGGCATTCTTATCTTACCACAATATCTTGCACCTCTAGAGTGCTTTCCTACACATGCATAAATTGAGCTTACATATTTCAACACCCCCTCTTAAGCGAGGTGTTCTCACTTACCCATCACCTATACAATTTAGCATTGCCATCAATGCAACACATCTCTCATTGCAACGCATCTCTCATCAACAGAGACCACCATTTTTTCTTCCATCTTCTTAGAGCTCCAGCTCCTACTATGCAAGATTCAATGTTGGAAGTGCATTGTGAAAAACTGTGTGGATAAGGTTTATGTGGAAGTGAATGAATTAGCTTAGTTTTGTGAGAATTTGTGTGTATTGAAGTGTGTGTGAGTACTTTGGTAATGCTTGGAGGAAAGCTACACTTGGAATTTCTTTTGATTTTTTTATTTGTCACCAATTTTGCTATTACGAGTTAGTAGTTGGTGACACATTTTTTTATTTTTTCAAAAAATTACAAAAATCACAAAAATAAGGAGCCATTGGTTGTGTTGATAACTTGCATTACATTTCTTTTGCTAGACACAATTTTTCTAGATACATTGGGCACGGAAATCACACTCCAAATCACTGAAAAAATCATTTTGTTGGCTCAACTGACAAACGCATGAAAGTGCAAGACGGCATTTCATGACGTGAAATGTATTGCATTTCATGACATGAAACCCTACCTGCCACATTAGAAAGAAATCTTGGGATTGCCTCACTAAAGTTAGTGCAACTTATCCTGACACGACTAACATAAGGAAACGGAAAAGTCTTATCTCATGAAAGTGCAAGAAAATATTTTCATGACGTGAAACACAGTCTGTTATTTCACGCAGAATTGCCATTTGAAATGGGTCATTCAACGGATTGAAGGATTGTCATACCAAAGGTAAGAGAGGGCCAAGGACACTAAAGTAGTCTTCTCGACTTAGATTAATGCAATTCTAAACGGGAATTTCAAAGCGTGAAACAAAAGTTGTTCACACGGCGTGAAATGCATTTCATGACGTGAGACATAGTAGGCTATTTCATGACCTAAAACCCAGTCTCTGCTATTTCACAACGTGAAACATCGGTCCAACAAAAACTCGAGCAAAAGAGTTGTAGTGCTACACTTTTTTCTCTCATGCACTTAAGGTCAATAAAATTTATTGGAGACAATCCTACCCATAACAATAGTGTATCTAACCACCCAGGATATTCGTACTAGAAAAGCGTTGGTTCAGGTCACTCAGCACTCAATTGAGTGTTGCAACTTGGAGAAATCTAACGACTATAGAGACCAATAGTGAAGAATCCATGGAAGAAGGGCTAAGGTTCTCCGAACTTGGAGAAGAGGAAGGGAATCCCACTTCTCCTGCAAAGTCCAGCGGAATCTTTGATATGGTCATGGGATTATTTAGTCTCCAAACCGGTATAGAGAATGAGGCTCAATCTGCGGGGCAAGGGTCCGTCAATGAGCATGAGACATGGTCCCTAATCGAACTTACCAACACATACAACTCTAACATCTAGACCCAGGAACACTAACCCTTTGAGACTTAGTGGAATGACTCCTAGGGTTAGGTGGGACAAGGAAAATGTTGCCATATATATAGGTAGTGATGTGTGTGAACACACTTAGGACCATTTTCATAGCACGAGTTGTTTTCTATTCAGTCTTTGCTTCATTACAGGTAGCTTTTGCGTTAGTTTCAGTCAGTGGCCATGGGGCTGATAACAGCAACGATGTATTTCACATGTTGTCTGCTGATAATGACAAATTGGATGGAGACATCAACTACCCACTTTGGGCATGCATGATGCAGCATGTTTTGGTTGCAAAAGGAGTGTGGAACATTGTGTAGGGTATGGATGTACGTCTAGGTTCTATGGATGTAGGATCTATTGAGGATGTTGCAAGTTCTAGCAGCTCTACTACTGCTACTGTTTTGCCCACTGCTGAACAAGCTCGTTTGGATGGTAAAGATGCGCAAGCTCATGCCGTGATTGCACTTTCTATCAAACGTAACATCACTCCACATATTCGTTCAGCTAAAATAGCAAAACAGGCTTGGGATATTCTTGCTGGTTTTTGTATGCAGGTCTAACGAGGCAAAAATCTCTTACCTGCGTAAAGAGCTAGAATCGAAGATTATGTAGGAAGATGATGACATGAATGTTTTTCTTACTGAGATTAAAGATCTCAAGGAACAGTTGATTTTACCCACTGCTGAACAAGCTCGTTTGGATGGTAAAGATTTGCAGGCTCATGCCATGATTGCACTTTCTATCAAACGTAACATCACTCCACATATTCGTTCAGCTAAAATAGCAAAACAGGCTTGGGATATTCTAGCTGGTTTGTATGCAGGTCTAACGAGGCAAAAATCTCTTACCTGCGTAAAGAGCTAGAATCGAAGATTATGTAGGAAGATGATGACATGAATGTTTTTCTTGCTGAGATTAAAGATCTCAAGGAACAGTTGATTTCTGCAGGTGAGATTATTCCTGATTATTCTCTTGTGCTGCAGACTGTTCTTGATGCTTTACCTGAGTCATATTAGACTTTTGCTTCCACGTGGAGACTTGTTACTGATGAGGACAGACCTGATGTTGTCAAGTATGATACTTTAGTCAACAAGCTCTTGCAAGAAGCGCAGTCCAAGCAAAACAGGGCTAGGCAACATCGTGCAGTTGATCAGGCATTTGTTGCTGCCAGCAGTGAAGAAGTGGTAATGCAGCCTCTTCCACTGTTTCTTCTCCTATTAGTAGGTCTGCAACTTCTTCTCCTTCCATAGGTAGCAACAACAAGTCTGAGAAGTCTCTTGATAAAAGCAAGAAAAAGATCAGGTGCAACTATTGTAAGGCACTGATCATGTCATTAAGAATTGCCCTAAGCTAAAGGGGCTAAAGAGGCAAAGAAGAAATGCAGCCACAATAGCGGATGCTTCTACAAATGTAGATTCTGCAAATGTTATGCAGGATATAGAATGGGCATTTAGCGTGTATTGCCAGTATGACCCATCTGTACATGATGCATGTTTGGCAGTTTTTGCAGACTCTGATGTATGGTATTTTGATAGTGGTGCTACAAAGCACATTACCTCGCATCGTGATATGTTCACTTGTCTTGAGGCTGTCCCTAATGGGAATATTGTCTTGAGGCTGTCCCTAATGGGAATATTGTCACATGTGCCAATAATGCTTCTTACCCAGTGAAGGGCGTTGGTAAAATTATGCTTACTGCTATAAATGGTAGTGCTTTCACACTTTCAGATGCTTTGTATGTGCCAGGGATAAAGAAGAATCTATTGACTGTCTCTGTGCTTGCTAGACTTGAACTTGTAGTCAAATTTGTGGATGACAGATGTACTGTTCATGATTTGACTTCTGGTGATACGATTATTGCATCTGGCACCTTGTTTCATGGGCTGTATAGGCTCAATTCTTATGACAAGTGTGTGGAAGATTCAGCAAATGCAGTTTCTGATGAAAAGGCAGTTTCAGATGCAAAACTATGGCATGCTCGTTTTGGTCATCTGAACTTTGCTAGTTTGTTGCGTTTGCAAAAATTTGATATGGTTGCTTCATTGCCCCCTCTTGAGGCACCATTAAAACATGTTTGTGAAGGCTTTATTTTGGGCAAAATGCAGCGTTCTGCATTTCAAAAGGATGGTTCTGTGCCGGCCATTCGCAAATTACAACTCGTACATAGTGATGTATGTGGGCCTATGCAAACTCCGTCATTTGGTTAACACTTGTACTTCGTGACTTTTATTGATGATTACTCAAGGCATGCATGGGTATATCCACTGAAGGCAAAGTCCGAAGTGTTTTTGTGCTTCAAACAGTTTTTGCTTATGGTTAAAAATGTATCCAATTGTACTGTGGGCACCCTCCGTTTTGATCGAGGGGGGGAGTACATGTCTAAAGAGTTTGATGCATTTCTGGCTAGTCATGGGATAAAACACCAATGTACAGTGTCGTATACCCCTCAGCAAAATGGTGTTGCTCAGAGGAAAAACATGTCACTTATGGAGATGGCACGATGTATGGTCAAGAGCCAAGCTTTGCCGCATGGGTCTTGGCTTGAGGCTATCATGTGTGCTGCATATGTACTCAACAGGTGTCCCACTAAGGCCTTGCAGTCTATTACTATAATGGTGGAACAGAGGGAAATTGGTAATTTGAATCTATTACGGCCACGTGATAAGGAAACAGAAACATCTAGAGAGGCCATGGAAAACATAGGGATGGGAACAATAGAAGGAGGGGGGATACAAGCCCTAGAACCCATAAATGAGGAACCCAAGGCTGAGGAAGATCTTGAAATGCAAGAAAAAGTGGACAATCTACATAGGGCATCTGTCGTCGGAGGAGAGGATCGGCTCTACACAAGAGAGGATATAAATGACATGATCAATAATCCCACATTCTTGCAAAGCATGGAACTCTTAATTCAACAAAGCATGGAACTCTTAATTCTTGCAAAGCATGGAACTCTTAATTCAACAAAGGTGGGCTAAGGCCACTAATGATGAGCTAAGGCCACTAATGATGAGCTAGGTGATGAGAAATTTCCCAAACTGGATAGATGGACCTACATAGGTAGAGGATGAGGTCTAGGTAGGGGGGGAATAGCTCCTCTGAGGCCTATAGTGGATCCCCACACATATCTAAATACAGCCACAAGGGCAGATTTGTTGAATATGGCCGCATAAATGGGCAAAAGGCATGGTTAGGGAACTAGGCATGGCCCTTGAATCCAAACCATCTCAGATGAAGACACACGTCATTTCAAAACTCATGTAAAAGTTCTCAGGAGATAGGGACCCGATCCAACACATAGAGATCTTTGAGTCAACATGTGAAACAAGTGGGCCGATGAATGATGTGACCATGATACATGCCTTTTCTCTAACTTTAGAATGGAAAGCCCACCAATGGTATCAAACCTTAAAGCCTAAAGATGAAGTCAACTTCATGCAGCTTAAGAATGTGTTCATACCGAGCTTTGCTCAAAGTGGTGATAGATGGATTCCTGTGGCTCAGGTCCATAACATTAAGCAAAAAGGAAATAAATTGATTTGAGATTATGTTTCTCGACTCAAGCACCTAAACTCAAGATGCAAATTGAGGGAAAGGCTAACTAATGATCAATTATTGCCCTGCTTCCGGAGAGGAGTTTGAGATCATAAGATGCATGATTATCCGGTGTTAGCCTGACCAACTACTCTATATACATGCTATAAGTTGGCTATTAAGTATGAAGATAACATGCTTGAGTTGCCGCAACCAAAAGATGTTAAGGTAGCTTTGGTGGTAGCAGTATCCGAGTCTCTAGTCATCAAGACGTGGGACCCAAGAATAAGCAAGTTGGCAACATGACAGTTGAAGAACTCAGTACTACCATTTTGGAAAAGTAAAAAGTCAGGGATGGGAGAGAAGCATCAGTGAATGCCCATCTCTACCCCTCTAGAGAGTTGCTTTGGTGCTCAATCTGTATTCAAAATCATACGAGCACTGAATGCCCTCACCTAAGATCGAGGTATATACTATATTGTACTCACTATCAAAGACTAAGAAACCATGATACTGCCATGTGCAAATACTCAAGGATCCAGCCTTCAGCACAATTGCCAGCACCCAGAGTGCCACTAGCTTTACCAACACCACCAATGCAACCCAATGTGGTTGCAGGGTAGCCGAATACCAAGAGGAATGTTCAGGATTGTTGCCATTGCCACCACCTATTCTACCACCACAACCACCAAAGGCCAAGATCAACTAGGTGTTGATTGAAGAACCCTTGGAAGAGAGGGAAGCTATGCACGAAGTAGAAGTGAATAACGAGTACTACAAGGAACCAACTAAGATTACACTGGAGCATTATGTCTTACAAAATAGCATGCAAGTACCAGTGTTTCGAACCACGGTACAATGGGAGGGAAAAGACATAAACTCAACTATGAGAAGGGGACCCATACAGTGTTTTCATTGTAATGGACCTCATCGAGTAGTGGAGTGTCCTCTAAAAAATGTGACTAATGCTGGTCAAACTCAGCCGATAGCAGCACAGAGCAACACCATGCCAACTCTTTCATACGTTAAGTGTGGTGTGATCATCTAACTCAGCTGGTCAAACTATCGACTAGTCAAACTCAGCCGATAGCAGCACAGAGCAACACCATGCCAACTCTTTCATACGTTAAGTGTGGTGTGATCATCTAATCAAGGACTGCCCATATCGCGCCAATGGCAACTCTTACTACAAGGCCCTATACCAATAGTGTGACTGCTATGCTATCGCTACATACAAATAGTGTGACTGCTATGCTATATTGCTATGTAGCACTACTTAATACTATATATACTCTTGCACTTCAAAGACCTATACTAATAGTGTGACTTTTATTCTATAATGCTTTATATGAATGCTACATACAAATAGTGATTGCCATAGAGCACTTTCTATATACAAGTAGTGACGTCCATAATTGTAATGGCTACTACATAGAAATAGTGACCTCCATAATTGTGATGACTACTACATACAAATAGTGACCGCCAAATAGAGCACTTGTTATATTTGTCTATATAGCAAGTGTCTCTACTATCTTGCACTTGCTCCTATGCTAGAGCACTTGCTATATGTCTATACAAGTAATGACTTGCTATATACAAATAGTGATTGCCATAGAGCACTTGCTACATACAAATAGTGACCTCCATAATTGCAATGACTACTACATACAAATAGTGACCTCCATAATTGTAATGACTACTACATACAAATAGTGACCACCAAGAGCATTGTCTATATAGCAAGTGCTCCTTTAGAGCTTGTACATGTAGATCTTTGTGTTAAAAGGATAATCATAAGGAATGTACCCACTTGAGAAGTGCTTATAGACTCTTTATTTTTTGTTTTAAACTACAAATCACCTTTAAGCCTTTGAAAATTTTCAAAACAAACATTAGGAAAACCTACACTTTCATTTTCTTCTCATGAGTTTAAGTTAATAGTAGGATTAAAGGCTAAGGAACCAAGGTGCACATGTTTCAAAATAATAATGATCAATCTCTTTTAAGATGCAATAAAGACTTTACCTTTTTAAAATTATGTAGTCGTTTTAGTCATAGTCATAGTTTTCATTGTCTTAGTTGTAGTGGTAGTAATAGTGTTTTGGTGGAAGTGGTAATGATAGTGGTTGTGGTTGTGGTAATGGTAGTGGTAGTGGTAGTGGTAGTGGTAGTGGTTGTGGTTGTGGTTTGTTGAGATATTGAGCTCAACTAGTGCTACGATGGACATTGATGACCCGCCTGGGTAAGCTTCCACATCTACACCACTAGCATGGTTGGTGAGATTATGGGTGATATGCAGCCAATGGAATGACAGGCTGTGTGATAGCCATTTTGGATTACTAGAGACTAGCATAGTTATAGCGCCAGCTCATTAAGTCGGGTTCACATTATGGACCGACCCTTGTATGTTGTAGTAGTTAAGTACTAACCCATATAGTGTGTACTCTTATCTTTATGTTATGTTAGTTGAGTGTAGAGAAGAAGAAGATAGAAGAAAATTCAACTATCCATCTCTCTCTTGTGTCTTGCTCTCTCTTGTGTGTGTTTGCTTACTAGGGTTTGAAGCTCTCCCTCTCCCCCACATTCTCTACTTGGCACTCCAAGTAAGCTCTTGTGAACCTGCTGAGCTTATCTGTACCCAATGCCTTTGTGAAGATGTCAATTTCCTGATCCTTTGTGATGATAGAAAATCACCTCACAAAATGATAATGCACCTCAATGTGCTTTGTCCTAGCATGATACATTGGATTACTAGTAGCTAACTGCATGCTATCACAATAAATAACAACTGCCTTATCCATGGCTCACCTATATCTGTAAGTAGCTTTTACAACCTAGTTACCTCAAATGATGCTACCATAGAAACTCCTTGTACTACCAAGCTTCTCTACTTGACAAAGCAATTGTTGGTTGCTTATTCCTACCGTGCAGCTAACAACAACACTCTTAAAAGAAAATTGAAGATATGGACTCACCCATATCTACAAGTAGCTTCTACATCCAAGTCACCTCTCATGTTGCCATTGTAGCACCCTTGCACTAAGCCTCTCTACTTGACAAAACAAAACATAAAACTACTAGTAGATCTCTTGTATGAGACACTACCAATAATCTGCATATGTAAACCCATGTACTTATATCTATACTCTAGCCTCATAGAAAATTCCATAGTGTATTGTAGACTTCATGTATGTGAGTATCCTCCTAGCTGCATCTAGGTGTGTGGCTTCCTCAGGGCTTACTGGATAAACTAACTCAAAATTTTGAGCCGATGCCCAATTATGGGTAGGGTAATTCCTCTCCGAAAACCCACCGGGTTTGCAGAGTTTTTAGTGGGTGAGCCCAACGGCAAGTCCCACGATACCTGGGCTCCTTCGGGAGTTCTTGGTCGCTGTCGTGTCCAGTTATTGGGTCTAGGTCATGCCTTAAGGAAGTAGTGAAACCATTCTCATGATCCAAACGGCAAAGCTAATGACAAAAGCGTTTCTCTGCTCGAGTCTCAGAGACAAGAATGCTCGTCTCTGACCCCAGCTCGAAAAACAAAAATAAAAAAATTGAATAATATATCTCAAATTTGGCCTAGCGATAGTCATGTAAATATGTACATGATAGGAACTCACCTATATTTTCCAACAAATTTTTTGTTCTACTCCAATGGTACTAAGATTTCCTTATATTCTGTGTTCCCATATTTGGAAAGCATGTTGAAAGCAAATTGTCTTTGCAAAAGCCAAATCCCAACACATGAATCACCTCTATACTTATTATGAATTATTGTAGCTCACATAAATCCTTCATTTAAAACTTCTTCTTAAGGAGCATCTTTATCTCATGAATGTCAACATCATTGTCCCCTACGACAATCAAGTCATTAGCAAAGATAACTATCAGCACAATGCCTCTGTGAGCCTTTTTTACATAAAGTGAAAAATCTAATGTAGATATTTATAATGCAATAGTGACAAAATACTCTTCTGTCTTGTTTGGCCATGCTCTAGGTGCTTGCTTCAAACTATACAAGGCTTTAAGTAACTTGAAAACAAAATCTAGGTGTGCATAGTCCTTATATCCTAGTGGTTACACCATGTAGACCTCCTTCTGTAAATCACCATGTAAAAATGTATTCTTTACATCCATTTGATGTAAAGACAATCCCTTATCTAGCCAACAATGACTACTCTCAAGGTTGCCATCCTAACAAAAACTAGACTAAAAGTCTCCTCATAGTCAATGCCATAGGTTTATACATATCCCTTGGCTACCAATCTTGCCTTGTACAAACTATTATGTTGTACTTTGGATATCCACTTATATCCAATTATTGTCTTCTCATTGGGCAAAGGCACTAAATCCCATGTCTCATTTGTATATCCAATGCAACCATCTCTTTGTCCATATGGCATCTTCCCAATGCTTATATCTAAGTGCCTCCTCAAAACATGTGGGCTCTATCTCTTCTATTTCTTTGACCATATATACATCATGATGGCAGTATATCCCCATCATATCTTAACCTAATGTTAATACCACTATGGATTAAACAAATATGCTCCTCCATTTGAGGACATTAATAAGTGTTATGTAATGGCACTATAAACATTGTACATTATGAGATATTGGCTAGCCAAGGCTTTAGATTAGTAAGTTTTGGATGCCAAAGTGTGAATAAGGGCCAGATGTATAAAAGGTAATTTTTTATAATGAAAGAACACAATCCCCCTTTGTACTATGAGATCTCTTCTCTTGTCTTGTGTATGAGAGAGAGAGTGTGTGTACTCTAGTGCATGTGCCTCTTTCATGCTTGTGAGAGAGTGAGAGGAAGAGATTGTTGCCTTGCATCCATGTGGTGTGAGCGACTCCACGATGACAGCATGGAGGTGAAAATTGGAGGTTGGAGCTTCCCAAAGCGAGCTTGGAGAGCCTCAAGGGACGTGAGCTTGAAGCATTGGTAAGTACCCTATGGAGGTTGTAGTCTATTGCTTATCCATTTGGTGAATGTGTGGAGTTCCCTTGGGAGGTGCAGTAGGCCATAACATTTTTGGCACCGTTGTAGGGGAAACAAGCATTGTCTCTTCCATCTTCTTAGAGCTCCAACTCCCATTATGCAAGATTCACTATTGTCTTTGAATTCTGTAGGTGCATTGTGAAAAACTATGTAGATAAGGTTTGTGTGGAAGTGTGAGTGAGTACTTGGTATTGCCTAGAGGAAAGCTACAGTTGGTTTTTCAAGTGAAGAGGTTGATGATGCAATTGCAAAGGTCTTAAGCAAAGGTATGGTGAAATATGCATTGGAAAACTCCAAATTCAAAACCATTGGTGATGATGTTGTAAGAGTACGCTTGAAGGAGGTAAGCAATACCTTCACAGCTATAGAGCTCAAGGCATATGTGACAAGGTAGGGAATAGCTCCGAATCCTCTACTATGATTTATAAGCGATTGGATGTAGGGTTTAAGGCTGTTCTTAATAAGAGACAGGTGGTGCCCATCCCTAAACCATTCCATGTAAAGCAAGCACGAAAAGATCTTAATGCAAAATTCTTAGACACAATTGGTGAGCCAATGCATTTGTGCAACCGGAATCTTATTCTAGGAATTGATTGTGGAAAAGTAGAGAATTAAGTCAATCATAAAAACCATTGCTTGTAAGCTTCAACTAAATCAAATCAATTGGAATTTAAACACTTAAACAAAATTAAAAATACTTAGCTCATAGACCATATTGGGTGCAATCTTCCCCCCTCTTGTGCGTGGCCTCTCCCCACACAAGAGTATTTCTTTATTAGCTTTCTTTTTCACCAAAATTAGGCCATAGCCCCCAAAATACAAGATGTGCTTTTTAGAGAGCACGGCACTCTTCTTTAACAAAAATAGAGTGTCAAATTGGGACTAGGGTAAAGCCATAGGCTTTAATAATTCCACATAAATAAATGTATCTTTCCTAAAGTTCAAAATGGAAAAATCATTTGATAAGGTTACAAGCTACTATGCTTGCCAAAAATGAAATGTGATGATCCAAGACATTTCTTCCAAAGTAAACTCTTCAATTCCCATAGTCTTCATCACCTAAAAATATAAGCCCAATTAATTATTAAATTAATCCCACAAATATTAAACAGGCACAAATCATCACCAACTCATGACTACCAGGCGTAAGTACCCCAGGAATCACCCTGCCATACAAACCTAACTGAAATAATCATAGGTGGCCTCAAACATACGTCATATACCGCACGTATTAATATTTATAGTGTATCACCCACGATATTAACCTAGCCGGCATGACGCAAGAGTAATCTAGGCGTCCCCAAATTACTCAAGAGGGGATAAATAATATTTTTCTAGAGGACTTAAAATATATTCGAATCGGATGGAAAGCCGTGGAAAAATCTAACTTAGTGCCCAAGTTTGAGCAAAGAGCAACCCAAAAGTGACTACAAAATTTAGAATCTCTATCAGAAACTATCACTTTGGGTAGACCATGATGAACAAAAATTTGCTTAACAAATATGTTCGCGGCTTGCTGAGAAGTTAGTGTCTTTTTACATGGAATGAAATAGGCTTGCTTACTAAATCTGTCCACTATTGTCCAAATCATGTCATGGTGACTGGAAGTAGTAGGAAAGCCAGTAATGAAGTCCATAGACACTTGTTCCCATGGTCTATCAGGAATAGGTAGAGGCATAAGCAATCCTAAAGCTTTGCCTTTGTAGCTTTTAATTGTTTGGCAAATGTTACATTCAGCTACAAATTTAGCTACATCATTCTTCAAATGGGGCCAATAGAATTCTCGAGAAACTACTTGAAGTGTTGCGGAAACTCCTCTATGTCCCACAAATGGTGGTTGGTGCATCTCTTCCAAGACAAGCTGTCTGTAAGGTTGAGTAACACACAATCTCTTCTCAAAGAAAAGATAGCCATCATTATGAGAATAACTTCTGTGAGGTGTCCAATTATTTTCACGCAATTTGATCCATATTTGAGAAAAATCTGGATCAACTTCGTAAGTTTCTTTCATGAGTACAAATGGTTCACTTTCAATTATAGAAATGTTGTTGATATTTGGTCTTCGACTCAAAGCATCGGCAACAACATTTTCTTTTTCAGGTTGATATTGAATCATAGGTCGGAAACTTTGAATGAAAGCTGCCCATTTGATATGCCTATCTGAAATAAGAGGTTGCGTAACCAAATGCCTAATGCTTTGTTGGTCTATCTTGATAAGAAATTCAGAGCCCATTAGGTAATGCTTCCAGATTTTCAAAGCATGGACTACTGCTGCTAATTCCTTGTCATAAGTGCTATAATTTTGCTCTGCAGGCTTAAGCTTTCTACTTTGATAAGCAATAGGATGGTTGTCTTGCATAAGAATAGCTCCAAATCCTTTGCCACTAGCATCAGTCACTACTATAAAGAATGGTCTTTGAAAATCAGGTAGTGTAAGAACTGGTGCTTGTGTTAAAGCATTCTTGAGTGTTGCAAAAGATTTATCTTGCTTATCAGTCCAATTGAAATTTGTAGCTTTCTTAAGGAGTTCAGTCAAAGGATGAGCAATACAAGCAAAATTCTTGACGAACTTCCTATAATAACTACATAAGCCAAGAAAAGATCTAAGATCATGTATGTTTCTAGGCGTAGGCCAATCTCCTCTTGAAAGAAAGAACTCTTTTCAGGATTGACATATAATTCATTTTCTCTTAAAAGATTGAACACTTGTTCCAAGTGTTGTTCATGCTCTTGTCGATCCTTGCTAAAAACAAGAATGTCATCAAAGAACACTATAACAAAACTTTGAAACTTAAGGAATATGCGATTTATCATACGGCTGAAAGTAGCTGGAGCATTGGTCAAACCAAATGGCATAACCAAAAACTCATAATGACCAGTTTGGGTTGTTCTAAAAGCTGTCTTGAAAATGTCAGATTGAGTCATACGAACTTGATGATACCCAGACTTTAGGTCAATCTTGCTAAAGACCTTTGATCCTCTAAGCTTATCAAGAAGATCATCTACCCTAGGAATAGGATATCAGTTCTTGACAGTAATCTTATTCAATGCATGATAGTCTACACACATTCGGTAAGTTCCGTTCTTCTTCTTAACAAGAAGTACTGGAGCTCCAAAAGGTGAACTACTAGGTCGAATAAGGCCTCTCTCTAGCAAGTCTTCTATTTGGCTTTGGATTTCTCTTTGCTCTAAATTGTTGACTCTATAGGGAGCTTTACAAGGCGGGGAATTTCCAGGCAATAAGTCAATACTATGATCCTCAGGCCTAGACTTAGGTAATCCTGGAGGCAGATCTTCCATGAAACAGTCACTAAATTTGGAGATAAAAGAATCAAACTTTGGTCTTTTTGGATGTGTCCAACTCAGCATCAAGCTGGTTAACCCATACCATATAAGTCTTGTCTCTTTTTCTTAGAGCTCTCTTTGCTTGAGTGTGACTCAACAAAGGACTCATTTCTCCTTTGACACTGGAGGATAATATTTTCATTGTCCTTCCTTAGAGAAATACTATGAGTGTCATAGTCTATAATAGGATTGTATTTGTGTCTCCAAGGCATACCCAAAATTATATCTACCCCTTGTAAAGGTGCAACTAAGAAATCCCTCTTTTCTGTTAAAGGTTTGATGCATAAATCCAAATCTTTCACCACTTGCATGCAATTATACTTTGTTCCAGTAAATGCTGCTTTGACTTTATAGTGCATAGGTGAAGAATAAAGATTTAATGCTTTAAGTACCTTTTCAGAAATGAAATCATGAGTACTACCATCATCATGCAAAATAAGAACTTCATGTCCATTTATCGTTCCTTTTATTTTAAGCAAAGAATGAACATGAGGTTTACCTTCTTGTTCCTGAGTAATCTGGATCGGAATTACCCTCTTGCTTGAATGATTCTTCTTCATTGTCGTCTTCTTCAATCATATTGACTCGAGCTGCTGCTCTGCTGGTGTCAAATTCTTGGTACGCTCCGGACAATTCGGTGCTATGTGACCTTCTTTGTGTGGCACTTGAAACATTTGATAGGAGATGTCTTCGGTTTGCCACCATTGACTTTCTTATTGGTACTCATGTTGCCTTTAGCCTCGTCCTTGCCTTTGTCATAACCTGGTTTATACATCTTCTTTGAAGCATAAAAAGATTTAGTAAATGGTTTAGAAGAAGTACCCTCATGTGCTTTAATCTCTTTAGGAAAACCATTTTTACATTCTGAATTAGTTGCCAAAGATATTGCAGAAGATAGTGAATGAGGTCGAAATATATTCACATCGGCCCTAATGGTAGATCTAAGGCCTGATATGAACTTCCTTTTTTGATCCTTCTCACTGACTCTATCCACAACCTGCACCTGTAATAAAGTATTCCAGAACTTTTCTACATACTGTGACATAGTCTCCTTTTCCAATTGATGCAAAGTGTCCCATTGGTGCCTAACTTTGGACTTGAATTGTGAGGGTAAAAAGTTCTTTTTAACCAGCCGTTGAAATCTTTTCCAAGAATCTGGCTTGTCACGACCTTGCTTTACTACACTCCACCATAAAGCTGCACTGTCTACCAAATGATTGACTGCACATTTAATCTTATCATTCTCTGAAAATCTTTCTCCAGAAAAATAGTCATCTAGTTGACTAAGCCAAGCTAAAATGACCCTAGCATCCTTCTTTCCATCATAATTTTGAAATGTGAAAGCTTGCCGACTAATCTTGGATTCTTTTTGTGACCTTTGTGCTTGCAATGTAGCATTTACAGCCCTTTGAATAGTGTCATCTTCGTCATCAAAAGATAGCGAAGAGTCACGCTTGCGTCTATGATTCGAGAGCTGTCTCTCCAATTCAATACGCTTCTCTCTTTCTTCTACAATTTGATGTTGTAAAGAAAGGAGTTGCTCTTGAATTGATGGCGAGATAGGCAAATCTGCCATAGTGCTTGTGCAAATGATGTAGATAAATAAAATTTTACTTTATTTGATGTAAATAAATAAAGCAAAAATGAGTACTTATCTTGTCTTTCTCCCGTAATTTGATCTTGGTTGAAGCTGAACAAGATGTTGTTCAATGGCTGAATTGAATTCTCGTCGTCTCAAACATATCCCGAACGATTCAAGAGTCTTGGGCTAGTTCTTGATGAAATAATTTTTCTGCACTTTGAAACCTACTGAAACAGTCCTGTAAACATTGCCCAATCTCTGTAATATTTTTTTGAAATTTTCAGAATTTTTCAGAAGCGATTTCGGAATTTTCTGGCCTTTTCTAGGCAATTTTCAAGCCTTTTAAAACCTGTAAATCACTTTTCTGCACCCAGAAATTTTCAGAATTGGAAACCTTTGAATTTCTCTTCAAATTTGAAAATAGGGAAAAGTAAAGGCTCGAAAAGTGATGTGACTTGCATAGGGATTGGGAAAAGTGAGCTTGATTAGAAAGAGATTAGCTTATGGATTTAAGCTTGATTAGGCTTGTAGTTGTTTTTTTTTCTCCTCTCCACGCAGTTTTGCGCCGGCGGGGCAGGCTGCCGCCGTGCGCCGCCTCCTTGGAATTTCTTTGGAGAATTTTTTTTGATAGCTTTTACATGCTTAATCTGCTCCATCCATTATAGATTTGTTCATCCTTGAAGCTTTCTGATTTCTGAGAGATACCCGTGAGGTTTTTGGCTATGAGGATTTCATCTATACGGTCAGATTTTGATTTCACTGAATATTTGGAAAAACCGCTTTTTGATAGAGAGGGATGGATTTGCAGGGTGGTGAGTGGGTTTGAGAGTAAATCTAGTTTTGAATCTTTGACCTTTGGATAAAGATCTACAAAACACCCTTCTGTCCACTTCTGTCCACTGGATAAATTCCTGCACTTTCTTGATTTTTGAGAAGTTGAAGCCCTTTCCTACCTTCTCCACAAATCTCCTAGCCCAAGCTCTGATACCATTGCAACCGGAATCTTATTCTAGGAATTGATTGTGGAAAAGTAGAGAATTAAGTCAATCATAAAAACCATTGCTTGTAAGCTTCAACTAAATCAAATCAATTGGAATTTAAACACTTAAACAAAATTAAAAATACTTAGCTCATAGACCATATTGGGTGCAATCTTCCCCCCTCTTGTGCGTGGCCTCTCCCCACACAAGAGTATTTCTTTATTAGCTTTCTTTTTCACCAAAATTAGGCCATAGCCCCCAAAATACAAGATGTGCTTTTTAGAGAGCACGGCACTCTTCTTTAACAAAAATAGAGTGTCAAATTGGGACTAGGGTAAAGCCATAGGCTTTAATAAATTCCACATAAATAAATGTATCTTTCCTAAAGTTCA
Source organism: Cibotium barometz (assembly GCF_041138505.1). Taxonomy (NCBI): domain Eukaryota; kingdom Viridiplantae; phylum Streptophyta; class Polypodiopsida; order Cyatheales; family Cibotiaceae; genus Cibotium; species Cibotium barometz. The sequence continues at coordinate 6,218,395 of NC_141090.1, read as the reverse complement.
AAATGGAAAAATCATTTGATAAGGTTACAAGCTACTATGCTTGCCAAAAATGAAATGTGATGATCCAAGACATTTCTTCCAAAGTAAACTCTTCAATTCCCATAGTCTTCATCACCTAAAAATATAAGCCCAATTAATTATTAAATTAATCCCACAAATATTAAACAGGCACAAATCATCACCAACTCATGACTACCAGGCGTAAGTACCCCAGGAATCACCCTGCCATACAAACCTAACTGAAATAATCATAGGTGGCCTCAAACATACGTCATATACTGCACGTATTAATATTTATAGTGGTATCACCCACGATATTAACCTAGCCGGCATGACGCAAGAGTAATCTAGGCGTCCCCAAATTACTCAAGAGGGGATAAATAATATTTTTCTAGAGGACTTAAAATATATTCTCATAACAATTTGGAACATACACAGATGCTTAAGTCTGGATCAAAGGAAGTGCCCTTCAAATTGCATGTAGACAATAACTTTGTATTGATGAATGTATGCAAGCTACAAGTAGCAATGGTAAAGTTCTACAACATGTCTATCGAAGAGTGTAGAGGTAAGCTTTAATTTATTTTGAAGCTTGATAAGAGTGAAGTCGTTAAGGGCCAAAAGCTTGAATGTGTTAGCTTAACACTAATGAATAGGGCGTTGGATCCCAGCATCAATTCAAAACATCCAAAATATTTCAGTGTCCAATCAGAGTGAAATATGGTGGCTTGCTACATTTGAGGTACCAAAGAAGGACCATGAAGTAGTTAAGATTTTTTTTAACTTAATAGAGATACCAGATATTGTACGATGGCAAAACAATGGTGAAGTTTTGCATGTCGATGGATTTGGAGAATACAAGGTAGAATGGCATCTTGCTGGTGATTTGAGAACATTGAAATGTATGTTTGGTGTTTCAAATTCAGCATCAGCTGAGTTCCCTTGCTTATATTGCATGCAATCCAGGAAGAAAGGCAATGATGGGAAGAAATAATGGATTGCAAGGACAGGACAACGTGGTGCTCCAACACATGACCAGTGTGTTCAAAGGAATGGAATGTTGGTGCCATTAGATCTTAAGTGGTATCCTTTTTTAGAAATACCCTTAACAAGGGTCCACTTTTGCACCTTGCATTGCATAGTAAGGATAATACAAAAGTTGGTGTTTGAGTACGTGTGTTTTGCCTACAAGATGTAGCTTGCTTTAGATGCTGATGCAACATGCAAGAAGGTAGAACAAGTCTTGTCTAATGTTGGATTGCATGGGGGCCAAGTAGAAATAAAAAAGAATGAGAAAAAGTTAGGAAAGAGTGGAAATTTGCCATCCAAACCATGTTTTGGGGGAGCGAAGGCTAGGAAATTCTTATCTCCACCACGAGATGAAGATGGTAAGTTGGTTGTAAAACAACCAGAGAAGTATGAAGCATGGAAAAAACTACACATGGCTATCCCTGATCAGAGCAAAAAGGGGGACAGACGCAAATAGCAAAGGCAAATGTGTGGATTGCACTTGATAAATTGGCACCACTTTTACAAAAGATGACATTCAATTTTGATGATGCCAATGCATTTAAAGAGGCGGTTGTACACTTTCTTAACTCAATGACAGAGGCATGGACTTCAAATTGCATTACACACTATATGGTTAGAGGGGTCTCCATTTCATTTTTATAATTAAATTGTGAATGTAATATTTTGAGTTTAATTGTGGATCCTGTGTTTTTGAATGCAGCACATACTTGAGGCTCATAGTCCATACTTTGATGAATAAGGAAGTTTGGCGATATGGTCCACACAAGGCATGGAGCAATGTCATTGGCAAGCTCGATGCGGATTCCAAAAAACAACGGCACATGGAGGTGGAATTAATGATTCCAATCCTATGAGGTAGTTACTCCAATGGTGGTATAGAAGAATAGAGATAAGATATGAGGACAAATTAATAAAGTCCAAATTCAATGATACAGAGGCTGTTCGCAGGGCAATATATGAAGTGAGGAAAGCAAGATATGAAAATAGCATGGCCAAAAACATCATGCAGAATGGTTGACAACCCAAGAGAGAGTTGGTAGCAAATGGAAATATCGATAGAATTGTAATTATGAAATAACATTTTATGTTTATGAGAGTATTGGAGCAATCCAATGTTTTGAAGAAATAGGTGTTTGCTAAAGTCAACATGGATAACTTTTTTCAAAATAAGTGTTTACTAAAGTCAACATGGATAACTTTTTGATAGTGTTGATATTTGTTAAAAGTAAATGTCAATAACTTATAGTAAGTTCCATTTATAAATAAAGGCACTTCTTTCATTTCTCTCCATTTCTCTCCATTCCTTCTAGCTTGTGAGTATGGCGATCCTAAGCAAAGAGCAAACAAGATGCCTTCCAAGACACCGGTTCATTCATCTAGATCTAGTGAATGTACTGACACCGACAATGATGAAGGTCAAGTGCCTCCCGCTGTTCCAACTAGGAAAGTCGCTCCCGTTGCTCCAGCTGGAAATGCTCATCCACCTATGCATAAGAAGAGAAGATGGAGACCAGGCACCGCCGCTCTTTGTGAAATTAGGAGGTCCAAGAAGAGTGCTAAGTTAATTATACCCAAGGCACCTTTTTCGAGGTTGGTGCGAGAAATACTACAAGATCTACAAAGGGGAAAGCACTACAGGTACTTTTCGAGAGATCGAGCGTATAATGTGGAGCGATGGTGGCCAGCCCAAGCGTTGCTTGCTCTTCAAGAGGCAGCTGAAAGTTACTTGGTGGATCTCATGCATGATGGTCAGCTGTTAGCCATCCATGCCCGACTCATCACACTCAAGCCCTTAGATCTCACTCTTGTTCATAGGATTTATAACAATAGTGATGCATTCAACCTTAACCATGACATGGTTTGAAGAGCTGTGTAAATGCTCGTGTATTGTTTTGTGTTTTCACGTTTTCCTTCCGTTCTACTCAACTAGTTGTACTTTATGCGATGTACTGGATTTTGATATTATAAGTTTCCTTGTTTCCAATATGTACCGGACTTGCCCATTGATTTGAATATTTTAAATTTTCTTCATTTCTAATGTCAGTGTATATTCTTATATTTTCCTAGAAAAAATTTTGCAAGTGCATGTGTAGCAAAAATTGACGCATGGTGTGCATAGATCATAATGGGCTGAAATTTGTTCTATGCATAGATCATGTGGCTTACATCATGAGCATGCATGTGCATGTACAAGCAAGTCCATGTGCATGTGCAAATGATATTTTTTACGATAATATTTTTTTCCTTGAAAAAATTGATGCATGGTGTGTAGTGATCAAAATGGGTTAAAATTTATTATGTGCATAGATCATATACTTTACATGTCTTAGATAAAATATCACCCCTATCAAAGGCCTGTAGGGCCCTTGTCCTCCTAAGGATCGCATGTGTAGAGGCATTCTTTTTTTAATACCAGGTCTATACACGCGAGCCTTAGGGCCCTATAGACCTGTGATGGGGTTGATATTTTTTATCTAGGAGGTGTTACATTATACTTATATGTACACATAAAATTAGAGCTCACTCTGATAAGGAAAAATATTTTTAAAAATTAAAAAGTGTAAAATTTATGTGCTGAGCTAATTTAGAAAATATATAAATTTTTATCTATAATTATGGAAGTAACCCTCATTTCACCTCATTTCTCATCTTTTATTTCTCTCTCTCACCTCCAAGAGCGTGGCTCGCACACCAAGCAAACTGCTAGGAGAGTTTGGCCCCCCAAGGTGGGACATGGAGTACCCCCCATCCAACCACCACAGCAGCAACATCGCAAGCCTAGGTGGAAGCCTATCACTGTGGCTCTCCATGAGATTAGAAAATACCAAAAGATGGTGAACCTACTCATACCGAAGCTCTCCTTCCAACGTGTGATGAAAGATATCATGCAAGATCTGCAATGCCTCTTGATAGGAGGTTCTGGGCTCATATAGCATCAAGCCCACTACCTACGCGGTGGACAGCCCAAGCTCGGAGGCACCCCAAGAGGCTGCATAAGCAGTGGACATTTTTGGTGACATGGTGTTTGCACATGTCCATGCGAAGACCCTCATTGAAACGGACATGCAGTTGGTGCAACGCATGCAAGATCTTTAGTTTTATTTTTTTGTATCTCGCATGATTGTAATTCTCAAAAGCTATGTAAAGCTCGATGTATATTTTAAAAAAAATTCTCTTATCTTGTGTTGCAAATAAATCTCTTTTAATTTGAGTTTATATAATTTGTTGATTTATATGCGTCTTCGAATGGATAGAATTTTTATTTGAGTTACGTGTGTAATTTTAATTTATTTGCTTGAGTTAACTAATAAAATACATTACAAGACACGTATCAAACAAAAAACTATGTAACCCAAATTTTCATTCATAGCATAAAAAATTACATGGTCATCAAAACAAAGTCATCAAAGTTACATAATTATTATAGCTATATCCTAGGCTTCTTACTACTAGGCTCTCTAGACTTTGAAGCCGCCTTGCTGGCTGGGATCAAAACAAGGAACCCTTCAAGCTCTACCTTGATGATGGTGGGATCATGTACCCTCGCACAATGCCACGGGCCAGCACTGAAAAAAAAAGGCCCTCACCTTTGAGTTGAGAATAAGTAAAGTAACTTTGAGCATCGAAGTAGAACAACTTTTTCCAAACTTGATTTAGTCGGAATAACTTTGAATGCATCACCCTTTGTAAGTGCTTTGATCTTCAAAAAGTTCTCCGCATACCCCGGAGAGCAAGTATGTGGAAAGACTATCACATCATTGGCAAGTTTGCCAATGTACTCCTTGAGTGCAAAGTCATGAACCCTTCCTTGGGCCCCAGATCTTCCACTCTGCCTCGATGCAAATTCATCAAGATACACAATTTCCTGCAAAATAAAATTGATGTTAGCATCGATCATGCAATGCATGGGAGAGGATGATTTTTTTTAAAGAATAGCCTCAAATTTGATATTTAGGGCCTCTAGGGCATTTTCACCCCACATGTATAATCTCATGCCCATCAAAGAAGATTGGGAAGTGCCCTGTCCGAAGGCTGGCGTGGGAAGCCCTAATTTTTGCAGATTCAGGGCTTCCGATGCGAGCCTTCGGACAGGGCACTTCCCAGCCTCCTCTGATGGGCATGGGATCATACATGTGGGGTCTACATGCCCTAGATGCCCTAAATATCAAATCTGGGGAGCAACTAGTAAAAGGAGATACCTTTTCTGCTTCGTTTAGCTCCTTTTGCAAGGATGCCTCTGGATCTGCTCCTCCTGGAATGGGTCTGCCATCGTCCGGTTGGACCTCAGGTATCGCATGGTATGGTTGAGGTCCAAAGAGTTCATTCTGCAAGTGCTCAAACTCTTCATCTGTGATCTGATATTGACGAGATGCATCCTCAATCTACTTCTGGATGACAATGATAGCAGAGATATCATCTACACTACTCTCATCATATCGCCCTATCTCATCAACCTGTGGGAGGGCTTCTTTGTATCAAAGTCAAGGAAATCATCACTGCTGCCATCTCGCACAGGTATACTATTCTAGGAGCTCTTGGTCCTCCTCCCTAAATTCTAAGAGCTCCACACATCCTGCATGAGGAGGTACTCCATCCCTTCGATGGTGATGGCACTCAATGAAGCTAGTGGTGGGTCGTGACTTTGGGTTTCAACAAGCTGGGGATGGATGCAAGCACCATGCGCTGCGGCCTCAATGACAGGGTCTAGAGTGGTCTCCTCTGGCTTTGTGTCTATGTATTCTACTAGAGGGAGATCCTGGATGTCATTATCCTCTAACTCTTGAACATCAGAGTTCAAGATGTAAATAGCAAAAAGCAATATCCCGCTCAATGAGAGCGGGATGTGCTCTTCATAGGAAAAGTAAGGGGCCAATGACTCTCTACATTAACGCTAAAAGGGTCATGACCCTCCCAAAGAATAACCACATCAATGAGTGCTGAATGCATGCCATCTTGCATGTCTTGGTCTAAGCTGAGCCACTCCCCTCGTCGTAGAAGTCGCCACCTCCTATACATGAAGCGAATGCACAAAGTTTGTCTTGCAATAAAGTATCTGTCAGAAAAAACAAACAAAAACCAACATAAAAACATAAAATAAACAATCAACAATCAACATTCAACAATCAATGTAATGAAGTACTTATGAATAAAAACCATCAACAATCAACAGAAGTGCAATCTTACCTAAAGGTAACATCTGACACAGTAATTCTACACTCAATGATATCATCGTGGTGAGTTCTCTTGAGATGCTATGACTCACCCAGTAACTGAGTTATCCAATCCTCAGATGGGTACTTGCATTGATAAGTAATCTTAGTTTTCTTAACTACTTCTTCACAGGATCTAAACAAATGTGCAAACAAACCAAATGGTACAAACCAACTTAGATGCACATCTCTAGAGCCTGTGGGGATGGTTTCATGGCAGCATGAACATCAGTTTTTATCTTTACCCTACATGCTTCTGATATGTCTAAGCTAGGATTATACCATTCCTAGAGCTAGACAATGGTGGTAGTGGAATATACTCCAAACTATTTCTCTCCACATCATACACTACTTAATCAGTATCTTGTAATGAAGTACTTATGAATAAAAGCCCAATCAACAATCAACAGAAGTGCAATCTTATCTAAAGGTAACATCTGACACAGTAATTCTACACTCAATGATATCATCGTGGTGAGTTCTCTTGAGATGCTATGACTTACCCAGTAATTGAGTTATCCAATCCTCAGATGGGTACTTGCATTGATAAGTAATCTTAGTTTTCTTAACTACTTCTTCACAGGATCTAAACAAATGTGCAAACAAACCAAATGGTACAAACCAACTTAGATGCACATCTCTAGAGCCTGTGGATGGTTTCATGACAGCATGAACATCAGTTTTTATCTTTACCCTACATGCTTCTGACATGTCTAAGCTAGGATTATACCATTCCTGAAGCTAGACAACGGTGGTAGTGGAATATACTCCAAACTATTTCTCTCCACGTCATACACTACTGAATCATAAAAGTAAACATTCTGAGATGCCAATTCACCCTTGTTGTCATAGATTAAGGCACCTATCTCTGCATCATGTAAAACATTTAGCTTTCCACTAGAACATTCTACATTCTACCAGTCATGCAAAGTGGATGGATATAAAGCTGCAAGTAACAAACATGCTTGTATTAAAACTCTATCTAATAACCATGGACTCAAAGCACAAGAATGCAAAGCACAGAGATATAAACTTACTGTTAGGCTTATGTCTTTCACTGAAGTTATCATGATGCACTCAAGTCTCTTTGTGCATATAAACATGTTGAATGAAAGCCTCTGTTATTGTACTCATACCGTTTGTGCGTCTCCTGAACTCTATGATTCTACCTTTCCATTTCTTGTTGGGGTCTGTGACATCTTTGACCTTGACCTTGAAATTTCCCATGAGTACTTGGTCGCATTAAAATCCAATTTAACTTACTGTACTTATTAGGGATCCAGTTACCGTCATCATCTCTATTGTTAATATTTCTCCTCCTTGAAGACATTTAGATTAATAAAGCTAGACTGTATGATTAATAAATATATATGTTATCTTGTAAGCAAAAAATAAAGATTAAAACAATAAGAAATAAACAACAACTTACTGCTTTGATTTACACAACCTTGTTGCTCCTATGAAAATAAACATAAACATATCAAGACAAAACATAGACAAACCCTAAACCTATAATAATTCATGTTGTTCTTTATGCCACTTGAAATCATTACTATGCAGAGAAGATTGTAATCAATAAATAAAGATAAAAACAACAAGAAATAAATAACAACTTACTGCTCACAACCTTGTTGCTCTTGTGAAAATAAATAGCAACATATCAAGAGAAAACATAAACAAATCCTAAACCTATGATCATTACTGTGGTATTTTATGCCACTTCAAATCAATGCTATGCAAAGAAGATTGAAAGCAACAAATAAAGATTTAAAAAAAAAGAAATAAACAACAACTTACTGCTCGCAACCTTGTTGCTCTTGTGAAAATAAATAGCAACATATCAAGAGAAAACATAAACAAATCCTAAACCTATGATCATTACTGTGGTATTTTATGCCACTTCAAATCAATACTGTGTGCAAAGAAGATTGAAAGCAACAAATAAAGATAAAAACAATAAGAAATAAACAATAAGTTACTGCTCACAACCTTGTTGCTCCTGTGAAAATAAATAGCAACATATCAAGAGAAAACATAAACAAATCCTAAACCTATGATCATTACTGTGGTATTTTATGCCACTTCAAATCAATACTATGCAAAGAAGATTAAAAGCAACAAATAAAGATTAAAACAACAAGAAATAAATAGCAACTTACTGCTTTGATTTACATAACCTTGTTTCTCACAACCTTGCTCTTGAGAAAATAAGCAGCAATACATCAAGACAAAACATAAACAAATCCTAAATCTATGATCATTACTCACATCAAGACAAAACATAGACAAGCCCTAAACATATGGTAACTACCACAAGAATTTGATGCCACTTCACATCAAGATGGCTATCTGTGGTGTAGAGAAGAGAAAGTTCATGTTAGAAAATGGGCATAACTCATAGACGTTTTGTCTAAATGAGATGAAATTTTAGGAGAGAGCTATAGTGGAGAACAACCTGCCTGTAAATTTTTGTGAAGAAAGAACCAGAGTTGCAAAAGATATTGCGAAATTAAATTCCACCAAAAAAAGGGAGAAAATGAAAAGGTAGTGAAATGCAAAAGGAGGGAAAGTAAAAAGTTAAACATAAAAAATGGAAAAAATGAAATTAAGTTTTCAAACTTCCATGTGCTGTGACCACAAGGTACATTTGACATGAAAGATATGGAATCTAACATTTCTCTATTTTTTAAAGATATGGTCTCTATTATTTTATTGTCTTAAGAGATTTGGGAAAAGATATGACAAAAAGATCCATGTTACATGGATCTAGAATCCCAGCTCTCTCATTGGTCAGGTCAATCCTTTTTAATTCACTCCTTAAAGGGGCAAAATGGAGAGTCCATATTTCTCCTAATGCTTTGGATGTAGGACATGTCGCCATTACCGCCACCCGTCGTCCTACCACCATAGCCACCACATGCCAAGATCAACTAGGTGTTGATTGAAGAATCCTTGGAAGAGGTGGAAGCCATGCACAAAGTAGAAGTAAATGATGACTACTACGAGGAACCAACAGAGATCACACCGGAGTATTATGTCTTACAAAATAGCACGCTAATACCAGTGTTTCAAACCACAGTGCAGTGGAAGGGAAAAGATATAAAATCGACTATGAGAAGGGGACCCATACAATGTTTTCATTGTAATGGACCTCATCGAGTAGCGGAGTGTCCCCTCTGAAAAATGTGACTAATGCTGGCCAAACTCAGTCGATAGCAGTGCAGACCAACGTCATCTACAAACTCTTTCATGTGTTAAGTGTGGTGTTGATCATCTCATCAAGGACTGCCCATATCGCGTCAATGGCTCTGCTCCTACTTCTAACCATGCCACCCGCCATTAGGACTATAAGTGTGTAGCCTGGAAATATCGTGCCACTGAATGTCCTGACATGAATACAAGTGAAACAAGTGGACAAAGGGAGGAACCCACGAGGTATTACAACCTCTAAGAATGATACCATGGTCATAATTCAGGATGGATCCAAGGAAAATACCATTGACACCAGATCCACCTAATCAAAGGAAGGAGACAACCAAGTGCCGAAACCGAATGAACAGACAAACGAGAGATAAAAAACCCCCAAGGGTGGTGGAGAATACCCAAATGCTGAAGAGGAAATAAGGAAGGCTAAGGCCTTTGTTGAGGAGTGTCAATGCAACCACGAGCGAAGCCAAATTGAGGGCTAACAAGGCCACGGATACAATGTACCCACGAAATGAGGTGTTTAAAGCAAGGAGGTTGGATGTGCCTACTCCAATTCTAGAAGGGTTCGAGGAAGGAACTCATAGTGACTTGATGGAAAGAATGTTTGAGGAGATAGATCAATATTTGTCGATCCATTCATTCCCTAGGATTGAATATGAGACAAACACGTAATGCCCATGGAATTATTAGTTCAAGCCTACGTATTATAGTACAAGAAAGACTTACAGAGAATGCATTAGCCGAGAGGTTGACTAACTTAGAGAAACTTAATGAAACAAGGCTAATTGGATCGCGGGTTACTGGTCGAGAAACTACGACGAAAACATTAGTTTGACCATAACCTAAAACACAAAGAGCTAAAAAAAGGGGCACCTTGTCCTCATGTATGGTGTTGGAAGCACCAAGAAAAAGAAAGTGAAATACAAAGGGTTAGGATGTTTTAGAGTGTCCGAAATCACCCCTCAAGGGTCAGTCCGAATTGAAACCATCGATAGGATAGAAATGGAGGGTTATATCAATGGAAATAAACTGAAAAAATACTACGGACCCTCGATCCAAGAAATGCTCGAACAAGAGTATTCTTTAAAACAAAAGAAGGAGCTAGCAAAGGAAAAAATCAGACAAGCCCAAGAGGAAGCCAAGGCAAGGTAGACCAAAACAAAACAAAGACTCCAAGGAAGAATTACTCACCTTGTTTGAAGAAGATGACCTAGACATTGAGCCTGCAGTATGACTCAGTGTACATGTCTCTACAAAGAGAAATCAAACAAAGAGCATTGCATTAATTGATATGGGCTAAATCGTAACTTGATTTCCTATGAAACATGGGTAGCTCTAAACAAACCCAGGCAACTAATGCACAAGTTCGTAGTGTACATCTCTTAGTTATGCAAATAATAGGATTTTCGAATGTTAACATCTCCATCAGAAATAATCCCTTGGATGGGAAGGTATTTGTGATGCCTGCAGGAACGATGGAAGAGGAGACAATTCTAGGACGATCCTGGATTTGCACCAAAACAACTATAACATCCAATGGGAAAGTTGGACAGTGCAACTCAATGATGGTGATGACACCTTGACCATCCCATTATGGAGTCCTTTGAATAAGGGAAAGTACGAAATTACATGCAACATGGAGCCACCGACGCTAAGGAAAACAAAAAAATCCACAAAGTAGGTGTCGACCTCAAACTAGTAGCACCACTCAAGAGGACCATAGAAAAAGCACTATATGTATCCGGTACGACAACAATGGGTTCCCAAATTCCAACTTCAAGCCCAAGGATGCTATGAAGACAAAACCTCATGGGTTTCAAAGTAGAAAAACAAAGCTCCATACAAGAGCCGAAAGAATCAAAATGGGGAAAGAAAGTAGTAACCCAAGCACATCAGAACACCACTTGGCATTCAAAAGAGATGGGTAAGAAAAGACTTACTAGCAGCACATGGCTACTATCAAGGAACTTGCCAAAGTATGGGTACCCAAGGACAACACAAGATCCAGTGCAATGTTTATCTCTGATTGAATAGAAGAAAGCCAAAGGCACAAGAAGAATCAAAACCCAAATACATTAAGTGTGCAGATAGCACCACCAAAATTGGTATGGAGAAAGAAAGTCGTTCACCCTTGTCAATGAGAGAGTGCAATATCTCCAACATCACCCTAGAGAATGATCAAGCAGAGCCAAGTTCTACATGATAGAAACACTCAAGTGAACATAAATGCACAGCAAAAACAACAGGTTCACGAAGCTTTGGTGGATGAAATCTTCCAATGGATGGAAAAAAATTTAAAAAGTTCTCACTTAGAACTCAAGTGACTACAACAACACATACCCACCGGCTCCAAAGTACCAAGTTGGTTCCCATGGAAATAAGAAGGAATGAAGGTAAAAGGTAAAGGGTTCTGCAACTCACGCCATCAAATTTCCAACCTAGTCCCTTCTGTGAAATAGGTTCATACGTTTTAGTTATACTTCTGTGAAATAGGTTCATATGTTTCATGTGCTCAGTTATCCTTCATTGACCTTGGAATGATTGAGCATATAGGACTCCTTAGGGTGTCACCAATTGCATGCATAATGTATGGCAAAGGCTACTTCACGTTGGGAAATGCCTAGGGCTACTTCATGTCATGAAACACTTTGAGCTACTTCATGTCGTGAAGTGATAGAGACTTGTTCATGTCGTGAAACGGCCACATGAGTCCGGCCAATCATTTATGGCCACGTGGTAGGCCCCATTAAGACAGCCGCCGCTGAGCCAACGACTAGTGCATAAATACACCGCCTTTCCATTTTCGGGCACTTTTGCTCATTCTCTTTGCTTACGGTGGATCTTCTTCCTTGCATCTTCGCTCTCACCTGCTGCTCGTGATCGTCATTTGCACTTCAACCTCTTATCACCTTAGCCTCATTCGTTCTCAGGTAGGAGTTGATGCTTCAAATGTTTGATTATTATGATATGCTTCTTTTCCTTTTGTCATCACAAATTGAATCGCCATACCTGCACACAGATGTTGCTGCTTTTCATTTTTTTGATTATCTTTTAATCTACCCTTACATTGCTTGCATGGAAAAACCATCACAACACCAAAAATTAATACAAGTTGGGCAACGTGAAACAACATTCTGCTGTTTCATGGGCCAACCCCTATCTGCTATTTCATGGCCCAACCCCCATCCGTTGTTTCATGGAGAAAAACATTTTTTCCTACAAACTGCCTACTAATGATAGACTAACTACTATTTAAAATCATCATAACCCTCCCTTTCACGAAAACCCACTTCACAAAAACAAACTAACTTATGCTCTTTCATAAAAATAAATTTCGGCACAACAAAAAAAAGACTGCTATTTCAGGCCAAAATTGCATTCTGTAATTTCATGTATTACTGTTTCACGACATAAGCAGTTTCACAAAATAAGTTATTTCACAAACAAGCTGTTTCACAAATAAGCAATTTCATGAAATAAGATATTTTATGCACAAGCTATTTTATGAAATAAGCTGTTTTTTCACAAATTAACTATTTCACGCACTAGTTGTTCCACGGCATGAAATTGTCCTCTGCTAGTTCACGAGCTCACAATTCACATCTTCTGCTTCACGGTAGATATGAATTCACGACATACACAATGACACATTGTACATATCACTCACCCTAATAACACTCCTACCATCATTCACCGAGAGCTCCTACTAGTTCAGCAGGATTGATTTTCTCTTCAAAATTTGACAGAAGGCTATGACGGAAGGCTCCAAAATGGGGTTTGAGGAGACCCCAACAACTACTTAGGAGGCTAGTGCCATAGGTCCCCAGTGGCAAGGAGGAAGAGAGGGTAGAGGGGCACCAATCTCACATACCTTGGTCGCTATGCAAAGGACCTACAAGGCACCATGCTACAAACGGATATCCAAATGGACCAGGGCAAGATTTACTTCCAGTACCATAGCCCAGAGTGTCATAAGATCCTAGAGGACACATATGTAAAACAGAAGCTAGAAAAGGTGAGGCTAGGCAAGATGGCAGAGGTTCTCCCCGCACATTCAACCAGTCACTTTGTGCAAAGTTCCTTAAAGCCTACAATAAGAATACCTAAAGGGGGACGATAACCAAGCCAGATGGATCAAAAGAACAGGTACTTATTACACAAAGGATATGATCCAAGAAGCACTTCAGCTGCCACCTCTCCTGTTTCATCACATTCACTTCACATTGACAAGATGCCAATGGAAAATATGTTAAAGAATGTTGCATACAATTCTAATGGAGCTGAGTATGAGAACATCAAGGAAGAATTTGACAAAAGAGCTTGTCGAGCTATATCCATGCTCATGCAGGTAAATCCAATGGATAGAACACCTCTACATAGAATAGCCAAGGTACATGAAGAGAAGGAAGATGATTGGGCTTAGTTTATCCACAAGGAGATGAAGCCTTACCTTCAGTCCCACCAATCCAAGATGTGTAACCCTTACCTCTTAACCAAAATACTTAGCCATGCAGGCCACATACCAATACCCTAGGGACCTCAAGAACATGAAGTGCTGCATGCCCACAGCTACAACCAAGAGACCTAGAGATTCCAAGCCAACTCACAGAGGACCTGCAACAAGGTCAGGCTCTATACTCAAGGATACAAAAGAGCTTATGAAGGAACTGACCAAAGAAGGCAAGGAAGGTAAGAAGCAAAGGTCAAAGAAGATGAGAGGCAGCATCCAGGTGGACGTGGAAACTAAGCAGCTGGAGGAAGATGTCGCAAAAGATATTGCGTCTTTTCAGGCAGCCTTGGCAAAAAAGCAAGCATACGTAACCACCACCCACCAGGATCCAGGTTTGGGGATTGAAAATATCAGCATAACAGAGATGTTATGATCAAAGATAGAGGTACCAGATTCTATACTCCCAACATCCCCTTCAAGCCCAGCCACCTTGGTATTCAAGAACCTATCCCCTCTACACAATCCAATGATCTTAGATGTGCTAACCTTGACTAAAAGTGGTGCACCACAAGAAGAGGAGGAGAAACCATTACCAAAAGAGGATGTAAGAGAGGCGAGCGTGAAGAAGAAACATCAGCCCATGCAATAGCTTCTCAGGATGAACAAGATCATGAACCTGACAAGCGCGAGAGGACCAAGGAAAGCACCAGCCCTAGCAAATGAAGAAGATTGGACTCCAAAGGCATTCCAAGAAGCATAGGCTCCTTCCCAGATCATATGAATATGCATAGGCTCCTTCCCAGATCATATGAATATGCCTAAGCATGCAGATACCTTTCTCGATGAAACCATGGAAGGCCTTGACAGATTGCTCCAACATCAATTTCATGAAGTAGATGGCACGGCCTCTTCCAGCTCCTCTATTTGGTCACAGGAACAAAGAGTGTGGCATTGTCACCTCCTCACCACTCATCTACTGCATGACAAACTTGCATGACAAACATGCAGAATTGTGGTAGCAGTTCATGGAAAAAATAGAACATGTGCAAGCTCTTAAAGATCAATTGCCATTGATGCCACACATAAGGAAGTAATCATCAAACGTTTAAAGGCTCTCGAAGAGCAAGAGGCAAGAATAACAATGATGGAAGGGCATAATAGACTGATCAGCAAGACAATAGTCCGAACCACCAAGGAAAATGAGGAGCTCAAGGCCCAATTAGAATAAGCAAAAGAACAACTTCAGCAAGAAGTGGCGAACACCAATGAAAAAGAGCTGCAGCACACACAACGCCTAAGAGAAGCACACACCACCTTTCAAACCAAGGAAGAGGGGTTCACATGACAAATCAACGAGCTCAAGGAAACAATTTCTATCTTAGAACAAAAGGTGGCAGACCTCGAGGTAGAGTGAGAACAACTAAACAAGGCACATGCATGAAGGATTAGGGACCGCCATCAATGCCAAATCACCGCAAATGGAGAAGATGCTGGTGAGCCACCAATAGGTCCTTGAGCATGTCCATAAACAATTCAATACAAGCCAAACATTGGCACAAGAACGACTGGTGCAATTAGAAGCAGCTCAAGTCCAAGCGAATGCCAACAACATTGCAAAAGAAGAGGCCGAGAGAAGATACACAGAGTTGGCAAATGGAGAAGATGCTGGTGAGCCACCAGTAGGTCCTTGAGCATGTCCATAAACAATTCAATACAAGCCAAACATTGGCACAAGAACGACTGGTGCAATTAGAAGCAGCTCAAGTCCAAGCGAATGCCAACAACATTGCAAAAGAAGAGGCCGAGAGACAGAGTTGGCAACTGCTTGGGATGCACGAGAAGCAGCAATCTCCTCCCTCGTCAATGAAAAGGATCAAAGAATCTAGGATTTGGAATGAACGCTTGCCCTCCAGGAACGCCCTTAGCGGGCAACAAGAGTAAATTGACAAGTTATGGCAACTCATCAAGCGCGCTCTGGAGATAGGATCCTTGCCAGTGACTCCTTGGGCCCCTCCTTAGACACTAACTCTATTTTTTTCTACATTGACCCTCTCTTTACTTCAATATGAAATTAACTTATCAAAAGACCTCAGTTTAGAAGACCTTACACTAATACATCAAAACACGGAGAGGGATGCGAACCCCACAATTGTCATGGGAATCCTAAGGGGAGATATAGTTGTTACTAACCCATCTGATATCTTCTTTTTTCAGTTACATCCTATCATGCTAAACCTACGTAGTTGGTGTCGGGTGTTACAATAATTGGCTATCTTGGATGAAAGTGTTGATAAACTTGACCTGTTCATGCCAAATGCAATGCTATCAACACCAACCAACTACAAGGATATAGCCCATAGCTATCAATGGATAGTAAGCCAAGGGTGGGTGGAAGTTTATGATAACCATCTAACACCATATTGGGGAATTTGGGAATTTCCTAAGTCCCACTTTGAGAAATAGACCTATTTTTTGTGCATTTTGTATAGAAATATTTGTATTTTTATAGCCAAACCTAAAAGTTTACCTTATCTATGAGAATAAAGCAAATTAAATGTTGAAAAAATAACTAGAAAACTATAGAGTATGTGTGTTTTCCTAAGGAATTTCTTCTTTACTTCACTTTATATTAATACATGATGCTTGGACATCAATGCATTCTCTCTCTCTCTCTCTCTCTCTCTCTCTCTCTCTCTCTCTCTCTCTCTCTCTCTCTCTCTCTCTCCAATCCTTGACCTTTGACTACATATGCATAGTCGCCATACAATATAATAGTATGGTTATAATTCTGGTTAGCTCTTTCTAGTAAGTTGGAAAGAATATGTATGTGTGGTTAATAGTCTCGAAAAGAAAATCCCAAAAAATATTACTTAGAATTATTTGAGATCAAAGCACACTATATTCTTTTTGCCTATATTTGTGTTGAATGTTTCTAAGTTGGAAAAAGGATATCTATGTTACCCTTGAAAATAAAAATCAAAACAACAATAATGAGACTAATTTGAGATTTAATATATCTAGTATATTTAATATACCTAGTATATTTTGCATTCATACTGCAGTCATTTAATATCAAAGCACAGTTGGTATATTTTTTCATCAAAGCCCGTTATCTCCATCAAAATATAGTTAGAATATCACTCTTTACGATGATCTTGTTTACAAAACAATCAAGTCTTCTATGAAATCACAACCCAAAAACCTTGAGCTAGTCTCCAATGTTGAAAGAATTTATAAACACCAAGGTATAAGTTAGAGACATGAATGTATTGTTGCCTTGTCACATCATTTTTGCGGAAGGTAAAATTCTAAAGTTTTTTAATGAAGTGTCTAGCTACATGACCACAAGATACTTCATAAAAGTATATTTTTGACCATGTGGCCAAAGATCACAAAAGACAATATTATAGGACTATTGAATTAAGAAGCAACAATGCATATAGTTGCAATGAACATTTTAGAATATATTTCCATACACACATGCTACAACACTTCCACATTAATATGCATATAGGACATATGTGTAGATCATACTTAGAAAAACATATTTTAAGAGGAAAAATATTCGACCATGTGGCCAAATATCAATAGACACCAACTTGACACCTTTGATAATATGAGTCATACCAATATTTCAATCAAAGCAGTGCAATTGCAATTGTCAAAAGCATTGTAGCTATATGATACAAAAAAAAATTCTTCCTATATATTTGACCATGTGGGAAAACATCAAAAGACCTAACACTCTAGACAAATATTTGGATCAAAGTAATGCAATTGGAATTGATTCAAGCATTCTAGCTACCATACAAGAAATTACTTCTTCTAATCTAACTTCAACAATATACTACAATACCGAGACTAATTTGAGATTTAAACTTTTCTAGTATATTTTGCATTCATGCACGCATTCATTTAATATCAAAGCACAATTAGTATACCTTTTCATAAAAACACATTTTCTCCATCAAATTACATTTAGAATATCATTCTTCATTGAGGAGCTTGTATATAATACAATGAATTCTTCCATGAAATCACAATCCAGAAATCTTGAGCTAGTCTCTCTGATGTTGAACGCATTTATAAACACCAAGGTACAAGTTGTAGAAAAGAGTGTATTATTTTTGTGTCACATCATTTTCGTGGAAAGTACAATTTTTGAAGGTTTTTTATGAAGTGTCTAGCTACACGACCATTTATGTAGTCTTCCTTATATCCTAGCTGATGAGCAAGTTGCATTGCTTCCATATCCTTTAGAGTAGAAACCAAAGGAATCCGCTTTAACCTCGATACTTGTGAGACACCCAATGGATGGGTTGGATGAATTGAGACTCTTGATGATGATCCTTGTACAATTGATGATCTCTTCAAGCAAGAAGTGATTGAAGATTGTTTCATATATATTCCATCTCCACGATTGATGTTGTTGGGTTGTACTGATGATGAAGATGACATAGCATTATCATCTCCTTTAAGCCATTTGTCAATCACAACCTTGAATTGTGTGTACAACTCATGTCCATATTGAACTGGCTCAAGTCCATATCGATCAAATTTTATGACTTCACGTGCATCATGGGATCCACTTAAGCGAGTCAAGTAGGGTAGAAGTTCCTCAATCAAGATTGAGTCTTCTTGGTTAACATCAAATGTCTGTGGATAGATGCAGTTCTCAAGAGGGTTAGGACACCCCTTGTAGGGACTATCATCTATCAAAATAGTCTTGCTATGTTCACAAACATTGCCATATTCGTTCCACACATACTGAAGGGGCTTGAACATTGCTTCCACCCCCATCTTGTCTGGCCGATAGATGATCTTGAGTGGATGCGTATGGCATTTCTCCTGTCCCCAAATCATGAAAAAAGGATATCTCCTTTTTGCATAGCTCTCCAAGAAATTGATTATTGTGATGACATTTTTGTGTGAAGCTGTAGACCAAACTCCCACTTGGAATCTTGCAAATGTAGCTTCAAGAAACTCAATGCATCCTGGTCGAAGAACAACCCATGCTTGCCCACTCGAAAACTTTGGAACCTCTTTGATTTGGAAAAACAACGTTGTAAAAGAAGACCATTGAGATCAAGTATCACACATAGTTTGGTAGCACTTTTCGCCAAGGCCACATCACTTACTTTGTTTGCTCTCTGCTCAAATCTGCCAAATATGCAAATAGACTATTCTTAGTCAAATTTTAATCATTATATCATACAACACAAAGGTTAAGAACAAAATAGACATCTAGTCTCTTACAAGATTTTTTTTTCATTTTAGAGCTAGTAAGCTAAGATAAAAACATTATATATAGTTCAAGTTTATTGTACTATTCCATATGTACATTGTATAAGACATTAAATTTAATATGCAAATAGATGCAAATAGTATGCATGGATGGTAGATACTTCATCAAAATATATTTTTGACCATGTGGCAAAAAAATCTCAAAAAGTAATATTATATGACTATTGAATTAAGATACAACAATGTATATAGTTGCAATGAACATTTTAGAATATTTTTCCATACACATGCTACAATATTCCACATTGATGTGCATGTAGGACATGCATGTTGAGCATACTTAGAAAAACATATTTCAAGAGAAAAAATATTAGATCATGTGGCCTAATATCAATAGACACCACATTGACACCTTTGATAATACAATTCATACCAATGTTTCAATCAAAGCACTGCAATTGAAATTGAAAAACTCAATGTAGTTGTATGACACAAAACATTTTCTTCTAATATATTTGACCACATGGCAAAATATTGAAGGACACAAAACTTTAGAGAAAACCAATACCAACATTTGGATCAAAGTAATGTAATAGCAATTGATTGAAGCATTCTAGCTATACCATACAAGAAAATATTTCTTCCAACATTATCATGTACTTCATACTTGTATTTTAATACAAAAGCACAAACTTCTTGCAACCAATTTTAGGTACAATATGATGAAAATATTTCTAGAAATAAGGACTCTTAAACAATAAACACAAAACTGAGAGAAATAGGCTTGTAAGGCTTGCTTTAGATAGCACCACAAAATGAGAAAATATGTAGGAAATGTTGTCATGAAATCGTGCTCCAAAACATAAGTTCAACCTTACACCATAGTGTTCTCATTGACAAAAGTTAGAGATAGAGAGGTTCAAACACCTGAAGTAGCCTTCAACCTCTCTTTCATAATAATATTTGCTATGTCTTCGCTTGATTCATCCACACCCTCCGGCGGTAGGTCAAGAGCTAGAGCACCAATGGGAGGAGACTCTTGAGCACTTGTAGGTGGGTTGGCGCTCTCATGGGCTCTCCAACATGCCACTTCAATCTCTCTTTGCTCTTGACTATTGCACACCACTGCAATAGTCTTCATGTGATGTTCCAATGCGAGCGTTGATGCAACACCACATGAGAATATATCACATACAACTTCATGTGCATCATTGAATGCCTTGATTGTAGCCTTGATGACCTTCTTTTTCTTTCTAAATATGGCCTTTGCAATAGTTTGTTCTTCTTCAAGATCTCCATCCTTTCCTTCTTTGTCAATGGCTTCAATGGATTCATTATCCAAAATGCATGGCTTGTTGGAATTTCCAACACATCGATCTAGATTGATGAAGCTTTTCTCCATGGTCACAAGTGTCAACACAACAAATGAATCCATGGCCCCAAAAGCAAGACTCTTGGCCATTGGTAGGAAGTCAACACTTCCAACTTGCATATGGTACTTGCATGAAAGATTCTCAATGTAAGATTCATCCCCATCCTTCGAGGTATATAGGAGTAAGAATCTCCCTTTCTGATCTTATAATTATTCCCTCTCTAAAATAAAAGAAAGTTTCTGTTTAAAAAAAGGAAGACCCTTTCCCTAGAATACTTCTCAGGAGTCCCACCTGTTTTAAGGATTTAGAACAATGAGTTCAGGAGTGAGAATCGGTGTTTTGGATACCAAGGTTTTGGTTTTCATTCGAGTACAGCCCAAAAGAAGTTCTTTATCTCTTGGGAAGTATAAGAAGTTATCCCCCAGATATTGTGGGCCTTATATCTGAATTCAATGAAAGTAAGTGACTTAACCTACAAGCTTCTTTTACCTCCTCATCTCAAAGTTCTTAATGTATTTCATAGAAAAATGTGCCAAACCCAAATCATGGAAAGACGGTAAAACTTCAGTGACAAGATACTGTTGGTTTCTAAGTTACGCTAGCTCCTTCCTTTATATAAGTCGTAACTTTTACTTGTCGCTCACAATAATCTTACTCCCATCGATCTCCTTTCTTCTTAATCTCCTTTATGGCTTGGCAACAAGAATTAGTTTTATCCATGATGATTTCTCACCTTCAAGTTGCAAGTGAGTATGTGAAGAAGGATTTTATAGAACAGTATGAGCGCTCACTTTTTCCTCACCTAGGAACTTCTGTAGCTCAGACCAAATGGCGGACCTATCAAGGCATAACTAGGGTAACACCCTGGGGTCAGCAGTACTTTCGTAACAATATCCACTTGGCCATGGTTATTGAAGCTTTGGGTTTGGGTCCCCGATACTACTGCATCATGAGATCAACGCATCTTGGGTTTTCTGAGCGGGTCTTCTTACTGGCGTGTTTTCTTCCTCATGAGAAGATATGCCTTTACCCCGTTTTTGGCTTACCTCTCAAAGGTCCTTTTGTTAGATCACCTCATACCACTGAGATAGGTGCAGCAATAACCAACAAAATTATTCCCATAGATGAGTTACCCTATACACTGTAAGATCCCTGTTCCCACCGAGCAACAGATTCGGGGTACTAGCAGCGGAACTAGCACTTCTCACGCGAGACAGGGGTCCCACATTCGGGGCCTCACCCACGGATATTCGGATAAGAGACTAATCCGTCGGTTGTTCCAAAACCGAACCCGGAAAAACTTCCTTTACCGAAAAACACGGGCGATTCCACCAGGATATCTTTTTACTCTAACGTAGTCAAGATCATTTTTGATCGAGCTGATCCAATTACATCTATAAGATACTTGGTCAGATCAAGAAAGAAACTTGCACTTGGATCATTGGGATCAACGCTTTTTTCCCCATTCAAGAGGCACAGCCGTTGATTCCTATCCATAGAACAGTTACTGTCCGGGATTTATTTTATCTATCATAAAAACAAAAGTTTGAGTCTCGATTTACGGATCCATCAGTCCAGCCTAACCCCATCCAGTCCCATGGGTTAGCCAACCGCCCAACCACTGTAGTGATGGGATCCAATTAAGAATTTGGTTAGGTTTTGTCCTGGGTACCAAGGAAAAGAGTTCCAAGGCCCCCTAGCCGGATGTTCATGCAAAAATAAAACTAGTCACACCACTCACACACCCCCAATATGAAATTTCCTTTTCACAGATTCAACCAGTTTAAAATAATCCTTTAATAAAACTATAGTATCACTGATCACAATCTTCCAATTTATCCGGTTGATTCTTAATTTCCCCATCATTCCTTTATCAGAGTATCTATGGCATCATTGGCAACTAGGATGCTCACCACCTGTCCACTCAGGGGCCGTTTCCTAGTTCCTAGCCCATAATACTCAGCAATATAATCACTTATCAAGATGGACTCTCGTTGAAGATCATCAAGATCAACCAACAGATCCATATAAAGAGCCATGGACTCATCCATTGAAGACCAGCAAGGTCAATCAACCAGATCCATGCCCGATTTCAGAAAACAACTCTTACTCCTTGTTCCAATATCTTCCTCGACGCACGCGTGGGTATCCTAGGCGAGACCCAGAGCCCGAGCACCGTATGGTCAGCACCCTCTAGGATCCTTCGCAGGTGACCTAGCGCTCATCCACCGTACCGGAAGCTCACCATTTTAATCGCACCGAGGCTGGTCAAGACCTCGGCCGACCTTGCTACGCGAGACGTCCTCCATTGACTCTCCGTCAGCAGTTGTAACTTTATCAGTTAGGTCTCCACGACCTTAATCACAAGACGGTCAAAATGCTTTCCCAGCATTCTTGACATAAAATAGTCATTTACAAACAGCATTTACAAACAGTTTACAAATACAGTTTCTATATTAACTCTCATTTTTCCACATTATCCCTCATCAATCCACATTACTTATTCCACATTCCATTTATATGTGTACTCATCCCATCACATCATTTTCCATCTCATCACTTCAGATTCCTTCATATCACATATCATATATTCACATCCATACATATATCCACATCCACATGCACATTCACATCCATACATCCACATCCATATCCATACATCTATTTTCACATCCACATCTACATGCACATTCATGCATCCTCATCCATACATCCACATCTACATGCACATTCACATCCATACATCCACATCTATATGCGTACATTCACATCTACATGCATACATCCACATCTCTATGCATACATCCACATCCACATTCACATTCACCTCCATACATCTACATCTACATGCATACATCCACCTCCACATTCACATCCACATCTACATCTACATGCATACATCCACATCTACATCTACATGTATACATCCACATCTATACATCTACATCTACATGTATACATCCACATCTCCATTCACATCCACATCTATACATCTACATCTACATGCATCCATCCACATCTCCATTTACATCCACATCTATACATCTACTTCTACATGCATACATCCACATCTCCATGCATACATCCACCTCCACATTCACATTCACATCCATACATCTACATCTACATGCATACTTCCACCTCCACATTCACATTCACATCTTTACATCTACATCTACATGCATACATCCACATCTCCATGCATATATCCACATCCACATTCACACTCACATCCATACATCTACATCTACATGCATACATCCACATCTCCATGCATACATCCACATCCGCATTCACACTCACATCCATACATCTATATCTACATGCATACATCCACATCTCCATGCATACATCCACATCCACATTCACATTCACATCCATACATCTACGTCTACATGCATACATCCACATCCGCATTCACACTCACATCCATACATCTATATCTACATGCATACATCCACATCTCCATGCATACATCCACATCCACATTCACATTCACATCCATACATCTACGTCTACATGCATACATCCACCTCCACATTCACATCCACATCTATACATCTACATCTACATGCATACATCCACATCTCCAATCACATCCACATCTATACATCTACATCTACATGCATACATCCACATCTCCAATCACATCCACATCTATACATCTACATCTACATGCATACATCCACATCTCCAATCACATCCACATCTATACATCTACATCTACATGTATACATCCACATCTCTATGCATACATCCACATCCACATTCACACTCACATCCATACATCTACATCTACATGCAAACATCCACATCTCCATGCATAATAAAATTCTTTTAATTAATCTAGGATGATAGTTCCTAGAATATGGTAGGAAATCCTCTTTTCATGCTTTGAATGAAATTATTTTATGTGTACATTTTTATAAAATTTTGCCATAGCTCTGCTACTATAACTAATAAATCTCAATTATTTTAAAAGATAGGTTATCTTTAAGGGAATGATTAGAATGATCCCTAATTGGATCATTAACCCTTAATAGATTAAATAAAAATAATCATAAACTAAAAGCATAGATTTAAAAAAATTATTAATTTATTCTAAAGTTAGCTGATGCTAAGAAAAAGGTAATTTCATATTGGGTGTGTAAGTGGTGTGGCTAGTTTTATGTTTGCATGAACTTCCGGCTAGGGGGCCTTGGAACTCTTTTCCTTGGTACCCGGGACAAAACCTAACCAAATTCCAAATTGGATCCCATCACTACAGTGGTTGGGTGGTTGGCTAACCCATGGGATCGGATGGGGTTAGGCTGGATTGATGGATCCGTAAATCGAGACTCAATTTCTGTTATTACGATAGATGAAGTAAGTCCCGGATAGTAATTGTTCTATGGATAGGAATCAACGGCTGTGCCTCTTGATGGGGAAAAAAGCGTTGATCCCAATGATCCAAGTGCAAGTTTCTTCCTTGATCTGACCGAGTATCTTTATAGGTGCAGTCGGATCAGTTTGATCATTATTAATGGTCTTGACTACGTTAGAGTAAAAAGTTATCCTGGAGGAATCGCCCGTGCTTTCCGGATAAGGGAAGTTTTTTCGGGTTCGGTTTTGGAAAAACCGACGGATTAGTCTTTTGTCCGGATATCCGTGGTGGACGAGGCCCCGAGTGTGGGACCCTGCCTCGCGCAAGAAGTGCTACTTCCGCTGCTAGTACCCCGAATCCGTTGCGCGGTGGGAATAGGGATCTCACAATGCCCATATGCCTGGCATACTTCACAGCTTCTGCACCACTCATAGACATCTTTGCTGAGTCGAGGCCAATAATACCCTGTGTTAAGGATCCTCCGAGTTGTACTGGCTGAGGCAAAGTGACCTAAACATTCATGACATAATTCCATAATCCTTTTAGATTCTTCCAAGCTCACTACCCTCCTAAGAATCTTATCCTTACCTTGCTTATAAAGAACATCCCCTAGAATTGTGTAAGGATGAGCTTTCCTGGGTAAGCCTTTGCTTCTGTTGAGGATTCAATCTAGGAGGGAAGTATCCTGTATCTAAATAGTGTTGAACATCTTGGAGCTTAAGCCAACCTGTATCCATTAATGCAAGAGTAGCTACTTTGAAAGAAGCCAAGGTTTTAGTAGCCAATTCATCAGCCTTTTGATTATCCTTCCTGTTAACATGCACAAATTTACAAAACTCAAAAGCTTCTTTCAACTCCATTGCCCTTTTATACAATTCTTGGAGATTAGGACTCCTTGCCTTATATTCTCCTTTCATTTGTTGGATGACCAATTGTGAATCCCCTTTAACCTCTACCTCTTTAATTTCATCTTTTATGCAATCTTCTAATCCCCAAATCAATGCATTGTACTCAGCCACATTATTTGATATAGCCTTTAGAAATTCCCTACCCTTGGCCCATACCTCTTTTCCTTCTGGATCAAATAAAACTATCCCCCCAGCCCCACATTGCCTGGAAGAGCTAAAGGCTCCATCAAAATGCATAGTGAAAGCAGTTGGTGGCGTTTCCAAATCTTCATATACTTCTTCCTTTGCTCCTGTTCCTTCTTCCTCTTCCTTCCTTGTAAGCAAATCTGCAAGAGAGGCCCTAGTGGTGTTTTCTATAATAAAAGTGAAAGAGAATTCTTGAAGCTCACAAATCCACTTTGCAAACTTCCCTCCTGCAGGATTGGGTTTGCGGACCAAGCATTGTAAAGAAGGTTGAGATGTGAGGAAGAAAAAAGGGCGAGGTAACATGTATGACCGGAACTTATTTACTGCAAAATCAAGAGACAAACCACCTTTCTCCATTTCCCCATACCTCTCCTCGGTATCAGTGAGTTGTCGGCTTGCATAATACACTGGTTGCATACGCCCTTGCTCTCCCTTTTACAAGAGTATAGCACCCACTGAATGTGATGAGACACTTGGGTTCACATAAAAGTCCTCCCCCCACCTAGGAGGCTGCACAATTGGACTTTGACTCATGCATTCCTTGAGCAAACAAAAAGATTGAATTTGATCGGACTCCCATTGGAAAGAAACATTCTTCTTTATTAATAGATTTATAGGATACATCTTCTCAGAGAACATGTCAACAAAGCGTTGGTAATACTTTGTTTTACCCAAAATCCTCCTTACCTCCCTTACATTGGTAGGTGGTGGGAGGGCCACAATTGCCTGCACCTTCTCAGGCCTTCTCAGGGTACATCTCTATGCCTTCTTCTGAGATAACATGTCCCAAGAGAACCACCTTCCTTCGTGCCAAGCGGCATTTTCTAGGATTAAGACACCCTTTTGCATCATCAATGCTTTGCAAGGCCAACCTCAACTTTTCCAAGTGATCCATGCGGCTTGAATAAATGCAAAAATCATCTAGAAAGACCCTTATAAACTTCCCCAAGTAAGGTGCAAATACCTGACTCATGAAGCGTTGAAAAGTTGCCGGTGCATTGGTCAAGCCAAATGGCATCACCCTATAGGCATACACTCCCCAAGGGGTGATAAATGAGGTTTTCCTTTGATCTTCTTCACAAATCCGGATTTGGAAGTATCCAGAGTATCCATCACACACTGAATACAACTCATGACCTGCAACTTGATCCAAAATCTCATCCTGAAAGGGTAGAGGATAATAATCCCTCTTTGTGCATGCATTCAGAGGGCGAAAGTCCACACACACACGCCATTTTCCACCCTTTTTTGGAGTGACTATAACTGGGGAAATCCACTCTGAATTCTCTACTGAAAAAATAAATCCAGCTTCAAGCAAATTAGTTACCTCCTTCTTAAGCACCTCTGCTTGCACTACTCCCAAACGCCTTAGCCGTTGTACCACTGGCTTACTTTGGGGCTTGAGATCAATCTTGTGCTCTACTAGGGTAACTTGGCGAACTTGTGAGTAGATGTTTGCAAAAAGGTTAGGAAATCCATCCAACATTTTTAAGTAATCCTCCCTTTCAGTACCTGCTATGGACTCATCAAGAAGAAGTTCATTCTGTTGGTGAAGACTAGTGAGGTCCACATCTCCTTTCTTGCACATGGTTGAAGAAGCTTTCCCTTCCAAGGCTCCATTATCTTTAGCATCCCCTCGATCCCTTCCCAGGGAAAGACCAAATGCAACTCCCTCCACCTCTCCTTCTGAGATGGAATCCTCGGAGCTACCACTTGTCTCTTCTTCATCGGATGACTCTGACTCTGAACTTTCGGAAGTTGAAGGTTCACCTCTTACCACTTTCTTGCAACGACTCTTAATGTTGTAGTGGACCTTCTTATTATCACCTTGTAGAATAAGATCACCTGTCTCCCACTTTTGAATTGCCTTCACTTGGCGAAGCCATGGCCTACCCAATATCAATGGGTAAGCCCTAGCATCAGGCTTTGTAGGAATGACCTGGAAAGTTGTAGGCACAGAAATACCACATACATCCACTCCCAAATTCCTGACAATTCCTAAGGTTTTCACCCTAGTATTATCAGCAAGTTTGATGCGATAGGGAGAGTTAGTAGAAGACAACTTTAAATCAGCATCTTTCATTGTTTTTTCACTCATGACATTGATTGACGCACCTCCATCAATGTATGCATTAGAAATTGTTTGCCCCTCAATGATGACATCAATTACAGGCACATCATCTCCTACATCAATATCCACTTTTTGAACCATAGGAGTCCCATTATCCCTCTTCTTCTTTTTCCTAGATTCCCTTGTGCTAGCCAGCTTACCCCATTCCTTTCTGAGCTTGGGAGAGAGTGCCAAAAGCTGCCCAAATGTGATTTGTGCCGTTTTCTCCCTAAGATCTGTTAAGAGGTCATAACTAAGAGATCCTTGTCTAGGAGGAAAGTCAGATTGTCCAATTTTTCTCTTAGATAACTTCTTCTTCTTCTTCTTATTTTTCTCCTCTTCTTCAGATTTATCTTCTTGTTCTTCTTCTTCCTGACTCTCCTAGTTTTACGACCCCTTTTTGCCATTAATGGTATCAATGTTTCCTCTTCTTCTTCTAAGCATGTTTCCTCTAAAAGTGCTAAACTTTTATCCTCACTTTTCCTCAACTTTGTACACTCAGTACGATAGTGCCCCTTCTCTTGACACTCATAGCATGTGACACTACTTCTATCCCTAGGTTTATCCTCAGCTCGTGGAACCCTAGGTGGCCTTGCATTGACTAAGTGTAACTTCAAATCAGTAAATTCTGCCATAAGTTGTGCAATGTTATGATCCAAGGATGGAGCTTGTACCTGAGATGTTGAGGCTATCTCTACTCGTGGTGGGGTTGGCACACTCGAAGAAGATTGGAATATGGACTCAATATGAAGAGTGGCCTCCTTCTTCAAAGCAATACGGAGAGCCTCTTTAAAATTAGTGGGATCTTTGCTAAGAACTTTTCCATGCAAGCGGGGATCCAAAGCCCTAATAAACTTGCTCATCTTAAGGTGCTCCATTGCTAAATAACTCTTCGAATCTTCCATAGAAGGTGAAGAAGAAGAAGAAGCAACAACATGTAAAGCAGCTTGTTGATATTTGATGAATAAGGCTTCATACCTCACTGAAAAGGCAAAAATGACTCTCCTTCCTTTTGGAAAATTTGATCCAATTGCAATAGTAAAGAATTTGTCGACTCCACTGTCCCAAATTTCTCCTTCATTGCTTTGGTCAACCTTTCCCAATCATTCTTGGACTCCTCTGGCAAAGCCTCATGCCAAGTTAAGGCCACACCCTCCAAGAAATCTGGAAGTATTTCTACCCTCTCCTTCATAGACCAACCCGTTAAGCGGCATGCTTGGTTAAACTCTCGAAGATAACTCCCCGGCCTTCTCCTTCTGATCCTTGGAACACCGGAATGTTGAACATCTTGCACCAAAAGATGAGTAGCAACAAGGAAAATTTACTTGTTTCAAGACAACTTTCCTTTAATCATGTGGGACCTTGAGGTTAAAATAGAATAATTCTAAGTAAAACCTGCCCGCCGTCTCCACCAAAAGATGTGACACGAAGTTGGGGTTTGGACTTCGGTCACTTCTCAGAATCAAAACACACTTGTATGAAACCTCATAGCCTCCTCACCTCCCTTTCTCTCCCTAGGTTAAGATAAAGATATACACATCAAAGGTGAGATCATAATTCATGGAAGGAAAGATGAAAGGCTCTGGAGAAGTAAGAATTTCTGCCAGTCTTGCAGCTCCAAACAAGAGGGCGATTCTTTGTTGGAAGAAAATCTTTCGACTCAGGATTATGTGAACAGAAACATACGGGGAATATTGGTAAGGTTCATCCGTTCAAATTGGGCGTTTGGACGAAACATATTAAAGAAAATAAATATAGCAATCACTTACAAGAGGATAAGACACATGGGGTTTGCCTTTTGATAAGAGATTAGGAGGAATTAATCATGATCAAGAAGAAAGAATGGCCAAAAAGCTATAAAAACAGAGATACACAGAGAATTATAGTTTTAAATCCATATAGGCTGTGTAAGAGAGGATTATATAGATGCGTAGAGCTTAAAGAGAGCTTCGCGTCTATATAAAAACTTTCAAAAATGGACAACTGAGCAAACAGTTATGAGCATTTTACTGCAAGACTATAAAACTGCCAAAATTCTATAAAAATAGAGATACACAGAGAATTGCAGTTTTAAATCCACATAGGTTGTGCAAAAAAGCAATATATAGGTGCGTAGAGCTTGAAGAGAGCTTCGCGCCCATATAAAAACTTTAAAAAACGGACAACCGAACGAAAAGTTATGGGCATTTTACTACAAGACTATAAAACTGCCAAAATTCACCTAAAAATTAGTAACTTTGGGAGAAATTCTGATCATCAATAAAGTAAGGGATTAATAAATTAGTTATATGAGTGGAAAGAGCATAGAAAGAGCTTCCTAGCCATATGATCAATTTAAGAAACCAACACCCGAGTGATGAGTAATTACCGGTTGAAATTTGGGTATTGGACCACAAAAAACTGCACTTCTCTGTCTTTGCATGAAACCTCAATTTTCACATAGCCTCTTACCTTTCATCTCCTTCATGATTCAAGCTAGAGGGTAAGGGTTAACATTGCTCAGCGGACAATCGTAAAGATTTACCTATGGTCCCCAAAGTCTTTCCACATGCTCATTACCGCTAAAACCATTGGTACCTCCAAAGGAGGGCGGCAATAAGGCAAGGGCTACCTTGAGAAGTCACAGGCCCGCCAAGATAATAACTCCTTATTCCACTTATCATGAATCATCAAAGAGGTCCAAAATTGGGTTAAGCATGAGGAGCTAATGCTAAATGAGACATTCACATGTAAAGAGAGTGTTGGAATAAGGGTTTGAAGATAAGAGAATGGCAATGACACAAAATGCTCAATTGAGGAGGCTCATTCCTTGATTTGAAAGGGAGAGGAGCTAATGCTAAATGAGACATTCACATGTAAAGAGAGTGTTGGAATAAGGGTTTGAAGATAAGAGAATGGCAATGACACAAAATGCTCAATTGAGGAGGCTTATTCCTTGATTTGAAAGGGAGAGGAGGGCTCCTTTTATAGGTGGAGAATCACCCTCTCTTCCATTGGTACAAATTACAACATAAAAATCTTCAGCCCTTCAGTGACATAAGGGTAGATGTCACCATCAATTGTCCTCTCTTAGGCTAAGTCTTCTATTGATTATTAAATTGAAAACTTTTTGACTTTGAGAGTGTGATGAGATAATAGCCAAGTCTAAGTGGCATGTAGGTGGAGATCCCACTTACACATGGCGGAATTCTCCTCTTCCATGTAGGCATTCTAGAAGAATCTTTCCCAATTATGCACCTACACACACTCCTCCACACTCCCCAACTTGTAGCCTTATGGTGAATACCATATTAATAATACAATAAAAATCCATGTGAGCATGAAGGCCCACTTTTATTTTCCACATCACTAGCCTATCTACCATACCAAAGTATTTATCAAGCATACTTGTGGCATTTACAATGTGTGCACCCTAAATCAAGTAAAACCATTATATTTGAAGATAGAATGCTGTTATCGGGGTAGTCGCCAAGCCGCCACATCACCACGCCGTTATTCCATTGTGGGTGTCGCAATCTTCTTGGACAAGCTTCCACCTTATTACCATTGAGAAACCATCAAAATATGCACAAAATTGACAATGAAAGATATCAATTTTTCACGTCACAATAGCTATTATGTACTGTGTGCCTGATATCTCCTCTGGGAGGCTCCAACCCATTGCTCTCAAGGAGTATACTTCATCCTCTTTTATATGTGTAGATTGAAAAGATAAGGGATCCAGGTTGTATTCAATGTTCTTTCCATTGATCTTTACTACAATACACGGGATCCCTTCCTTCCCAGCACATCCATCCACCAACCCCTCAATGATCCCAACTTGATCATATGTTGAATCCTCAAGATTTGAAGCATATAAAAGGACATTGTTTGCCCTTTTTCCTTCTTTGTCCTAAACATCCATAAACCAAGGCCACACAAAATCTCCACTAACTCCATCAATGATTTGATTCTCCTTCCTTGCCGAAGTAGATTTCTTTGCCATTGAATAAACCTACATAAGTACAAAAAATAAGATATATTAGAAACAAATCTCAAGTTTTGACCACATGGCCAAAGCTTTACTCAATAGTGTTATGATTACCATATGCATGCATAGGATTTGACCAATGTATGTCCAAATATCATCATAGAAAGGGTTTAAGTTAGAATTTAACCATATGGCAAGATATTGCATAGAAATATTAGGTTTTGACCACATGGCCAAAACTTTATTCAATAGTGTTATGATTATAATATGCATGCATAGGATTTGACCATATGGCAAAAACTTTTCTCTTTCTAGTTTTACTCTGAGAAGGAATCTCTACCTAGCCTTGAGGCTTTTTCCATATACAAGTGATCTTGATCCATATACAATTTCAGAACACAAAAAGAACCATCTTTGTAAGCTAGGTGCTCATAGATTTTAGCTATAATTTCATGCAACAATCAAACACAGGTGAGCATGGATTTTATCCATACTCTCATGCCACAATGAAAGGTTTATTTGTGATGCCAATTTTCATGTAGACATGGTCATAGGTCCATCATGGACCTATTATAGTGGAAGTGGCCAATTGATAATCCATATTCATGGGCTTTTGAAGAGATGTCTTCTATAGAATTTGACCATGTGGAAAAAACTTTGCTTTGTTTAGTTTTACTCTTAGAAGACACCTCTACTTGGCCAACTTCCTTGAGGCCTTTCAATATACAAGTGATCTTGTAATTAAGATGATTGAAAAATAATTTTAGAACAAAAAAAGAACCATCTTAGTAACCTAGGTGCTCGTGGATTTTAGGCATACTATTATGCAACATTGAAAGAATACATGATTTTCTTACTTTTTTCCCATAATTTCAAATTTTGTTTGACATGAAATAGAGAGACAATGTGTTACATGTAACAATTGAGATACAAAGATTTGACCACAAGGCAAAAGCCTATGTGTCCAAAATGTTGAATGTAATAATTATAAGGTAGAATTTGACCATATGAACAAATCTTGTGACAATGGAGAGCACTAATGTTAGAGATCACTAATGGATATACAAAAGTGAGCATGGATTTTATCCATACTCTCATGCCACAATGAAAGTTTTTTTTGTAATACCAAATTTCATGTAGACATCGTCATAGATTCATCGTGGACATATTGTCATGAAAGTGGCCAGTTGATAATTTATATTCTATGTGTAGCATGGGTTTTTGAAGGAGATGTCTTCTATAGAATTTGACCATATGGTAAAAACTTTGCTATGTTTGGTTTTACTCTTAGTAGACAGTTGTACTTGGCCAACTTCCTTAAATCCTTTCAATGTACAAGTGATCTTGGATATAAGATGATTAAAAAAAATTAGAACACAAAAAGAACCATCTTAATAACCTAGGTGTCCATGGATTTTAACCATAATTCCATGTAACAATCAAACATAGGTGCCCATGGATTTTAGCCATATTATTATGTGACATTGAAAGTATGCATGATTTTCTTACTTTCATCCGATTTTAGTCTGATATGCAATAGAGACACAACATGTTACGTGTAATAGTTGAGGTACAAAGATTTGACCACAAGGCAATATCCTATGGCTATTTCAGAAAGAAGCTTTCATATTGACAATGGCTTTTGGGCACACAATCACTTTTGTTTGAAGCATCATATAACCAGAAGTATATTTTTGTTACCTCATTTGTAAGCACAAGTATATGTGTGTCTTGAAAAAGTCATTTCTGTTGAGATTCAAGCTCGATGTCAGTGTGAGCCAGCTATGCTATGTGCTGGCAGATTAGGTAGGAACATGTGTGAGACATAAATGACCGCGTGTCCAGCTGGTCATAGTGTGTGGACATTAGCTAGGGTTAGTAGAGTGTGGACACAACTCATTGTGTGTTGTGTGGATTATGGATTAGTGCATTATGCTTTGTGTGAGAGTGGACATGGCTTCCCTCTATGGTTAGGGTTTGTAATATACATTAGGGTTTGCTCCTGTGTGTGTGTCTCCTCCTCCTCTACCGTTCTTTCAACATGGTATCAAGCCTTGTTCTGTTTATTAGGGTTTATGAGTGAGTGAGTGAAGAGGGAGAAGAAGAAGCTGTGAAAAGAAGCTGTGAAGCTTGCCATTGGAGCTGTGAAGCTTGGAGCACACCAAATCTTATCAGATCTGAAAGCTTGGCCTACCGGGTAAGTGTTGAGATTCAAGCTCGATGTCAGTGTGAGCCAGCTATGCTATGTGCTGGCAGATTAGGTAGGAACATGTGTGAGACATAAATGACCGCGTGTCCAGCTGGTCATAGTGTGTGTGGACATTACATTAGGTTTACTTTGTAGTGTGGACATAACACTATGTTGTGTTCTCCTTTGTGTGTGTGAGAGAGATGGTGACTATGGCTTCTCTCCTTCTTTATGGTTGATGATTATGGATTAGGGTTTGCTTCTCTTGTGTGTGTTACATCCTGCTTCTGTTTTTTATCATGGTATCAGAGCCAAGAGCTCATTAGCTGAGTTGTGAGAGTGAGTGAGAGAAGAGAGAAGAAGAAGAAAAAGCTGTGAAGGAAGCCATTGGAGCTTGGAGCAAAGGAAAAGCTGTGGAGCACACACCGGCATCAGATCTGAGAGCTAAGGACCATTGGTGAGTGTAGCAAGACCCCCTCTGCGGATTGCAGGTACCAAAGAGCAAGTTAAGTGAAGATTGAAGGGCATAAAGCAAAGGAAAAATTCTGGTTTTTTCTCTAAGCTTTCATGGAAAGCTTGAAGTGAATGTATACCCTTGGCAAATGTATACACAAAGGCACATGTATTTGGGCTTGCAAATGTATTAGCAAAGTGGGCACAAGCAACATACAGAATCTTGAAGCAGATTGATGCATACAGATTTGATTAAAATCAAGAGAAAGTGGATTTATGTAAAAGTTTCTGGTTTTTCACAAAACCAGTGGACATACCCCCCGTGGAGGATCAATTGCAGGAGCTAGAGGCAAAATTGAGCTAAACCCTTCATACCCAAGGTAGATTAGGTCATTGCTAAGAGGCCTATCTATTCAATTTTGATTTCCCCTCTCTCTACAGCCCACAACAGCAGGCGGCGCTTTTCTATGCAGATTTCTGAAGAGTTTGATAAGATTACATCCTAATTCACTCATTTGGACACCAAATTGAATGCTTTAAAGCTTGGAGAGTTTAGCAAATACATTGCTAAGGCCTTGTGATGCTTGGTTGCAGCTCATTTCATGTATTTGGAGCTCATTGAAGTGATTTATCAGAGGTGTGCAGGTTTGCAGAAATTCTATCTAGAAACAGAGCATTTTTAATCAAGGCATTAATCTTTGCCTATATCAAATTGGCCAAATTCCTCTGGTACAAGTAGAGTCCTATGAGTTGCTAAACTTTTGAATCAAAAAGTTTTGGATTTGGAGAAGATTTGAAGGAGATAGAGCAATTTTAGTGAGAGGTGGTATCTGACAGGTGCAGAAAAATTCAAACCAGAGGTTACAAAACTTGGTGGTTCTCATTCCCCTTGAAGAATTGGATCAAACCCTTCTAGGATATGTTGGAGCAATGTGTTGGGAAGCTAATGCAAGTTGAATCATTGCATTTGGACAAGATTTGAAGGATTTAGAGCATAATCTTGACTGGTTACTGGCGAGAATTTACTGGCGAGAAAAAACCAGAAAATTTTTTGTGAAGGAGTTTCATTTGATTTCAACTTTAATCGAGTGTACATTGTTGGTGAACCATTGTGGGATGTTAATGCACACAATTTGCAAGCATTTGATGTGATTTGAAGAGATTTGGAGCATTACAGGTACTTCGTACATTGTGATCGAAAGGGTACATCTACTCTATTTTTTTGCAACAATGGGAGATGGTCCGATACAGATTGTTGGAGAGAAGCTTGATCGCACTAACTTTCAAGTATGGAAGTTTCGAATGAAGAGTTTTTTGAAAGGCAAAGGGTTGTGGAGTCTTGTCTCGGAGGAAGACCCGGAGCCATACCTACCTCCTCAACCAAATAATGCTCAGTTACTGGCTCACAAGCAATGGGTAGAGCGGTCCTCGAAGGTGTTGCATTATTTTTCAATATGTGTAACAGATGCCTTGCTTATTCACATCCAAGATGCAGATACACCGAAAGAAGCATGGGGTATCTTGTGCAGAATGTATGAGACAGACACTGGTGCCAGGAAGATACAACTAAAGCAACAGATTCACAGTGTAACACGAAGGAATCGGAGTATACATGAGTATGTTCAGGAAATCAAGGGTTATGCTGATTCCTTGTCATCAATCCATGCCCCAATGGATGATGATGATTTGGTTGCACTCATGTTCCGTGGTTTAGGCAAAGAATACAAATCTTTTGACACTTCCATCTCAGTAAGGTTGGGAGGAATGCCAGACTTTAATGAGCTTGTGTCATTGCTCATTGTGGAAGAATTGAAGCTTGGCCTTGGTGGTATGAGTGTTACAGGTGGTGCATCCTCGTCAAGCAATGATGAACATGCAAGAAATCAAGCTTTTTACTCATCTAGAGGCTTTCGAGGCAGGGGGAGATTCGCATCACGTGGACGTGGTGGTAATGGTCGTGGATGGCAGGATAGGCCTCCACAGCAGAATTCTCAGCCTTCATATGGTGCTCGAGGTGGTCGTGGTTATGCACCTCAGCGAGGCAGAGGTAACCCCCGTGGACGAGGACGTTGGCAAGGCCAACAAAATTCTATGCAAGATGTGGAATGCCATTATTGTGGCAAATATGGTCATATGGCGAGAGATTGCTTTCGCAAACAGAATGATTTGAGAGGGGGAAGAGCACAACGTGGTGGTCATTATGGTGGAAACTATGCACAACATGGTGGCAACTATGCATCAAGTAGCAATGATGGGACTGCAAATCATTTGTTTGCCATGAAGCATGTTGTGGGTTCTATGACAACAAATGCTGAGAATGATGATACATGGTATATGGACTCAGGAGCATCAAATCATATGACATGCCATGGTGAATGGTTTGAGCACATGAAGCCAATGGATGTCAAAGGCTATGTGGAAACAGGTGATGATACCCAGCATGTCATTACACATGTTGGAAGTGTACCATTAGTCATGCATAATGGTCAGACAAAGTCTATGTCAGATGTGCTGTATGTGCCTTCGATCACTAAAAGCTTGGCCTCAGTTGGTCAAATGGTAGAACAGGGATTACAGGTTCGCTTCAATGAGCATGGATGCTTCGTTGAAGACTTCAAACATGGATGTAGAGTGATTGCTAAAGGCAAGAAAGAAGGAAGACTGTTTAAGCTGGATGCTGGAATTCCTGAGCTAAAATCAGCCATGTTCTCAAAGAGCAGGAATGTGGTACAGGACATTGATATGTGGCACAAAAGGATTGGCCATGTAAATATACAGAGATTAAAGAACATGCAAACAAGAGGCATTGTCAATGGATTGCCTAGGTTCAAATATGATGGACATATGCATGTTTGTGAAGCCTGTCAGTTTGGGAAGCAGGCAAGATTGAGGTTTCCTAGAGAAGGAAATATGAGTAACAGGCCACTTGAGATAGTACACAGTGATGTATGGGGTCCTGCACAAAACCCATCTATCAAAGGCAGTTTATACTATGTTACATTCATTGATGACTTTAGCAGGATGACATGGATATACTTTCTCAGGGAGAAGAGTGAAGTATTGGAAAAATTCATGGATTTCAAAGCTTTTGCAGAAAAGCAGTATGGCTGTTGGATTAAATGTCTGAGGACAGATGGAGGTGGTGAATACACCTCAAAGGCCTTTGAGCATTTCTTGAGGAAGCATGGAATAAGGAGACAATTGACATGCAGGTATACACCTCAGCAGAATGGTGTGGCTGAGAGGAAGAATAGAGTTATATGTGAAGTGGCAATGGCGATGCTTAATGAAAAGAGCATGCCAGATTACTATTGGGCAGAAGCATGTGCTACTGCAGTTTATATATTGAACAAAACACCTACAGCAGCCATTCATGGAAGCACGCCAGAGATGCGGCTCACAGGTTATAGGCCAGACATTGGACATCTTAAAGTCTTTGGATGTGTAGCTTATGTTCATGTGCCTGATGAAAGAAGACGAAAATTGGATCCTAAGGCAGAGAAATGTGTATTTGTTGGATATGCACAGGATCGCAAAGCTTACAAATGCTATAACCCTCAAACTAGACAAGTAGTCATCTCACGAGATGTTGTATTCGATGAGCTTGCTAGTTGGTATAAAGCCAAAGATGAGGGAGTCATTGACACATTTGAGGCGAATGTGCCTGTGAACTTGCCATCACAAGCAAGTTCTAGTTCTACTACTATGTCTGGGCCAGCAGCAGAAGCTGAGAGTAGTAGCAGTGTACGTCCATGGTCAGGACGTCTGAGACATGAGAGTGTGAGCACTGGGAGTAGTGCTATGGATAAAGGCAAGAAGAAAGTCGAGGGAATTGGGATCACAGGTTATGAGTCCTCTAGCTCAGAGAGTTTGGATGAGGAGCTAGGGATACCTGTTGTACGCACACCTGGTGTTAGGCAGGACAGATATGTGCCACCACATGCTCGAGTTACAGGTGTACAGAGTGACCCGCATGCATTGCGGAGATCCCAGAGGGTCAGATATCCTGTTGACAGGTTGACATACAGAGATTTTTCTATGCACTATGCATACATGACATCTATGGTGAAGCATGTGGAACCTACATGCTATACAGAGGCTGTTGGAGAGCATGTATGGGAAAAAGCAATGGATGTGGAGATGGACGCATTGGTCCATAATGATACATGGGACTTGGTTGCACTACCAAAGGATAAGAATGTTATTGGATGTAAATGGGTTTACAAAGTGAAGTGCAAATCTGATGGTTCTATTGAAAGACATAAGGCAAGATTGGTAGCAAAGGGTTATGCACAGACCCATGGATTGGATTATGATGAGACGTTTAGCCCAGTGGCTAAGATGGGCACAGTGAGAGCAGTCATTGCTATGGCTGCAGCTAATGGCTGGGAAATGCATCAGATGGATGTTAAGAATGCATTTCTGAATGGAGATTTACAAGAGGAAGTATACATGGCACAGCCAGAAGGGTATGTACACCCTAGATATCCCACTCACGTATGCAGGTTGAAAAAGGCATTGTATGGTCTAAAGCAAGCACCTCGTGCTTGGAG
This sequence comes from Cibotium barometz, assembly GCF_041138505.1. NCBI lineage: Eukaryota > Viridiplantae > Streptophyta > Polypodiopsida > Cyatheales > Cibotiaceae > Cibotium > Cibotium barometz. The sequence continues at coordinate 6,179,148 of NC_141090.1, read as the reverse complement.
TGATAAGATGAGCAGATATCTTATCTCACTTGGTTTTCAGACTTCTACAGCAGATTCTTCACTCTATGTGAAGAAGACACAGCATGGGATTGTTTTACTAGTCATCTATGTGGATGACTTGATTATTACAGGTGATCATAGTGCAGATGTGATGCATGTCAAGAAAGCTTTGAGTGGGCAATTTGACATGAAAGATCTTGGTGAGTTGAGATACTTCCTTGGCATTGAAGTGGTGAAAGATCATGGAGGTACTTGGTTAGTACAGCGCCAATATGCCTTGGATATGTTGGCAAAGTATGGCATGACAGGGTGTAAGCCTATGAGTACACCATTGGAGCAAAATGTGAAATTGCGGGCTGATTATGGCGAGGAATTGGATGATCCTTCTATGTACAGGAAGATGGTTGGTAGTCTCATATACATGACTATCACACGCCCAGATTTGAGTTATGCAGTGGGGCTAGTGAGCCAGTTTATGCAGAGCCCCAGGAAACCACATTTGGATGCAGTGAGACGCATCATGAGATATGTGAAAACCACAGCACATTATGGTTTATTCTATGAGAGTGGTAAAAGCTTGGACATACATGGCTACACAGATGCTGATTGGGCAGGTAGCGCATATGACAGGAGGTCTACTAGTGGATATGCTTTTACACTTGGCAGTGCTGTGGTGAGTTGGAGTAGCAAAAAGCAACCTACAGTTGCTTTATCCAGTACAATGCTGAGTACAGAGGTGCAGCCATTGCTACTTGTGAGGCTATATGGTTAAAGAGTTTCTTGGCAGATTTATGTGAGCCTCTTGATGGCAAAGTTGTCATACATTGTGACAACATGAGCAGTATGCAGTTGGCAAAGAATCCAGTATTTCTTGCGAGGACCAAACACATAGAGGTCCATTATCACTTTGTCAGAGAAAAGGTGCTGGATGGTACAGTTGATCTTCACTATGTGAAGACTGATGAGCAGGTGGCTGATATCTTCACGAAGCCACTTAGCAGGGAGAAGTTTGAGTACTTCCGGACTATGTTGGGAGTACATGGGATGAGCTTGAGGGGGAGTGTTGAGAGTGTTGATATCCCAAGCTCATCTACATCTTCATCGGCAGTACATCATGAGCTTGAGAGGGGCTGTTGAGATTCAAGCTCGATGTCAGTGTGAGCCAGCTATGCTATGTGCGGGCAGATTAGGTAGGAACATGTGTGAGACATAAATGACCGCGTGTCCAGCTGGTCATAGTGTGTGTGGACATTACATTAGGTTTACTTTGTAGTGTGGACATAACACTATGTTGTGTTCTCCTTTGTGTGTGTGAGAGAGATGGTGACTATGGCTTCTCTCCTTCTTTATGGTTGATGATTATGGATTAGGGTTTGCTTCTCTTGTGTGTGTTACATCCTGCTTCTGTTTTTTATCAGTAAGGTCCTCTAAACATCCTTGAGCGGATTGCAGGTGAAACAGGCAAAAGCAAAGCAAAATAGAGCAAATCAAAGCAAAGAAAAATTCTGTTTTTTGAAGCTTTCCATTAAAGCTTGGGAACATTGATGTATGGTGGAAATACGTGTGATTCTGGCAAAAGACATATGCATTTGACAAAGAGGGATGTATTGGCAACCCATGTGCAAGCCTTGAACAAAATTTGGAGCAATTTACATGCACTTAATTGAGTGAAATTACTGGTTTTTTGAGCTCTCACAAAACAGAGAGAAGGAAGTCCAAAATTGATGCATTTGGAGTGAGTTTTTTGCTAAAATCCAACCATTGATTGGTTGCACACATACCCAAGTGTGTTGGGCACCTATATCCATCATCAATTGCCACTTCAAACCTTCCCAAATCCCCTAAATGCAGGCGGCGCAGACTGCAACAGAGAAACATAGCACATTTTGGTCATTTTGACTACGAGGAGTTTGATTTCTCATTGGTTGCTTGATATCTTCCACAAATTCCTTAGCAATTGGATGCTTTACATCTTGGAGAAGAGGGCTATGTAATTTGTTTGGTCAGTGATGCTTAATTGAGCTGGGAATGAGCTGATTAAAACAGGCTGTCCACTGGTTGCAGAGAAACAGAGCATTTTAATCGAGCAATTAATCTTTGGTGTTTTACAATTGGACAAATTCCTCTTACATGGACTTGATGGACACTATTGCTAAGCCAATGAATGCCTGGTTGCCCAATTTGGTCAAATATTGAAGAAATTAGAGCCAAATCATTACTGGTTTTTCTGGGGGGTTTTCAAAAATTGATAATTACACATGTCAGATGGAGTTGATACTCAACATTGAGGTTCATTAGGTGTCAATGCAAGTTGCCTAGACTTGATTGCACCATTACATTGTGATTTGGAGCCTTGGAAGGCGTGTTAATTCAGGGTATCCCGCACTGAGTGAGTCAGTTCATCTTGGATGATTACAGGTTGATTTTCTACATCAAATTTGGAGTTTGTTGGCTACCTTGGAGTATCTGGAACATTCATTGGAGTGTGGTTGAGCTGAGGAAGGCTCATTCACAGATTTGAAGTGTGCGGAAGGTGTACGCATTGAGCAACATGTCGGACAATCCAGTTCAGATTGTTGGTGAAAAGCTGGATAGGAAGAACTTCCAGGCATGGAAGTACAGGATAAAGAGTTTCTTGAAAGGAAAAGGATTTTGGAATCTCATTACAGGTGCTGAGCCTGAGCCTGAGCTACCTCGGCAACCTACACAGCAGCAGCTTATTGCTCATAAGCAATGGTCAGAGAGAGCATTCAAAGTGCTGCATTATTTGTCTATATGCATTTCTGATGCTATGCTCATACACATTCAGGATGCTGAGAATCCCAAAGATGCATGGGATACTTTGGTCAAGATGTTTGATACAGATACGAGTGCTCGCAAGTCTCAATTGCGATAGCAGATACACAATGTGAAAATGAATAAAAGGAGCATACATGATTATGTGCAAGAAATCAAGAAGTTTGCAGATGCATTGGCCACAATAAATGCCTCCATGCCTGATGATGATTTGGTGGATATTACCTTGCATGGTCTTGGCAAGGAATACAAATCTTTTGATACATCTATCTCAGTGAGGAGTACAGGTTTACCCGACTTCGATGAGTTGGTTTCACTCTTGTTGGTTGAGGAAATCAAGCTCAGTGATTCATTTTTGGATGCATCTACTAGCCATGATGATGGCAGAAATCAGGCTTTCTACTTGCAGAGAGGTTTTAGAGGCAGGGGGAGATTTGCATCACGAGGACGTGGTGGTAATGGTCGTGGATGGCAGGATAGACCTCCACAACAGAATTTTCAGCCTTCTTATGGTGCTCGAGGTGGTCGTGGTTATGCACCTCAGCGAGGCAGAGGTACCCCCCGTGGTCGAGGACGTTGGCAAGGCCAACAAAATTCTATGCAAGATGTGGAATGCCATTATTGTGGCAAATATGGTCATATGGCGAGAGATTGCTTTCGCAAACAGAATGATTTGAGAGGGGGAAGAGCACAACGTGGTGGTCATTATGGTGGAAACTATGCACAACATGGTGGTAACTATGCATCAAGTAGCAATGATGGAACTACAAATCATTTGTTTGCCATGAAGCATGTTGTGGGTTCTATGACAACAAATGCTGAGAATGATGATACATGGTATATGGACTCAGGAGCATCAAATCATATGACATGCCATGGTGAATGGTTTGAGCATATGAAGCCCATGGATGTGAAGGGCTATGTGGAAACAGGTGATGATACTCAGCATGTCATTACACATGTTGGTAGTGTACCATTGGTCATGCATAATGGTCAGACAAAGTCTATGTCAGATGTGCTGTATGTGCCTTCGATCACTAAAAGCTTGGCCTCAGTTGGTCAAATGGTCAAACAGGGATTACAGGTTAGATTCAATGAGCATGGATGCTTCGTTGAAGATTTTAAACATGGATGTAGAGTGATTGCTAAAGGCAAGAAAGAAGGAAGACTGTTTAAGCTGGATGCTGGAATTCCTGAGCTAAAATCAGCCATGTTCTCAAAGAGCAGGAATGTGGTACAGGACATTGATATGTGGCATAAGAGGATTGGACATGTCAATATACAGAGATTAAAGAACATGCAAACAAGAGGCATTGTCAATGGATTGCCTAGGTTCAAATATGATGGACATATGCATGTTTGTGAAGCCTGACAGTTTGGGAAGCAGGCAAGATTGAGGTTTCCTAGAGAAGGAAATATGAGTAACAGGCCACTTGAGATAGTACACAGTGATGTATGGGGTCCTGCACAAAACCCATCTATCAAAGGCAGTTTATACTATGTTACATTCATAGATGATTTCAGCAGGATGACATGGATATACTTTCTGAAAGAGAAGAGTGAAGTGTTGGAAAAATTCATGGATTTCAAAGCTTTTGCAGAAAAGCAGTATGGCTGTTGGATTAAATGTCTGAGGACAGATGGAGGTGGTGAATACACCTCAAAAGCTTTTGAGCATTTCTTGAGGAAGCATGGAATAAGAAGACAGTTGACATGCAGGTATACACCTCAGCAGAATGGTGTGGCTGAGAGAAAGAATAGAGTTATATGTGAAGTGGCAAGGGCAATGCTTAATGAAAAGAGCATGCCAGATTACTATTGGGCAGAAGCATGTGCTACTGCAGTTTATATATTGAACAAAACACCTACAGAAGCAGCCATTCATGGAAGCACGCCAGAGATGCGGCTCACAGGTTACAGGCCAGACATTGGACATCTTAAAGTTTTTGGATGCATAGCTTATGTGCATGTGCCTGATGAAAGAAGAAGGAAGTTGGATCCTAAAGCAGAGAAATGTGTATTTGTTGGATATGCACAGGATCGAAAGGCATACAAATGTTATAACCCTCAAACTAGACAAGTGGTCATCTCACGTGATGTGGTGTTTGATGAGCTTGCTAGTTGGTAGTACAAAGCAAAAGATGAGGGTGTTATTGAGTCACTTGAGGCTGATGTGCCTGTGAACTTGCCATCACAAGCAAGTTCTAGTTCTACTACTATGTCTGGGCCAGCAGGCAGAAGCTGAGAGTAGCAGTGTACGTCCATGGTCAGGACGTTTGAGGCATGAGAGTGTGAGCACTGGGAGTAGTGCTATGGATAAAGGCAAAAATAAAGTCGAAGGAATTGGAAGCATAGGTTATGAGTCATCTAGTTCTGAGAGTTTGGATGAGGAGCTTGGCATACCTGTTTTACGCACACATGGTGCTAGGCAGGACAGATATGTGCCACCACATGCTAGAGTTACAGGTGTACAGAGTGACCCGCAGGGATTGCGGAGATCCCAGAGAGTCAGATATCCTGTTGACAGGTTCACATATAGAGATTTTGCTATGCACTATGCATACATGACATCTATGGTGAAGCATGTGGAACCTACATGCTATACAGAGGCTATTGGAGAGCATGTATGGGAAAAAGCAATGGATGTGGAGATGGACGCATTGGTCCATAATGATACATGGGATTTGGTTGCACTACCAAAGGACAAGAATGTTATTGGATGTAAATGGGTTTACAAAGTGAAGTGCAAATCTGATGGTTCTATTGAAAGACATAAGGCAAGATTGGTAGCAAAGGGTTATGCACAAACCCAAGGATTGGATTATGATGAGACGTTTAGTCCAGTGGCTAAGATGGGCACAGTGAGAGCAGTCATTGCTATGGCTGCAGCTAATGGCTGGGAAATGCATCAAATGGATGTCAAGAATGCATTTCTGAATGGAGATCTACAAGAGGAAGTATACATGGCACAGCCAGAAGGGTATGTACACCCTAGATATCCCACTCACGTATGCAGGTTGAAAAAGGCATTGTATGGTCTAAAGCAAGCACCACGTGCTTGGAGTGATAAGATGAGCAGATATCTTATCTCACTTGGTTTTCAGATTTCTACAGCAGATTCTTCACTCTATGTGAAGAAGACACAGCATGGGATTGTTTTACTAGTCATCTATGTGGATGATTTGATTATCACAGGTGATCATGGTGCAGATGTGATGTATGTCAAGAAAGCTTTGAGTGGGCAATTTGACATGAAAGATCTTGGTGAGTTGAGATACTTCCTTGGCATTGAAGTGGTGAAAGATCATGCAGGTACTTGGTTAGTACAGCGCCAATATGCATTGGATATGTTGGCAAAGTATAGCATGACAGGGTGTAAGCCTATGAGTACACCATTGGAGCAAAATGTGAAATTGCGGGCTGATTATGGCGAGGAATTGGATGATCCTTCCATGTACAGGAAGATGGTTGGTAGTCTCATATATATGACTATCACACGCCCGGATTTGAGTTATGCAGTGGGGCTAGTCAGTCAGTTTATGCAGAGCCCCAGGAAACCACATTTGGATGCAGTGAGACGCATCATGAGATATGTGAAGACCACAACACATTATGGTCTATTTTATGAGAGTGGTAAAAGCTTGGACATACATGGCTACACAGATGCTGATTGGGCAGGTAGCGCATATGACAGGAGGTCTACTAGTGGATATGCTTTTACACTTGGAAGTGCTGTGGTGAGTTGGAGTAGCAAAAAGCAACCTACATTTGCTTTGTCCAGTACAGAGGCTGAGTACAAAGGAGCAGCCATTGCTACTTGTGAGGCTATATGGTTAAAGAGTCTCTTGACAGATTTATGTGAGCCTCTTGATGGCAAAGTTGTCATTCATTGTGACAACATGAGCAGTATACAGTTGGCAAAGAATCTAGTGTTTCATGCGAGGACCAAACACATAGAGGTCCATTATCACTTTGTCAGAGAAAAGGTGCTGGATGGTACAGTTGATCTTCAGTATGTGAAGACTGATGAGCAGGTGGCTGATATCTTTACGAAGCCACTTAGCAGGGAGAAGTTTGAGTACTTCCGGACTATGTTGGGAGTACATGGGATGAGCTTGAGGGGGAGTGTTGAGAGCCTTGATATCCCAAGCTCATCTACATCTTCATCGGCAGTACATCATGAGCTTGAGAGGGGCTATTGAGATTCAAGCTCGATGTCAGTGTGAGCCAGCTATGCTATGTGCTGGCAGATTAGGTAGGAACATGTGTGAGACATAAATGACCGCGTGTCCAGCTGGTCATAGTGTGTGGACATTAGCTAGGGTTAGTAGAGTGTGGACACAACTCATTGTGTGTTGTGTGGATTATGGATTAGTGCATTATGCTTTGTGTGAGAGTGGACATGGCTTCCCTCTATGGTTAGGGTTTGCAATATACATTAGGGTTTGCTCCTGTGTGTGTGTCTCCTCCTCCTCTACCGTTCTTTCAACAATTTCATGTGAAATGCATACATATACAGAGAATTATTCTACAATGTCCAATTAGTCTCTATTGTGCTACATGGATAGATCACTATTTTTAGCATAGCGAGTGATTACACATATGTGCAAGTAGTATATACAAGAACGCTTATACAAGCAAGGTCAACGCAGCATATAAGAAGAATCAGCAAGACAGAAGCATTCTCAAGGGACAAGGTCGCATCTTTGCCATAACAAGAGTGTTGAAAAACTGATCAAGGTTAGTTTCATACTTGTTTTCTTATTTCTGCATTGTTTGTTTTTTCAAGTAGGCTCTTAGTCAAGAAACATTCTCGATTTTAAGAAAACTGGGTGTGAAGTTAACCATATTTTTATTTTTATGACATGAATGTACTATATGATCTCATTTATCTTACTAGCGAATTATGATTAAGAAAGATTAATTATGTAATTAAGTATTATGAACCAAAAAATCAAGAAAACAAAAAACATGCATGAGGCAAAGAGCCTACCTTTAAATGGCTATGGTTACGATGCTTGCTGCTGGCAAAGTTTTGAGTAGAGTCAATATTGTGAATGGCTGTTGTTGTTGTGAAGCTTGCTGGCAAAGTTGCTTCTGATGATTAGCATCTGAGCATGTGAAGACAGAAACAAGAAGATGAAAAGAAGTATATATGGAGATGAAGCATACATGAAGGGTCAAAATCTTGCTTAAGCACAACTAAATCTTTTGATTAGAGAGCTTAGGTGAGTCGTAATGCAGAGAAAACATCACAAAGAGAGCAAGAATAAAAACCAGGGTCGAAAGTGCGAGCAAGAAGAAGAGTACGTTTTTAGGAGAAGAGGGAAATCGTAGAGAGAGAAGATAGAAAGAGAGGGCCAAATTCAAATTCTTAGAAAAAGTTCACATCAATAAAGGATATCTTCTTTAATGAAGCATATATTCTCAAGAATATATCACATTTAATGAAGAACGTTTATAAAAAATGGACGTTTGATAATAAATGGAATTATCTTAAAAAATTACTTTTAGGTTCACATCATTAAAGGATATCTTTTTTAATGAAGCATATATTCTCAAGAATATATCACATTTAATGAAGAACATTTATAAAAAATGGACGTTTGACAATAAATGGAATTATCTTTAAAAAATCACTTTTATCAAAGTTCATAATAAGAATTAAGCAATCGATTTTTTTCATATCACACATAGGTCTTACCGTGGGGCCGGGGACTACCGACAGCCCCCTGACCCCGCTGGGGGCGTTGCCCCCCATCCCGGGGGCATTACCCCCCGGACCCCCGGCTGGGGGCGTTGCCCCTGGGGACCCCCACCAGGGGGGCATTGTCCCCCAGACCCCCGGCTGGGGACATTGCCCCCAGACGGTGCTGCCCCCTAGACCCCCATTAGGGATCATTTCCCATAGCAACTAGTGCCTCAAATGTCGTTTAGAGTTTCCAAGAAATCCACCACTATAGTGAACAATATTATAATATTATTATATTTCAAAATATACTATTATAATATAATATTATTTTATATTATGATAATAAGTTATATTATTAAATAATAAATATTAAAATATTATGTTATTAAATATAATATTAATTTATTGATATATTTTTTTATAAGACAACATAGAAAGCAATAAGTTAGTTACATAGGATTACTCATTTTGCATCATTTATTGCTTTGCTAAAAGAGTTCCTATGTCTACATAGATATTTCAAGAGGCGTTGAGGCTCTTCTAATATTAATGCCATATAAAATAAGATTCATATCTTGCTATTCTATTTTCACGACCTTTACTTTTCATTATATGGATAAATCTACTCTTTTCAAATCTACTTTTTAATTTGACACAACTCATATTAGTTACTTCTTGATGTATATTACTGACAATGTGCACTACATTTAGGTCATAATACCAACTATTGGTATATGATTATTCAATTTTGCATCCAAAATTATTGCTTGTGCATGCACTAACATTTGTGCTTCCCAATATATTAATAACTATTCTACTTACCACGTGGACATAAACTTTGCACCAACCAAATCTTATTCATACTATGCCTGCAATACATTAAACCTTGAGAGGATTTGACCATGTGGCTAAAACATTCTCTACACTAGCACACAATAAATTGTCTTCCTTGGAAAAGTTACATATGGCCTCTAAATATTTTAAGAACGATAAGCCTTGAGAGGATTTGACCATGTGGCTAAAACATTCTCTAAACTTGCACACCATAAATTGTCTTCCCATGGAAAAGTCACATATGATCTAAGTATATTTTAAGAATGATAATCCTTGAGAGGATTCAACCATGTGGCTAAAACATTCTCTACACTAGTACACAATAAATTGTCTTCCATGAAAAAGTAACATATGATCTATAGATATTATAAGAATGATAAGCCTTGAGAGGATCGGACCATGTAGCTAAAACATTCTCTACACTAGCACATAATAAAGTGTCCTCCGCAAAAAAGTAACATATGATCTACATATGTTTTAAGAATGATAATCCTTGAGAGGATTCAACCATGTAGCTAAAACATTCTTTACACTAGCACAAATCATATGTTACTTTCCATGGAAAAGTAACATATGATTTGTACATATTATAAGAACAATAAGCTTTGATAGGATTTGATCATGTGGCTAAAACATTCTCTACACTAGCACACAATAAATTGTCTTCCCATGGAAAAGTAACAGATGATCTACCCATGTCTTAAGAATGATAAGCCATGCGAGAATTTGTCCATGTGGCTAAAACATTATGTAGACCATCACACACACCATGAATACTTTTTATACTAAAGTAAGATATGATGTGCATATATTATAGGCTAATGAAGTTTTGGCCATATGGTCAAAGCATCCATTTCAACTAAGCAATGATGACTACATAGACCTTTTTTATCTACTAACTCAAGTAATCTAGATCAAGGATATACTACCATGTTCATTGAGAAAACAAGTTTTGGCCATGTGGTCAAATTTATTCTCTCTCTTTTGATGTTGGAAAATGGAATACTGCACTAATTTTGCAATGTGTACTTCAACTTGTCATCTATTAATGCATGTTTTCATTATCAATGCTATGTGATTACTTGATGAATATAAGATCACTCAATCTCTTATGATTAAATGTCTTATGATGAATATAAGATCACTCAATCTCTTATGTCTTATGATGAATATAAGATCACTCAATCGCTTATGATTAAATCTCAAATTTTTTCACTTACTCAGGCAACATGGACCAAGACTTTCATTGTGGGGATCGTGTCAATTTGATGATGGATCGAGATGTTGTTGCACCTGGAACAGTATGTGCAATACGTCCAACTGACACATGCCATGGGCAAGTCCTTGGAGATGGATTTTTTTCAGTTTCTATCGACAACTGCCTAAATGATGTAGCTTGCTTGCCATTTCCAAACAACAATGCAACAAAGGTCATTCAGGCAGTGGGTAGTTTTGTAAAGTGGGAAAAGAAAGATGTGGTGGTTGTTACAGGTGCCTTCATGATTGTTGATGATCATGCGGTGCCACCTTCTAATGATTTTAATGCTGTTGGAGATGAGGACACTCCAAGTATCCGTGAAAGTTGGAAAGAGCGTAAAGTGATGCTCTGGACAGAAGGCAATGAGAAGTACGTTGGAACAGGGATTATTCTCTTAACATTTCCATATGACGTGATTAACTTTGATCTATTAGGAGAAGAAGATGTGGGTGTGGTGGTAGATCAGATCCTTGATCCAACTATAGGGACAGACACATGTGACATGCTTCAGTGCGTCAATTTGGTTAGGTGGCCTATCAAACAGGTCACCTTTGATGATGGTACACCACTGCTACATGAACAGGAAACACAAGCTTTCACATCTCCAAATGAGAGCATAAAAGATGTGTATGAGGAAACTGAGGACTTTATTTCAGGTTCAAAATCCATTTTCTTATAGAAGAGATCATATTGTATGATCAATAGAAGGCCTAGAATTCTTGCTCTCAAAGCTTCGAACTTGAGAACCTCAATGGAATCAGTTTTACTTGTTGCTACAATTGATTGTTGTCCTACAAAGTGTTGTCAATATGCTGATAGAGATGTAGTACACCAATTGCGGAGGCACTTCTGGGGGTTACGTTTGGAAGAACGTACCAACTATGTTTATGATGTTTTGGAGTCATCATGCCACATTGACAATATGTTTTGGAGTCATCATGCCACATTGACAATATGGGTACACAAAAATACAGTTTTATATTCAATGGAAAAGTTGTATGCGCGGTAGGGCATGGTATGGGATGCATGGCATCCCCAAAACATCTTTCTACAAGTATAGGTTGCATTTTCAGAATGGTGTAAGGAGGGCAATGCATGGCAATAAAGGAGCAATTAGAGCAGCTTGGGATCACACACAAATGGGCAGGGTAATCTTGAGAGACTTTATTGAGAAGAATGCAGAGCAAATGCCACATAAAAGTAGAACCATGCAGGATGGTTCCAGAGAGACACAATTGGTCATCCCAAATGTTTATAAGCAAATAGACATATGGGAAGAAGTGAATGCCACATTAGATGCTATTGGATGTAAGCAAATGTCTTTGTCCACATTCAATCGAATTTGGAATACAGAGTTCAAGCATGTCACCTTAGCAAAGACAAGCGAGTTCTCCAAATGTAGTGTCTGCTCAGAGATCAAAGAACAACGTGCAGCAACAACCAAATGCCTTGAAGAACGCAACATACTATTGAGGAAGCATCGAAGTCACATGCTGCAACAACAAAGTTGTCGAAACATATACTATGGATGGCGTCTAGCATCAGTGCTAAATCCTGAAAAGAACTTGTGCATCATACATGACAAGATGGATCAACAAAAGATAGCTATCCCGAGGTTGAGAGTTCGATCAAAAGAGATAGATAGATCCACTCAACTACCAGTTTCCTTGACATGCATGATCACACATGGGCATGGGGAAGGAAGATATGGGCACTTTGCGATTGATCTTTGGCCCCATGATCCTAACTTCATAGTTGCCTCATTGTCTCTGTGTTTCAAGAACTTGGAGCGACTTGACAGGCATGAAGCTGGTGATCTACAACTAGATGGAATGCCAAGATCAAGCTCTTTGTTGCTAAATGCTTTAAACTCAAGGAAAGCACTAGACTACCATCAACAAGGTTCTCATACTACTACACAAATGGAGGACATAATACTACAGGATGGACAACAAGGTTTTAAATGACTACCAGAGAACTTGTTGCTACAGCTAGATAATTGTGGATCAGAAAACAAAAACCGTTATCTCTTTGCATATTTATCATTGCTTGTGGCACGAGGGACCTTAAAGATGATCCAAGTTGGGTTTCTCATGGTGGGTCACACACATGAAGACATTGATGCAATGTTCAGCAAGTTCTCAGAGAAGCTTAGAACAAGCATGACATTCACTTTTCCTCACCTTATGCGGCATTTTCAATTGTGCCAGTCAACAAGGCCTTCTCCTTTTTTGTTGACACATGTACCAGACTTCAAGAGTTACATTGAAGGATACTTATATGACTCCAAGGATGCACTTGTTGGTCACTCAAAACCACTTCACTTTCGGTTCTACATGCAAGGGGATACACCTCTAATGCAATACAAGATCCATTCTAAGTCAGTAGAATGGTTGCCAAGAGAAGGCGATATTGAACTATGGAAAAGAGAATCAACAAGAGGAAAGCCTACCCTTCCAAAGGGTCTTCCAACCTTGCTACCCATGTCTGAGTATATTAAAGATCATCAAGAGGTGGTAAGTGGAATCAAAGACTATCTCAAGTATTGGGAAAGATGGTCAAGTGTACAAGGTCCTGAAGCGGATTACACAAAGTTCATAACACCAGTGATTGATTATTGGAAAACCATGCTTGATGCACTTCAAGCTCCAAATGTTCAAGAAGCAAGAGTATTCATGAACTTTTGGCCAAGGACACAAGGTGATACATTATTTCAAGACATAGATGATGTGGATGACTTTCTTGGCTTGGAGGAGTTGAATGACCACTACTGTGGTCCTCTCAGCAAGCGACCAAAAGATGCATTTCAACCAATGATAGATGTCAAGAAAGACGACTTTGTACTTGTTCGACCTTCAGATCCAATATATCTAGTATGGCTTGGTGTTGCACAAAGTGAGGTTGATACAAATAAAAAATCAAGCAACTATCAAAAGATCTGTATACAATATTGGGCACCAGTTTGTGGTCGACAAAATGCTACAGATGAAGAGGTATATCAGAATTGCTTGGATAAATACTAGATGTGCAACAAGAAAGACCCTCAACGTTGGGGGAGAGAGTGGATACAATTGTTTTCTCTTGGATAACAAAAGCTACCAAAATTCCCAAAAAAATTAAAATCCCTCCAAACGTTGTCTTGAAGACCAAAGCCAATCTACAAGAATCATTGGGCTAAAGACTTCCATGCTGGAGAGGTTGCCAAAGATAAGGTGTTTATTAACACCACTTATTTAAGATTTTATCAATATCTTCTACATATACAATAAATATACTTCACCAATATTCAAGGTTCCAAATTAATGAAATTCCCAAATTCACCGGATTCATTTTGATTTGGAATTCCCAAACTATTGGGAGATTCCCAAATTCTCGAATATGGCTCTCCATGAGATTAGAAAATACCAAAAGATGGTGAACCTACTTATACCAAAGCTCTCCTTCCAATGTGTGATGAAAGATATCATGCAAGATCTGCAATGCCTCGTGATAGGAGGTTCTGGGCTCACATAGCATCAAGCCCACTACCTACGCGGTGGATAGCCCAAGCTTCGGAGGCACCCCAAGAGGCTGCGGAGGCATAAGCAGTGGACATTTTTGGTGACACGGTGTTTGCACATGTCCATGCGAAGAGGGTCACCCTCACTGAAACGCACATGCAGTTGGTGCAACGCATGCAACACTAGAGAGATCCTCCGGGCCAAGATCTTTAGTTTTATTTTTTTGTATCTCGCATGATTGTAATTCTCAAAAGCTATGTAAAGCTCGATGTATATTTTAAAAAAAATTTCTCTTATCTTGTGTTGTAAATAAATCTCTTTTAATTTGAGTTTATATAATTTGTTGATTTATATGCGTCTTCGAGTGGATACAATTTTTATTTGAGTTATGTGTGTAATTTTAATTTATTTGCTTGAGTTAACTAATAAAATACATTACAAGACACGTATCAAACAAAAAACTATGTAACCCAAATTTTCATTCATAGCATAAAAAATTACATGGTCATCAAAACAAAGTCATCAAAGTTACATAATTATTATAGCTATATCCTAGGCTTCTTACTACTAGGCTCTCTAGACTTTGAAGCCGCCTTGCTGGCTGCTGGGATCAAAACATGGAACCCTTCAAGCTCTGCCTTGATGATGGTGGGATCATGTACCCTCGCACAATGCCACGGGCAAAAGAAAAGGCCCTCACCTTTGAGTTGAGAATAAGTAAAGTAACTTTGAGCGTCGAAGTAGAACAACTTTTTCCAAACTTGATTTAGTCGGAATAACTTTGAATGCATCACCCTTTGTAAGTGCTTTGATCTTCAAAAAGTTCTTCGCATACCCCGGAGAGCAAGTCTTGTGGAAAGACTATCACATCATTGGCAAGTTTGCTAATGTACTCCTTGAGTGCAGAGTCATGAACCCTTCCTTGGGCCCCAGATCTTCCACTCTGCCTCGATGCAAATTCATCAAGATACACAATTTCCTGCAAAATAAAATTGATGTCAGCATCGATCATGCAATGCATGGGAGAGGATGATTTTTTTTAAGAATAGCCTCAAATTTGATATTTAGGGCCTCTCTAGGGCATTTTCACCCCACATGTATGATCCCATGCCCATCAAAGAAGACTAGGAAGTGCCCTATCCGAAGGCTGGCGTGGGAAGCCCTAATTTTTGCAGATTCAGGGCTTCCCACGTGAGCCTTCAGATAGGGCACTTCCCAGCCTCCTCTGCTGATGGGCATGGGATCATACATGTGGGGTCTACATGCCCTAGAGGCCCTAAATATCAAATCTGGGGAGCAACTGGTAAAAGGAGATACCTTTTCTGCTTCGTTTAGCACCTTTTGCAAGGATGCCTCTGGATCTCTGCTCCTAGAATGGGTCTGCCATCATCCGATTGGACCTCAGGTATCGCATGCTATGGTCGAGGTCCAAAGAGCTCATTCTGCAAGTGCTCAAACTCTTCATCTGTGATCTGATATTGAGGAGATGCATCCTCAATCTGCTTTTGGATGACAATGATAGCAGAGATATCATCTACACTACTCTCATGATATCGCCCTATCTCATCAACCTGTGGGAGGGCTTCTCCTCCCTAAATTCTAAGAGCTCCAGCACATCCTGCATGAGGAGGTACTCCATCCCTTCGATGGTGATGGCACTCAATGAAGCTAGTGGTGGGTCGTGACTTTGGGTTTCAACATGCTGGATGAATGCAAGCACCATGCGCTGCGGCCTCAATGACAAGGTCTAGAGTGGTCTCCTCTGGCTCTGTGTCTATGTGTTCTACTAGAGGGAGATCCTGGATGTCATTATCCTCTGGCTCTTGAACATCAGAGTTCAAGATGTAAATACAAAAAGCAATATCCCGCTCAATGAGAGCGGGATGTGCTCTTCATAGGAAAAGTAAGGGGCCAATGACTCTCTACATTAACGCTAAAAGGGTCATGACCCTCCCAAAGAATAACCACATCAATGAGTGCTGAATGCGTGCCATCTCGCCTTGGTGGTCTAAGCTGAGCCACTCCCCTCGTCTCGTAGAAGTTGCCACCTCCTATACATAAAGCGAATGCACAAAGTTTGTCTTGCAATGAAGTATCTGTCATAAAAAACAAACAAAAACCAACATAAAAACATAAAATAAACAATCAACATTCAACATTCAACAATCAATGTAATGAAGTACTTATGAATAAAAACCATCAACAATCAACAGAAGTGCAATCTTACCTAAAGGTAACATCTGACACAGTAATTCTACACTCAATGATATCATCGTGGTGAGTTCTCTTGAGATGCTATGACTCACCCAGTAAACTGAGTTATCCAATCCTCAGATGGGTACTTGCATTGATAAGTAATCTTAGTTTTCTTAACTACTTCTTCACAGGATCTAAATAAATGTGCAAACAAACCAAATGGTACAAACCAACTTAGATGCACATCTCTAGAGCCTGTGGTGGATGGTTTCGTGGTAGCATGAACATTAGTTTTTATCTTTACCCTACATGCTTCTGATATGTCTAAGCGAGGATTATACCATTCCTGGAGCTAGACAACGGTGGTAGTGGAATATACTCCAAACTATTTCTCTCCACGTCATACACTACTTAATCAGTATCTTGTAATGAAGTACTTATGAATAAAAAGCATCAACAATCAACAGAAGTGCAATCTTACCTAAAGGTAACATCTGACACAGTAATTCTACACTCAATGATATCATCGTGGTGAGTTCTCTTGATATGCTATGACTCACCCAGTAAACTGAGTTATCCAATCCTCAGATGGGTACTTGCATTGATAAGTAATCTTAGTTTTCTTAACTACTTCTTCACAGGATCTAAACAAATGTGCAAACAAACCAAATGGTACAAACCAACTTAGATGCACATCTCTAGAGCCTGTGGTGGATGGTTTCATGATGGCAGCATGAACATCAGTTTTTATCTTTACCCTACATGCTTCTGACATGTCTAGGATTATACCATTCCTGGAGCTAGACAACGGTGGTAGTGGAATATACTCCAAACTATTTCTCTCCACATCATACACTACTGAATCATAAAAGTAAACATTTTGAGATGCCAATTCACTTGCACTCTTGTTGTCATAGATTAAGGCACCTATCTCTGCATCATGTAAAACATTCAGCTTTCCACTAGAACATTCTACATTCTACCAGTCATGCAGAGTGGATGGATATAAAGCTGCACGTAACAAACATGCTTGTATTAAAACTCTATCTAATAACCATGGACTCAAAGCACAAGAACGCAAAGCACAGAGATATAAACTTACTGTTAGGCTTATGTCTTTCACTGAAGTTATCATGATGCACTCGAGTCTCTTTATGCATATAAACATGTTGAATGAAAGCCTCTGTTATTGTACTCATACCGTTTATGCGTCTCCTCCTGAACTCTATGATTCTACCTTTCCATTTCTTGTTAGGGTCTATGACATCTTTGATCTTGACCTTGAAATTTCCCACGAGTACTTGGTCGCATTAAAATCCAATTTAACTTACTGTACTGATTAGGGATCCAGTTACCTTCATCATCTCTATTGTTAAACACCTTCATTGTGTGAATATTACTGATATTTCTCCTCCTTGAAGATATTTAGATTAATAAAGCTAGACTGCATGATTAATAAATATATATGTTATCTTGTAAGCAAAAAATAAAGATTAAAACAATAAGAAATAAACAACTTCCTGCTTTGATTTACACAACCTTGTTGCTCCTATGAAAATAAACATAAACATATCAAGATAAAACATAGACAAACCCTAAACCTATGATAATTACTGTTGTATTTTATGCCACTTGAAATCATTACTATGCAGAGAAGATTGTAATCAATAAATAAAGATAAAAACAACAAGAAATAAATAACAACTTACTGCTCACAACCTTGTTGCTCCTGTGAAAATAAATAGCAACATATCAAGAGAAAACATAAACAAATCCTAAACCTATGATCATTACTGTGGTATTTTATGCCACTTCAAATCAATGCTATGCAAAGAAGATTGAAAGCAACAAATAAAGATTGAATGCAACAAATAAAGATTTAAAAAAAAGAAATAAACAACAACTTACTGCTCGCAACCTTGTTGCTCTTGTGAAAATAAATAGCAACATATCAAGAGAAAACATAAACAAATCCTAAACCTATGATCATTACTATGGTATTTTATGCCACTTCAAATCAATACTGTGTGCAAAGAAGATTGAAAGCAACAAATAAAGATAAAAACAATAAGAAATAAACAACAAGTTAGTGCTCACAACCTTGTTGCTCCTGTGAAAATAAATAGCAACATATCAAGAGAAAACATAAACAAATCCTAAACCTATGATCATTACTGTGGTATTTTATGCCACTTCAAATCAATACTATGCAAAGAAGATTAAAAGCAACAAATAAAGATTAAAACAACAAGAAATAAACAGCAACTTACTGCTTTGATTTACATAACCTTGTTGCTCACAACCTTGCTCTTGAGAAAATAAGCAGCAAGCAGCAACACATCAAGACAAAACATAAACAAATCCTAAATCTATGTTCATTACTCACATCAAGACAAAACATAGACAAGCCCTAAACATATGATGACTACCACAAGAATTTGATGCTACTTCACATCAAGATGGCTATCTGTGGTGTAGAGAAGAGAAAGTTCATGTTAGAAAATGGGCATAACTCATAGACGTTTTGTCTAAATGAGATGAAATTTTAGGAGAGAGCTATAGTGGAGAATAACCTGCCTGTAAATTTTTGTGAAGAAAGAACCAGAGTTGCAGAAGATATTACGAAATTAAATTCCACCAAAAAAAGGGAGAAAATGAAAAGGTAGTGAAATGCAAAAGGAGGGAAAGTAAAAAGTTAAACATAAAAAATGAAAAAAAATAAAATTAGGTTTTCAAACTTCCATGTGCTGACCACAAGGTACATTTGACATGAAAGATATGGAATCTAACATTTCTCTATTTTTTAAAGATATGGTCTCTATTATTTTATTATCTTAAGAGATTTGGGAAAAGATATGACAAAAAGATCCATGTTACATGGATCTAGAATCCCAGCTCTCTCATTGTTGGTCAGGTCAATCTTTTTTAATTCACTCCTTAAAGGGGCAAAATGGAGAGTCCATATTTCTCCTAATGCTTTGGATGCAGGACATGTCGCCATTACCCGCCACCCATCATCCTACCACCATAGCCACCACATGCCAAGATCAACTAGGTGTTGATTGAAGAATCCTTGGAAGAGGTGGAAGCCATGCACAAAGTAGAAGTAAATAATGACTACTACGAGGAACCAACGGAGATCACACCAGAGTATTATGTCTTACAAAACAGCACGCTAATACCAGTGTTTCAAACCATAGTACAGTGGAAGGGAAAAGATATAAAATCGACTATGAGAAGGGGACCCATACAATGTTTTCATTGTAATGGACCTCATCGAGTAGCGGAGTGGACCCATACAATGTTTTCATTGTAATGGACCTCATCGAGTAGCGGAGTGTCCCCTCTGAAAAATGTGACTAATGCTGGCCAAACTCAGTCGATAGCAGTGCTGCAGACCAACGTCATCTACAAACTCTTTCATGTGTTAAGTGTGGTGTTGATCATCTCATCAAGGACTGCCCATATAACGTCAATGGCTCTGCTCCTACTTCTAACCATGCCACCCGCCATTAGGACTATAAGTGTGTAGCCTAGAAATATCGTGCCACTGAATGTCCTGACATGCATACAAGTGAAACAAGTGGACAAAGGGAGGAACCCATGAGGTATTACAACCTCTAAGAATGATACCATGGTCATAATTCAGGATGGATCCAAGGAAAATACCATTGACACCAGATCCACCTAATCAAAGGAAGGAGACAACCAAGTGCCGAAATCGAATGAACAGACAAAAGAGAGATAAAAAACCCCCAAGGGTGGTGGAGAATACCCAAATGCTAAAGAGGAAATAAGGAAGCTTGAGGAAGCTAAGGCCCTTGAGGAGTGTCAATGCAACCATGAAGCCAAATTGAGGGCTAACAAGGCCAGGGATACAATGTACCCACAAAATGAGGTGTTTAAAGCAAGGAGGTTGGATGTGCCTACTCCAATTCTAGAAGGGTTCGAGGAAGGAACTCATAGTGACTTGATGGAAAGAATGTTTGAGGAGATAGATCAATATTTGTCAATCCATTCATTCCCTAGGATTGAATATGAGACAAACACGTGGAAGGAACCCTCGCATGCCAGAGAACCTAGAAACATAGGCAATCTTTCAGCAATACTTGTTGGAATTAGGGTTGCAGGAATGCACACACAACTTCAAGAAGATGAGGAAGCTTGAGCACAACACAGTAGTGTATTATGAGTGCCAAAATGAAAGATCACAAGCCCTAGAAGATAATGGGCGTATATACAATGCACGGGGGAAAAAACCTCCTAGTGAGGGAAAAAGTGCCCCGGCGGTCCTAAGTGTGTTCACACACATCACTACTATAATATGGTAACAAATCCCCCCTGGAGTGATGCGGTGAACAAGAGCTAGCACTCATGTATAGGGAAGTGTCTAGCTATGTGGACGAATCCACAAAAGGGAGTAAGCCCAAAGCTTTGCGAAAAGCTTCGAACTTCTCACGAGGCAGAGCCTTTGTGAAAAGGTCTGCAAGGTTATCCTGTGTTGGCACATAAGCCAAACTGATCTCTCCTGCAGAGAGTCTCTCCCTGACATAATGGTAGTGCACCTCAATGTGCTTCGTACGAGCATGGAACACTGGGTTCCGCGCAACTGCCAATGCGCTCTGACTGTCAGTGAAGATGGTGGTGGCAGATGGCTGCCCAACACCCAAATCAGCCATAAGGCGTCTGAGCCACACACACTCAACCGTAGCTGTGAAAGCTGCCCTGTACTCAGCTTCACAACTAGAAGTGGCCACAGTAGGCTGCTTCTTGCTCAACCATGATATGCATGAGCTTCCAAGCATGAAGCAAAAACCACTCGTGGACACGCGTGTGTCATAACAACCAGCCCAGTCAGAATCTGAAAAAACATGTAAATCTGGCGGCAATGATCCCCCCTTGGGATAAAACAACCCAAGATGCCGAGTACCACTCAAATAGCGAAAGATACGCTTCACTGCCTGCCAATGCTTAATGCCTGGACTATGCATAAATCTGCTCACCTGTGAGACTGCAAACTGAATGTCTGGCCTCGTAATGCATACATAAATGAGGCAACCAACAGCTGTCTGATAGAGTGTGACATCAAAGTGATCTCCAGCATCATGAAGACTCAACTTCAAACCTGTCTCCATTGGAGTAGCAATAGGCTTGCAGTCTTCAAGGCCAAATCTCCGCAACAATGTTTCAATATACTTTGTCTGACACAAAGCAATACCTCCATCACACTGCTTAAATTGTATCCCCAAATAATGATGCAAATGCCCCAAATCTGACATCTCAAAAGAGGCATTCAAATCAGCCTTAAAATCAGCAATATGACTCTCATTTGGTCCTGTGAGCAGCATGTCATCGACATAGAGAGCAATGATTAGATGTACACCATCCACACGTTTAACATACAAAGTGCTTTCTGTTGGACTATTCTGAAACCCATGTGCAGTCAAATATGCATGTATTTTTTCATACCAAGCTCGTGGAGCTTGCTTTAAACCATATAAAGCCTTTTTTAACCTGCACACTTTGTTTTCCTGCCCTCTTTGAACAAAACCACGAGGCTGCGATACATACACCTCCTCATGCAAATCTCCATTTAAGAACGCAGTCTTTATGTCCAGCTGATGTACATTCCAACCATTATGAGCTGCTAATGCACAGATGCTACGAACAGTGGTCATACGACATGTGGGAGCAAAAGTCTCATCAAAATCAATGCCCTTCTCTTGAGCATAACCTTTTGCAACAAGCCTAGCCTTATGGCGATCCACTGTGCCATCAGGCTTACGCTTCAATTTGTATACCCACTTAGTGCCAATGGCCTTCTTGCCAGGGGGCAAGTCACATAAAGACCATGTACTATTCTTCATAATAGCATCGTATTCTGCTTGCATAGCAGCCATCCAATTTTTTGAACTTTGTGCCTCATCAAATGAAACAGGCTCACTTTCATCGCACATACTAGAAACAGCCAATGCATAACAATCTGACGCATAAGAGGCACCATGAGAGCCAGAACGAGTGCGACTAGACAAAGGGGCATCCAACTTGCTGTCACGCAAAGTCTGCACCAGCCATCTAGGCATATTCTTAGAGCCCTCAATCTCTTGTCTCTCATTCTCAAGTGCATCATGCACATCTGCATCAGATATAGGCTGATCTGTGCCATCATTTAAAACCTGCATAGGCTGAAAAACTGCCTCATGAGGTATTGCACTTGACTGTGCACCACTGAAAAGAGGCAACAATGTATCATAGACATCACGTGAGCTGATATCTGTCTCCTTAGTACATGAAACCAAGGGCTGAACTGCATCTTCCACAAATACAACATCACGGCTAACCAAAATGCGCTTTGTCTGTGGATGATACAAACGATAGCCTTTGCTCTCAGCACTATATCCAACAAAAATACATTTGACAGCTTTGTCATCCAATTTTCTGCGATGTTGCACAGGCACTAATGCATATGCCAGGCAACCAAAAACACGTAAATGGCCAACAGATGGCTTGCGGCTATGCCAAGCCTCATATGGAGTGACAACCTGTAATGCTTTGGTGGGACACCTGTTTAGTACATAAGTGGCACACATGACAGCCTCAAGCCAAAAACCATGTGGTAGACTTTGACTCTTAACCATACATCTTGCCATTTCCATGAGAGACCTGTTTTTTCTCTCAGCCACACCATTTTGCTGTGGTGTATACGGCACTGTACATTGGTGTTTTATCCCACGCTCAGCCAGAAATGCATTAAATTCTGAAGACATATACTCCCCCCCTCGATCTGAACGGAGGGTGCCCATCTTACTTTCTGACACATTTTCAGCCATAACCAAAAACTGTTTGAAGCACAAAAACACTTCGGACTTTGCCTTCAAAGGATATACCCATGCATGCCTGGTAAAATCATCAATGAAAGTCACGAAGTAAAGGTAGTTTCCAAATGATGGAGTTTGCATGGGACCACAAACATCACTGTGAACAAGCTGCAATCTGCGTTCAGCTCTCACTGATCCATCTTTGGGAAAGGAAGCACGCTGCATTTTACCCAATATGCAGCCCTCACAAACATGCTTGACAGGTGCCTCAAGCTTAGGCAAAGAAGACACCATTTCAGATTTCTGCAGGCGCAGCAAACTTGCAAAATTCAGATGACCAAAACGTGCATGCCACAGTTTTGCATCTGAAATAGCCTGCGTATCCATAATAGCACATGCTGAATCCTCTACACATTTGCCATCCATATTGAGCTTATACAGCCCTCGACATAGTGAACCAGATGCTACAATGATGTCACCACAAGAGAGATCATGAACAGTACATCTGTCATCCACAAATTTTACAACCAAACCTGTTTTGGCAAATGCGGAGACTGACAGCAGATTCTTTTTGATCCCTGGCACATACAATGCATCAAAAAGTGTAAAGGTGTTGCAATTTGCAACATTCAGCACAATCTGTCCAACTCCTTTAACGGGATAAGAGGAGTTATTGGCACAAGTGACAGTATTCCCTGTGGGAGCAGACTCAAGGAAAGTGAATAAACTGCGCTGCGAGGTGATATGCTTAGTGGCACCACTGTCAAAGTACCATACATCTGAATCTACTGCAGACATACATGTGTCATGCAAAGATGGGTCATAACTGCACTGCGCATTGAATGCCCATTCTGTATCTAGCACAACATTAGCAGATTCATTGTTAGAAGGAGAGGCATCTGCAACAGCCATACCAGCCTCTTTCTTCTTAGCCTCTTTCGCAGCCAGCTTAGGACACGCTTTGATGACATGATCATTTCCCTTACAGTACTTGCAAAATGTCTTCTGTTTGTCACCCTTCTTCTCATCTTTGTCTTCCTTCTTTGGTTGCGCAGCATTTGCAGATTTCTGCTTACTAGAAGAAAAGCCAGCTTTACCTTTCCCGCTTCTCTGACTAGCAACGAAAGCTTGATCTGCGACACGCATAATATTCCTGTTTTGCCTTGACTGGTCTTCTTGCAGCAAAACAGAAACTAACTCCTCAAATGATAAGGCATTGGGATTGCCTTTCATCATCAAGCGAAGAGTGGAAGCAAAACCCTGATAAGAATCTGGTAGACCATTCAAAACAGTCTGCACAAGTGAACTGTCTGACAGGATTTCATCTGCAGAAATGAGCTGCTCTTTGAAATCCTTGATCTTTGTCAAAAAGCTATCCATAGAATCACCTTCGTTCATATGCTCACTCTCCAACTGTTTTCGGAGATAAGCAACACGAGCCTCATTTCTTGCCTGATACAATGTGGCAAGTACATCCCAAGCATCCTTAGAAGTCCTGCAGGAGCGAATATGTGGGATAATGGTACGTTTGACAGACAGCGCAATCAAGGCATGAGCCTGTGCATCTCTACCATCCCAACGAATCTGCTCTGCTGAAAGTGGTGGTTCTCGAACAGCTGCTACAGCACTTGTGCCTGCACCATCATCAACAGTACCTGTTTCTGATGTGTTTGCAGCATTCCCAGCCACAATAGGACGTGCATCAATACCCTGCACAATGTTCCATAACCCCTTTGCTACCAATACATGTCGCATCATATATGCCCACAATGGATAGTTGGTGCCATCCAACTTATCCTCAGCAGCCAACATGCGGAATACATCATTGTTGTCAGCCATGGCCAATGACTGTACTACTAGATGTAAATGCTGTCTGTAAGAGGTAAACCTGTATAAAATCGACCTGTGCTATGTAGCACAGCCCAAAACAGACGAATGGGCACCTGTCCTGCAGATTTTAATCTTGACAGAAAATCTGCACAGTAGGACGATTTTGCCTGCGCAGTACTTGGAATGCAAAAACGGAGGGCGAAATGACTTCAGATCAAAATTCTGAAACGAACAAGCCCTACGGGCTTTCCCACGGCATATACTAACCTGCAGACGCTCGTGAAACCTCGTCGCAATCGGAGGAGATGAAGCGGCAGGTGCCGGTGATGCTGCCCGGGAGGAGGAAGCCTGCTCTGATACCAATTGTTGGAATTAGGGTTGCAGGAATGCACACACAACTTCAAGAAGATGAGGAAGCTTGAGCACAACACAGTAGTGTATTATGAGTGCCAAAATGAAAGATCACAAGCCCTAGAAGATAATGGGCGTATATACAATGCACGGGGGAAAAAACCTCCTAGTGAGGGAAAAAGTGCCCCGGCGGTCCTAAGTGTGTTCACACACATCACTACTATAATATGGTAACAATACTATCCACCACTGTCAAAATGCCGCTTGGACCATTGCTATGCAACATGCCAACATTGTGGGCAGATATCAAGGATTGGGTAGACAAAATAATGAACCCAATTACTACAATAGAGGAGAGCCAGACACCTCTGGCAGGGAAAAACCAAAAACCTGAGGAGATAGAAACACCCAGATTCATCCAAATACCTGTTAACCAATTGGGGAGGTATTATGAGAGCGATGATGCAAATGCCACAATTCCAATCCACCATAATGGGTACCAAGCACTGGCTATCCTAGATGGAGGTGCGGTTGTGAGCATCATCACGAAGAGATGTTAGGAAAAGTGGGGAAAATTGGAACTAGAAAGAGCGGATCTAATCGTCAAGATGGCAGATGGAACATCTTCAAGGAAAATGGGGTTATTGTTGAAAAACATAAAGCTTAAGGTCTTTTCATTTTGTTACCATCATGCATTTGTTGTAATGGACTTTCTATGCGCCAACCATATTCTTACGATATTATCTTAGGTATACCCTTCATGAGGGAGTCCAAGGTGGTGCACGAGGGCATTAGACCAAGTGTTCGTT
Organism: Cibotium barometz; assembly: GCF_041138505.1. NCBI lineage: Eukaryota > Viridiplantae > Streptophyta > Polypodiopsida > Cyatheales > Cibotiaceae > Cibotium > Cibotium barometz. The sequence continues at coordinate 6,153,064 of NC_141090.1, read as the reverse complement.
CAAAATGATTCACAAATTCTGAAGATTGATCTCCATACATGGACAGCACACCCCATGGAAGGGTAATTTTTTTGGAGATGATTCGGTCACCACAGAATAAACCACATCCTTACAAGTCTACCAACCAATTAAAGAACACTTAAGGAAAGAGGAAGAGGCTGAGATATACGCGTCACTTCCACCTTCGGACTTTAGTGAAAAATGGATGCATGTACTTGCCCCACCATAGATGTGTTGTCCCCAAGAGGAACAAAGTATGTTGAATCGAGAACGATTCCCACTACTTCAATGCACATTGTAGATGTGCAATTCATGGAAGAAGAAACAAAGGATGAAGCCTCCAGCATAGATGGGCCTGGACCGCATGGTTGCAGTAGCAATCAATGCCTCAAGAAGTGGCAGAAACAAAAGAGGTATATCGCTCGATTCAATGCCTTGTTGTCAAAGTAAACCCACAGATGCCCAATGGCTAAGATATCTCAAGGTCACTAAGGTGCACGATGAGTTCTATGAGAATTGGGGTGAGGAGTTGAGTAAGATCACCTTGGAAGGAAAATGAGAAGACAAAATTACTCTTTAAGAGCCTAATCTGCCTAAACTTACCAAGGCTATGGACGAAGGAAATGAAATAAGGCTCTGGCTATAGCTGAGCGAGAGAGGCAAGAAAGAAAATGGCTTGAAAGGAGGATGAAAATGACAATGAGCCAGATCTGCTAGATCATTTGAAAACCTACACCATCCATGAACGGAAAGTGGTCCAGTTGACGGCCAAGAGAGTAAAGGAGAATGGCATGTCCATATCTTACGGATGGGCCAGCAAATGCTAAGGAGGTAGACATTGTAGAGCCAGGGGGATGATCCCAAACCTATCTACATTGCTAATGACTTAACTGATACTGCTGAAGGAGAAGAGCTCATTGCTCTCTTAAAGGAGTTCAAGGATTGTTTTGCTTGGAAGTACACAGAAATAAAGAGTGTACCATCTGAGGTGGTTCAACACACTATCCCGAGCATAGAAGGATTGAGACCATCCAGGTAGAAACCTTATCAAGGTAGATGAATCCCAAATACGCAACTATTGTAAAGGAGGAAATTGATAAACTCATAGCTGCAGATTTTATCTATGAGGTTGAGCACACCGATTGGTCCTCACCAATCGTGATCGTGCCAAAAAAAATGGGAAGCTAAGAGTTAGTGTTGATCTCAAAAAGGTCAATGCAGCTATCATGAAAGACCACTATCCATTACCTTATACGGATCATGTATTAGAATGGGTGGTAGGAGAAGAAGCCTATAGCTTCTTGGATGGTTTTTCAAGTGACAATCAAGTGTCCATTGCACCAAAAGATCAACATAAGATAGCCTTTAACACCATGTGGGGGACTTATGCTTATAAGGTTATGCCTTTTGGCCTTACTAATACCCCTACAACTTTCCAAATATTGATGTGCATAGCCTTCAAAGACTACTTGTAAAAGTGGCTTGAGGTATTCATTGACAATTTGTGTTCACACTCACAATGGATTGAACATCTAGCTTGCTTAAAGAAGGTGTTTGAGAGATGTCGATTATATCACATATCCTTAAATACCAATTTTGGGTCAACACGATCTTATATTAGGACACATTGTGTCTAATAATGGTATTTCCACACTGATGAGAGCAAGGTGAAGTTGATTCTGGAATTACCACCACCAGCAAACTACAAGGGCATACAAAGATTTATGGGACATGTTGGGTAATATCGAAGATTCATTATCTTCTATGCTGAGATTTCCAGATCCTTGTATAGACTACTCATAGTCTTTGAGTGGACTGATGAATGCCAAAAAGCATACAATCATTTAAAATAAGCACTAGCCCTAGCACCAATCTTGAGACCACCCACCAACTTGGATCTTGTATTTCATGTACACATCGATGTATCCAATTTTTCTATTGGATGTGTACTGGCACAACCTTGGGAATTCAAATTGGATTACTTAGTTTGTTTCGTGAGTCGATAATTAAATGATGGAGACATGAATTATACCACAACGTGGAACACGAAGGATTGGCTATGGTATATGGTGTTAAAAAATATAGACATTACTTGTTAGCCAATAAATTTGTATTTTTTGTGGATCATTAAGTCCTATTGCATTTGGTAAACAAGCCATGCACCACATGAAGAATCACTAGATGGTTACTCTTGCTTTTGGAATTTGACTTTACGGTCACTGTAAGAAAAGGATCACATGTCTTGGCAGACCATATGTCAAGGATTCCAAACGAAGAACCTAGAACTGGGGTGGACGATGATCTTCTAGATGGATGTCTGTTCAAGATTAACATGGTGCCTGAATGGAGGAAGGAAATATCCAAGTACCTGGCTTATGGTTTTCCACAAGATCGGCCTTTGAACAAGGATAAAATGCATCGGCTTATTAAGTTGGCCTCACCATATCAATTGAGTGTGGAAGAACTATATAAGCAGGGCAAAGACGATATCCTCAGAAGACGTGTGCGAGAAGATGAGTTCGTTCACGGAAGAAGCACACTCAAGAATAGCCAGAGGACATTTTGCTATAGATGTTACATCTCACAAGGTGCTTCAAGCAGGACTATGGTGGCCTACATTATTAGGAGATGCCATAGAATTTGTAAAGACATACAAACAACGTCAACGAATTGCTATTCCACAACAGAAAGATGCCACTTACCCCTGTATAATTGTGAGGCAACCTTTTGAGAAATGGGGTGTTGATTTTGTTGGACCCATTAGTCCAGTAGTACACCCATCACAAGATCATTATGTGATCGTGGGGCCACAGATTACTTCACTAAGTGAGCAGAGGTGAGAGCCTCTAAAAAAGTTGATGCTCAAACTATAGCCAAGTTCTTATATGAACAAATCATTTCTAGATTTGGCTGCCCACTAGAATTAGTTAGCGAGGTTCACATTTCATCAATGAGGTGATTGAACATTTAGTCATGGGATTTCTTGTGGTACATCAAAAATCATCACCTTATTACCCACAAGCAAATGGCCAAGCTAAGAGCACTAACAAGATTTTATGTACTATCCTCACCAAGATCGTAGAGGCCAGTAGAGTGGATTGGGAACACAAGCTGACTATAGCATTATGGGCCTATTGTGTGTCGTATAAGGTAGCAACGAGATACATTCCCTTTCGTCTAACTTATGGCATCGATGCAATAATGTCCATGGAATTATTAGTTCAAGCCTACGTATTATAGTACAAGAAAGACTTACAGAGAATGCATTAGCCGAGAGATTGACTAACTTAGAGAAACTTAATGAAACAAGGCTAATTAGATCGCGGGTTAATTGTCGAGAAACTACGACGAAAACGTTGGTTTGACCATAACCTAAAACACAAAGAGCTAAAAAAGGGGCACCTTGTCCTCATGTATGGTGTTGGAAGCACCAAGAAAAAGAAACTGAAATACAAAGGGTTAGGATGTTTCAGAGTGTTCGAAATCACCCCTCAAGGGTCAGTCCGAATCGAAACCATCGATAGGATAGAAATGGAGGGTTATATCAACAGAAATAAACTGAAAAAATACTACGAACCCTTGACCCAAGAAATGCTCGAACAAGAGTATCTTTTGAAACAAAAGAAGGAGCTAGCAAAGGAAAAAATCAGACAAGCCCAAGAGGAAGCCAAGGCAAGGTAGGCCAAAACAAAACAAATACTCCAAGGAAGAATACATGTAAACATGTCTTTACTCACCTTGTTTGAAGAGGATGACCTAGACATTGAGCCTGCAGCACGACTCAGTGTACATGTCTCTACAAAGGGAAATCAAACAAAGAGCATTACATTAATTGATAAGGGCTAAGTCGTAACTTGATTTCCTATGAAACATGGGTAGCTCTAAACAAACCCAGGCAACTAATGCACAAGTTCGTAGTGTACATCTCTCAGTTATGCAAATAATGGGATTTTTGAATGTTAACATCTCCATCAGAAATAATCCCTTGGATGGGAAGGTATTTGTGATGCCTGCAGGAACGATGGAAGAGGAGACAATTCTAGGACGATCCTGGATTTGCGCCAAAACAACTATAACATCCAATGGGAAAGTTGGACAGTGCAACTCAATGATGGTGATGACACATTGACCATCCCATTATGGAGTCCTTTGAATAAGGGAAAGTACAAAATTACATGCAACATGGAGCCACCGACGCTAAGGGAAACAAAAAAATCCACAGACTAGTAGCACCACTCAAGAGGACCATAGAAAAAGCACTATATGTATCCGGTATGACAACAATGGGTTCCCAAATTCCAACTTCAAGCCCAAGGATGCTATGAAGACAAAACCTCATGGGTTTCAAAGTAGAAAAACAAAGCTCCATACAAGAGCCGAAAGAATCAAAATGGGGAAAGAAAGTAGTAACCCAAGCACATCAGAACACCACTTGGCATTCAAAAGAGATGGGTAAGAAAAGACTTATTTAGCAGCACATGGCTACTATCAAGGAACTTGCCAAAGTATGGGTACCCAAAGACAACACAAGATCCAGTGGTGTATCATGTAGAACTTGGCTCTGCTTGATCATTCTCTAGGGTGATGTTGGAGATATTGCACTCTCTCATTGAGAAGGGTGAACGACTTTCTTTCTCCATACCAATTTTGGTGGTGCTATCTGCACACTTAATGTATTTGGGTTTTGATTTTTCTTGTGCCTTTGGCTTGCTTCTATTCAATCAGAGATAAACACCACTGGATCTTGTGTTGTCTTTGGGTACCCATACTTTGGCAAGTTCCTTGATAGTACCTCCCTTTCTCTCCCTAGGTTAAGATAAAGATATACACATCAAAGGTAAGATCATAATTCATGGAAGGAAAGATGAAAGGCTCCGGAGAAGTAAGAATTTCTGCCAGTCTTGCAGCTCCAAACAAGAGCGCGATTCTTTGTTGGAAGAAAATCTTCCGACTCAGGATTATGTGAACGAAAACATACGGGGAATATTGGTAAGGTTCATCCGTTCGAATTGGGCGATTTGGACGGAACATATTCGTGGAGATGAACTTCCCCGCAGCCGGTAGCAGCAATGCCTAGGACTTGACACGGTGATGATAGCAGTGATCATTAGACGATACAAGAAAGCATAACATCAGGCGCAAGCAGAGATGGAGGTGCTCTAGCATCAAGCGCAAGCAGGTCCTTGACAGGGCCACCCACGGCTGCCTGTGAGCAACACCATGATCAGAAGATAGAGCAAACTTGTGCCAATTTTCATTCATCAGAAGCGCACGTCCTAGCATCACTGTAGGCAGAGTACAGTTTGGCGCATAGAAGAGGCAAGTGTGCATTGGCGTGGCCTCCTATTGTGCAATCCGTGCGTTGGCATTTGCTTTTAGGGAGCTCTCGGATGATATCCTAGTTCATCCCCTCGCGGTTTGAAACGTCACGTATCCCACATTGTGTTTGCTCTCACCTTGGCGTAGAGTTCATATGGCACATTCGATAACCCCCCCCTGCCCCCCCCCCCAAAAGTCCTAGATCCACTCTTTTAGGGATGGTGGGGGCTTTGGGTGGCTAGGCGGCAGGTGAGTGGGACCCCCCTACACGCGACCCGTCTTTAGCTCTTGCCGTTTTTGGCATGGTATCAGAGCGTGCGTTCGCATTCGGTTGCCGGCATCCGCCGTCGGTGTTCCCGTCTGCTCTCGCCTTGACAACTTGTCGATGGCCTTTGCTCTTCCTTCATTGGCGTTGGCTCCTGCTGGTCCTCACCTTGGCCTTGACGCCCTCCTCATTGGCAGGGCCTTGTGTTGTGCAATCCGTGCGTTGGCATTTGCTTGGAGGGGAGTTGTTGGATGATATCCTAGCTCATCTCCACGTGGCTTGACACGTCACATATCCCACATTGTGTTTGCTCTCACCTTGGCGTAGAGTTCATATGGCATGTTCGATACACCCCCCCAAAGTCCCGGATCCACCCTTTTAGGAATGCAACAATGGAATATCCCCTGTATAGCCCAAATCAACCACTAACCGAGATAGCCATAATGCCTCCTTGCAAGCCTCTGTGGCTGCAATATACTCGGCCTCTGTAGTAGATAAGGCAAATGACGATCGCCGAGTAGCGGTGGGTGAGAGCGAAGATGCAAGGAAGAAGATCCACCGTAAGCAAAGAGAATGAGCAAAAGTGCCCGAAAATGGAAAGCTGGTGTATTTATGCGCTAGTCGTTGGCTCGGCGGCTGTCTTAATGGGGCCTACCATGTGGCCATAAATGATTGGCTGGACTCATGTGGCCGTTTCACGACATGAACAAGTCTCTAGCACTTCACGACATGAAGTATCTCAAAGTGTTTCATGACATGAAGTAGCCCTAGGCATTTCCCAACGTGAAGTAGGTTTTGCCATACATTATGCATGCAATTGGTGACACCCTAAGGAGTCCTATATGCTCAATCATTCCAAGGTCAACGAAGGATAACTGAGCACATGAAACGTATGAACATATTTCACAGAAGGATAACTAAAACGTATGAACCTATTTCATAGAAGGAACTAGGTTGGAAATTTGATGGCGTGAGTTGCAGAACCCTTTACCTTGTACCTTCATTCCTTCTTATTTCCATGGGAACCAACTTGGTACTTTGGAGCCGGTGGGTATGTGTTGTTGTAGTCACTTGAGTTCTAAGTGAGAACTTTTTAATTTTTATTCCATCCATTGGAAGATTTCATCCACCGAAGCTTCGTGAACCCAACATCCCCTTCAAGCCCAGCCACCTTGGTATTCAAGAACCTATCCCCTCTACACAATCCAATGATCTTAGATGTGCCAACCTTGACTAAAAGAGGTGCACCACAAGAAGAGGAGGAGAAACCATTACCAAAAGAGGATGTAAGAGAGGCGAGCACGAAGAAGAAACATCAGCCCATGCAACAGCTTCTCAGGATGAACAAGATCATGAAGCTGACAAGTGCGAGAGGACCCAGGAAAGCACGAGCCCCAGCAAATGAAGAAGATTGGACTCCAAAGGCATTCCAAGAAGCATAGGCTCCTTCCTAGATCATATGAATATTCCTAAGGATGCAGATACCTTTCTCGATGAAACCATGGAAGGCCTTGACAGATTGCTCCAACATCAATTTCATGAAGTAGATGGCACGGCCTCTTCCAGCTCCTCTATTTGGTCACAGGAACAAAGAGTGTGGCATTGTCACCTCCTCACCACTCATCTACTGCATGACAAACCTGCATGACAAACATGCAAAATTGTGGGAGCAGCTCATGGAAAAAATAGAACATGTGCAAGCGCTTAAAGATCAATTGCCATTGATGCCACACATAAGGAAGTAATCATCAAACGTTTAAAGGCTCTCGAAGAGCAAGAGGCAAGAATAACAATGATGGAAGGGCATAATAGACTGATCAGCAAGACAATAGTCCGAACCACCAAGGAAAATGAGGAGCTCAAGGCCCAATTAGAATAAGCAAAAGAACAACTTCAACAAGAAGTGGCGAACACCAATGAAAAAGAGCTGCAGCACACACAACACCTAAGAGAAGCACACACCACCTTTCAAGCCAAGGAAGAGGGGTTCACATGACAAATCAATGAGCTCAAGGAAACAATTTCTGTCTTAGAACAAAAGGTGGCAGGCCTCGAGGTAGAGTGAGAACAACTAAACAAGGCACATGCATGAAGGATTAGGGACCGCCATCAATGCCAAATCAACGCAAATGGAGAAGATGCTGGTGAGCCACCAGTAGGTCCTTGAGCATGTCCATAAACAATTCAATACAAGCCAAACATTGGCACAAGAACGACTGGTGCGATTAGAAGCGGCTCAAGTCCAAGCGAATGCCAACAACATTGCAAAAGAAGAGGCCGAGAGAAGATACACAGAGTTGGCAACTGCTTGGGATGCACGAGAAGCAGCAATCTCCTCCCTCGTCAATGAAAAGGATCAAAGAATCTAGGATTTGGAATGAACGCTTGCCCTCCAGGAATGTCCTTAGCGGGCAACAAGAGCAAATTGACAAGTTACGGCAACTCATCAAGCACGCTTCGGCAGAGATAGGATCCTTGCCAGTGACTCCTCGGGCCCCTCCTTAGACACTAACTTTGTTTTTTTCTACATTGACCCTCTCTTTACTTCAATATGAAATTAACTTATCAAAAGACCTCAATTTAGAAGACCTTACACTAATACATCAAAACACGGAGAGGGATGCAAACCCCACAATTGTCATGGGAATCCTAAGGGGAGATATAGTTGTTACTAACCCATCTGATATCTTCTTTTTTTAGTTACATCCTATCATGCTAAACCTACGTAGTTGGTGTCGGGTGTTACAATAATCGGCTATCTTGGATGAAACTTGACCTGTTCATGCCACATGCAATGCTATATCAACATCAACCAACTACAAGGATATAGCCCATAGCTATCAATGGATAGTAAGCCAAGGGTGGGTGGAAGTTTATGATAACCATCTACACTTAAACCTTTCTGAATCCACAATGTATCATCCTTTAAGTATCATGAAACTTTATAGAAACATCCATAGACATATGGAGGCCATGTTAACGAGTGTTCTTTATGATTTTGATATCACTCACATTAAAGATCCAAATATAGATGAAATCACAGAACTTCATGAGTTTATGAAATTAGTTAAACCTCCACACCCACCACCCAGTTTAGGGAAATCACCAGAAGAAGCCCCACGATCATCCCAATCTATCACTTATCCTATTTTTCCATCCCTCTCTAGGAAACTCTTAAATCCTTATCCATGTGTCACTCCTTCTAACAAAGCTGAGCTAATTGCATATTTTCACACTTCTCTTTACCCTTTGTGGATCTTCCCACTAACCCTCTAGACCCCAAGGAGTTTCTGACAATGACCTTATCTCCCCAAACGGCCACTCGATGAGGTACGTGCTCCCAATCCCATTGATTTTGTACCACCTTTCTTACTAATCAAAATATTTTGCATACAGTTCCAACTATAGAATATGAGAGCATGAACAAAGATGGGAATCCTCTACTAAAGCCCAAGTTGATGTTCCAAGTGTGCTTATGCAGATCACTCCCTTTGATCTGACATGAATACTCCAACATATAATTGAGGCAGCAGCACAATCTCTCATGATCAAAGATGGGAATCCTCTACTAAAGCCCAAGTTGATGTTCCAAGTGTGCTGATGCAGATCACTCCCTTTGATTTGACATGAATACTCCAACATATAATTGAGGCAGCAGCACAATCTCTCAGAGCCCCAATGCCACATCTGGAAGAATTGCTACCAATACGAGAGGAGAAGGTACATTGTGGGACAATGTGGCAAAGCATACACAGTTGGCAAACCTGCATCACGTAGATCTACTAGATATTAGGGTAGCTACTTTTATGATTAGTTATTGTTTCTGTAGATGGTGACGCCAACATCCAGTGTACACATGGGGTGGTTTTTATGCAATCAAAACATATGGAGACAGCCCCTTCTTGGAGGATTTCGGCATTCAACCAAAATGGCATAAGGAATACCTGATCATTCCAAAGTACTGTTGGAAATATAAAGGCTCAGCCCCCAACAAACAAGTCGATACAGTCTTCATGATTATCAAATGGAGACTCACACCACTACAATTCAAGGTAGAAAAGGAACGGGACTCCCATGTTTGCTATAATTTTTTGAAATTCTTGCCATCGGAGTTTTCGGATATAGCAAGTCAAAAGAACCAAATTCTCACCTGGATCTACTCGTGGGAGAGAATACTAGATTCATACATAGTAGTTGGAGTCAGGTTCCTCAAATCGATTGTAGTACTCATCGACCAACCAACAGAAACACATGATGGATACAATTGCTTCAACATGAACAGGGTCCAGATGAGAAAGGAATGATGCTTTATTACCATTGACTATGGTTTCTTCTAGGCTATATGCACATTACATTTGAAGACATGATTGACACCAGGTTTTGGACACCACACGTTGCATTCTGAAGAACCCTTAAAAAGCTTCAATCATGCTACAATTTCTATAAACATGAATTCGGCTATCGGGCGGGTCAAAACCTACTTTAGGTAGGGGGGATGTTAATCCCACTATGGATTAACAAAGATGCTCCTCCATTTGAGGACATTATAAGTATTATGTAATGGCACTATAAACATTGTACATTATGAGATACTGGCCACCCAAGGCTTTAGATTAGTAAGTTTTGGGCACCCAAGTGTGAATAAGGGCCATGTATAAAAGGTGATTTCTCATAATGAGCACAATCCCCCTTTGTGCTATGAGAACTCTTCCCTTGTCTTGTGTATATGAGAGAGAGAGAGAGAGAGAGAGAGAGAGAGAGAGAGAGTACTCCAGTGTATGTGCCTCTTTCATGCTTGTGTGTGAGAGAGTGAGAGGAAGATATTGCCTTGCATGTGGTGTGAGCAAGTCCGCACACAATGCCAGCGTGGAGGTGGAGATTAGAGGTTGGAGCTTCCCAAAGCAAGCTTGGAGAGCCTCAAGGGACGTGAGCTTAAATCATTGGTAAGTACCCTACGACGGTTGTAGTTTATTTCTTATCCATTTAGTGAATGTGTGGAGCTCCCTTGGGAGGTGTAGTAGGCCGTAACACCTACCGAGATTGGCCCTCATATGCCTTTATACAACTAGATCATTGCCAAGTGTTCTCAATAGTACTTTGGATCTTTGTACAATGGGTGTAACAATAGTTGAGATCTCAAACTCCTTATCAAGGATCTGCTCTATACTCGCCAACAAAGGAATGACCTACTAAAACAGTCTCGGTAGATTATCATCAACCTTCTCTTTTTCCTTACATGATACATGTGAATTTTTTGAATTTTCAACACCTATAGTATCACCAAATAATGTGTCAAAACTCCTAGCATTTTGCCTCAACCTTCTACCTTAACCTTCTTCACTAAGGTCTAGCAAATAGACCCCCCACTACTAGAGGACTCACTTGGTTCACTAAGTACATGCCATTGCTACTCTCCATTCGTTGCATATTGTTGAATTTTTATCACCTCTAATGAATTTAGTGATTAAGAGATGATGGGATAAAGAGGAAGTTTACATGAAGGTACACCCAACAACAAAATGAGAAAGAACATGCATATTGTAGAAGTTGCATGTGCATTGGTGAATGAGAAAGGAATGCCTCACTATTTTGGGCTATAGAGTAGGAGCAAACTATAATTTATATTATGAACAGAACCTCCACTATAACACTACCTGGATAAAAGTTTATCGGTAAAAAACCAATTTGGTATACTTAAAATTTTTGGGCTGCATTGTCTTTATACATATACCATATGAGGAGAGAAGCAAATAGAATCCCAAGGAAAATAGTAAAAAACTAGATTTGGTACACTTAAAAGTTTTTGGGTGCGTTGTCTATGTACATATACCAAATGAGATGAGAAGCAAATAGGATCCCAAGGCAAAAAAAATATGGATATTCCCTTGAGTAGAAATGTTATAGATGCTATAACCCCACTACACATGAGATACGAGTGAGCAAGGATGTTTTTGTTGATGAGATTAGTAGTTGGTATACACCAATGAAGGATTCCATATAGAGAAGCTGATGTAAACAACATCGTGGTGGTTATAAAATGAATGGAGAGCAATCATATGTACTTAGTGAATCAAGAGATTCCTTTAGTAGTGGGGGTCTATTGCTAGACCATGATCGGGAAAGTTAAGGTAGAATGCCAAGAATTTCGACACATTATTTGTGGTTTTTTTATAGGATGTATCGTTAACTAGCTCTATATCCCATGCTCTCTTAGATAAATAATCACTAAATTCATTGGATAATTATTCTCTCCCATCATCTAATGTTATGAATTTTATGTGCATGCCTTTGTTTTTCTCAACCATAGTCTTGAAGCTTTGAAAGCGTGTAAACACTTTACTTTTCTCTCTCATGAACTGTATCCACACCTTCCTAGTATGATCATCATCAATGAAAGATACATAATAGTGGCATCCTATGGACTGATGATAGTCTTGAAGCTTTGAAAGTGTGTAAACACTTTACTTTTCTCTTTCATGAACTATATCCACACCTTCCTAGTATGATCATCAATGAAAGATACATAATAGTGGCATCTTGTGGATTGATGATAGCTTTGTTGTTCTCCTACTTTGTGCATTTCTATCCAAAGTTCTTCGACTACATCCTTTTATCATCTTGTTGGTTCCCAAACGTCAGCATGCACCACATCCAAAGGTCTTTGGCTTACATTCTTATCATGTGAAAATGCATGCTTATGTTTTTTTGCCAATTGGCATGCGTCACATACTTTGTGCATTCCATACACTTTGAACTTCGACAAACCTATAAGAATACTTTGGGTATGCAACTTTTTCATCCATTGAATATTGACATGACCAGTGCGTTTATGCCAAATATCAATGTCTACAATCACACGTGTATCATGTGTAAATATTGTAGCATTTATTTTAGGCATGTTCACATCCAATGTAAATAGGAAGCGTTTACTTTAGAATGTTTACATCTAATGTTAACATTCTACCAATTCTATTCTCCTTTGCAACTACGTGGCATTGGTTATTGAAATCTTCTACATAACATCAATGATAGTTAAATCTCACTGATAGACCCTACTCAACCGTTTGTCCAACCAGAAGCTAGGTTATTGAAATCTTTTACATAACATCAATTTTGTTCCCCTTTGCAACCACGTGGCATTGGTTATTGAAGTCTTCTACGTAACATCAATGAGAGTTAAAGTTAAACCTCACTTGTAGACCCTACTCAACCATTTGTCCAACAGAAGCTAGGTTCTTTTGTAATATTTAGAACATGAGGTACATCAACTAAGTACTTTATTTTGCCATCCGACATAGATAATGGACACCTTACTAACATGTGAAATAGGATGCACAATATTATCTCATCTTTCCACATACTTTGGTTTTTCAGTTTTCTACATATCTCTAAATCACTCACCATGGGTGGTTGTGTGGTTAGAAGCACCTAAATCAATATACCATACATCAGTGTAGTCTGGGAACTAAGTATATGTTGCATTACAAAAAGCTGCTAACTTTATCTTCAGCTTGCTTGCTTAAAGATGCATAGTCTTCTTGCTTAAAGATGCATAGTCTTCTTGCTATAATTTTTTACTTTTAATGGCATTCTTCTTTTTGTAGCATTACTCCAAACGGGCAGGCAAGTCCAGAGGATTTTATCGTGAGGAGGAGGGGACTTGCCTGCCCGTTGGTTGCCAAACCATCTTTGTCGATTGGACAAGTACTAGCGTGGTGGGTGTGGTTTGGGCAAATTGTTGAGCAGTATGGCTTGGGAGCCAAATGATGGAATCGTCGTCATGGAAGCCTTGGGCTTCTAAGAGACATTTGGGCACCCAACGGTGCCGAGTGATGAAGGTTCATGGTTGGTGAGGCTTCCGGATTATTTGTCGACGCGACGAGGTTTTGAGCTATGAGGTGGTTGTCGACTGTGGAGGAGAGGCTTTTGATTGTGGCTTGGGGAGCCACAATTGTGTGTTGCCTTCATGGAAGCCTTGTGCTTGGAGCACATTGGTAAGCACCCAACGTTGTTGGCTTTGTTGTGCTTGGGGTTGCCAAACTTGTGGTTGTGGGAACTTTTGTCGTGGCTTCTTGGGGAGTTGTGGTGGATGAGCACAAGCAGCATGCTTGGGTAGCCACAAGTGAGTGTTGCCTTCATAGTAGCCTTATGCTCGTAACAGGTGGTCGAGGACTAGTCAACGCTGAAGCTTTGTCTTAGGGTTGGTGTGTGTTGGCTTTTTGCGCTTGGGTTTAAGAGATGGCCATCTGGGGATCCATAGTTTGGTGTAGCCATCGTAGAATCCCTAAGCAGCTAAAAGATTCTTGGGCACCCATCATTGATTATCATAATAAAGATATGAGGTTAGGGTGCTTGCAGTGTGGGTGGTCAAGGATGTAGAGTTGAGGGGCAATGTCGATGACAAGGCTTGTTTGTCTCATTGTTGGTGGGTGGTGTCGACACTAGCCGATCGACTGGCTTTGGTGAGGCATGGGGTGGGGGAATAGGGGAGACTATCGGTGATGATTAGGAGGGGGCATGAGGTGGAAGGGCAGTTGAGGGTGAGGGTGTGGATGATTTCCTCTTAGGGACACAAGAGGACGGTGGCCTTTTTGTTGCCATTGATTTCCATGGTGGCCGTTTCTTCACACCAATTGATTTGGCAATGAGTGGCATCAATCCACTCTTTTTCAATGATAATTTGGCCTTGGAGTGTTCTTGTATCTCAAACGTGAAATCTACACTCCAACTGGTTATTTCCAATAGAAATTTTAGGAATGAAGTACCCAACACTCATTAGACGCATTTCATGTGAGATTTGATAAGTGTCTTCTTTTGTTAGTGTGGGTTTTCCAAGAGCTTTCCACGCCTCCAAGAATATGAGATTGGTGTGGACCAGAGGATATATGTGGGCTTGCCACCATTGTAGACTATTCGGGAGTCCAATCCATATTCTTGATGGGTTGAGTTCTGGTGGTAGTTCAGGGGCAATGGGAGACTTACTAGTTGTTGGGGAGGGTGTGAGAATACCCTTTGTGGGTGGAAGCAGTTTTTGGGGGCAGAGGATCAAAGTTGATGCACTCCCCATCCCAGAGGATCATTGTTACCTTGCCTTGGGGAAGCTTGAGGGTAGCTTATTGTCAACGGAGTTGATTGTACTTGTAGCGTTCTGGACCCAGCTTCCTTTGAGGATGACTGCTTCTTTTATCTTCCCTGTGGGAACCACATAGAACTTACAAGCCAATGGGTTAGATATAATATGTATAGTTTGTGTAAAAGACCCAAGGCTTTGTATGCGTTGTCCACTAGGCAATTGAACTTTGGCATAGGCAGTTTTAAGAGATGGTTTGCCCAAAGAGACCCATGTTTCCCATGGAAAAAGATTATGGCTAGTTGTGGGGGGAGACAGAAAGGCATGTTTTCTTTACATGATTCTACCAAAGGGGAAATCTATCCTCCAGACCCGAAGGGTGGTTGTTTCAAGTAGTAGAGCTACACTTACACCCAGGGTGTTAAGCGAGGCAATGGCTTTGTAGGGTTGATGAAGGGTCTGGTCATTTATTAGGAGCACAAATTGTGTGCCGAGTTTGTGACCTGAGAGGGTGTCAAGTGTAGCAAGGATTTGAAGTCAATCGTGGTCGACTTCGTCACTTCTATATAGAAGCGACCGTGCATGGCACCTGCGCGTCATCAAGGGCTTGATGACAAGCATCACAAACCAGGAGATCATTGGTCTTGGTAAGCGTTTGAAATTGTTTGCAAAGGTAGACATGATACAGGTCCCAATCATGGATTAGTCAAGTTTGTCTCATGAAGGGTCAGTCCAAGATGGCATCATAGGCAGAATTACGAAAGTCCATGACCACAAATGTGAGGTGGAATGTCATGTCACACACAAACTTTGACCTTGAGGTCATGCACTAGGCCCATGGGTTTTACAAAGTTCCCGTCCATAAGCTTGATCACCAATTTGGTGGGATCAAAGCGTGGTTGGCCCTAGTTTTCCCAACATGTTTGTGTGAGGATGCTTACACCAGCGCCTCCATCCAAGATGGCTTTGACTACATGTCCGTTATAGGAAATTGGCAATGCTGTGCTTCTGTCATCACCTTCAAAGTATTGTCCCAGTGCATTGACACCTTTTGTTGGTGCACCTTTGTGTTGTGGGCGGTGGTGATGGAGTAAGTATGGATGATGGGGCTCAGATTCATCCAAGAAATCTGGAGCTTCCTCCTCCACACAAGCCTGCAGTTTGTGTTCCATCCAATCCCGAAGGTCATTCCATAAATTTGGAGTACCTTTTAACAAGGTTCCAATGGGCATGAGGATTTGGGAGGAAAGGAAGGCGCAGAGAGGCTGGCCAGGTTGCGTTGATGAGTAGAAGCTTCTTTATAAGAGACTAAGGTTATGTAGAAGGGGAAGAGAAGGGTGTGAGTGTGAATGGACTTAAGGTCCACTAGCTCATCTATTTAAAGATGAGGCCATGAGGCATTTTGTATTGAGCAAGGCCTAGTTGTATTCATAAAAACAACTTAATAAGCAAGATATTGTTCTTGTACTTTGTGAGTCTCTCCTCTCCACACACTTGATCTAGACGTTTTCTCAACATGGTATCTAGAGCTTGGATGATTAGAACCACTTGTGGTGTAGATTAGGTCATTTTTCTCCATTTTTCCCTTATCTTTCTTGTGTGGAACTCAACCCTCTTCCATTGGAGGCCTTCTAGCACCCGGTAGAGGCAAAATCTTGTGGAGATGTCAACATGGGAAATGTTAAGGAGGTCTGGGCGCATCAAAACGTATGGTCAATTTGATGGAGAGTCTTTTATCCATCGCGGCATTATCGTCTAAGTGCGTCGCCTACTGAAGCGAAGCACTGGTCGTACAGAAATTCCACGCCTGTGAGCCACCATTTGGGATGGGCTTTGAGGGCTATGGTAGCCCATTGAGTGGAGACCCCACAGCTCAAGTTTGAGCTTCAACCAGATGCGCTGGTTGGAAGCAAAAGACCAGGCGCCCCTTCTTCTTCACCTTCAAGCTTCCATTAAAGCTTCATTTTTGGTGTTTTTTCTTGCTCATATCATCACCTCCTTTGCTCTAAATCAATCAAGTGATGAAGTAAATGTTTGTTGCTGAGCTTTCTCTTGATTTTGAAGAGGTTCCATTCACATGAGGTATCCATAAGCCTCATGCTCAACAAGCTTCAACATCAACATCAACTTTCAAGCTTTCAAAGTGTTCAAAGTGTGCTTTTAAGCACTAATTATGTTGTTTAACACTAATAGCTATTAATCCAACAAAGGGAGGTTATTATAAAGTGTTCTTAAACACTAATAGTATTATTAAACACTAATGGTGGTGAACTAATCACCAAAATAAGTGTTATTTTACACTAAAAATGTGCTTTTTAACACTAATTGTGTTTTATACACACTAATGGTGATATTAATCATCAACCAAAGTGTTGCTTAACACTAAGGTGGTCTTAACCATCAAAGGAGGAGGTCATTTATATTAAGGAGGCTCTTCTTCATCAACATTGGAGGCCGGACAAACACCATAAGTGCCACATTCAAGTCTTCATCGTCAACCCGTTTCTTCCAACAAGGAGAAATGGTGCAACCATGAACCATTGTCTTCATCATATAAGCCAAGAGGCTGAAGATTTCTGGTTTTTTATCATAAAACTCATTATAATTAGTGTTTTTAAAGTTGGGCACATGTACATTAAGTGTTCATCTTCAATGTTTATGTGTATTACCCTTGAGACTCTTATTTGTGAGAGGCATAGGCATGTCATAACCCATTGCTCTCACCTTCCAAGCCCAAGGCATGTTATTCCGCTGCATATTCAACTCTTTCATTGTCTGAGATGAGTTGTAAGGTTGAGCATAGCAACCCTAAGTGCTCTACCTTGTTGTTTGTCATGATTTTAAGCATCTTTTGGCATTACTTTTGTAAGAGGCATTGGCAACATTATGAGCCATGCCCTCTCCTTCTTGAGCCAAAGATGATGAACCTTATTGGTTTGAGCATTTACCTCAACCAATTACTCATTTTCATTAAGCTTGTAACTTCAAACCCTAATGGGTATCATTTAACCAACATGCACAAAAGTAGTTGTAATTGTGGAGTAGACATTGCCCTTGACCAATCCATAAGGCAAGTGGTAAGACCCTCCCTTTCCCTTTCCCATTTAAATCTACCTCATTGCCCATGGAGGAGATATGGTATTCAAGGAAGCATCAAGCATGTTGTAGGAACATCTATAAGCAAACCACTTAAGCAATGGTGGTAGCCTGCTTTGATCATTGTGTGAGAATGGTCAAGGTGGAAAAATGGAGAGACGGAAAACTCTCTCTCTTGTAGCAAGAGGAGTACGATCCACACTAAGCTCAATCCAATGGGATTTGCATCCCTTTCGGAGCTAGGGATTCGACCCGTACCGGTGCACAAGAGCTTATCCACAAATGGAGAGAATGCTCATGGCTACCATCACTTGACACTAGACTAAGCATACACACAAGCTCAACTTGTCCTCATTCCTACACACCCATTCATTCACAAATACAAGCAAGAGGAATACAATCACTATGCACTCAAGCAAAGAGAAAGACCTCACTCCACTCCTATCTTCCTACAAGCATGCACACATTCAAGCATCAAGCTTCCATGAAAGCTTCAAATCAATCCATGTACTCAAAAATGAAATACTAAAAGCATGCATAAGAGTAAAATGATTAGAGAAGAGGATGAGAAAGACTCATGACATTGCTAATGATTCAATGAAGAGATTTATCTCATACAAAGATGTAGATGGGGTGAGAGAAGAGTCTTCACCTCTATGGAGAAGAGGGAGAGTAGGTCTCTCAAAGGAGCTCTTGCATGAACTAAGCCCAAAGTGTGTCTAAGCTCTCAAATGAGCCACCTTTTATACAAAAATTCTAGGACTCCCATAAGTCCCCATGTGGGATTATTATCAAACCCTCTCCCACATTCATCTACAAAGTGGAACTCTTTACAAGAGCCCTAAGTATCTTTTTTTGTTGCATCCTCGGCATCCTTGTATTGATCTTCATTTGCATGCAACACTCCCCCCTTCCTATTTTGCGCACGTCCTCGAGCGCGGTAGTAGCAAGAGCTGCAACAAAAAACAATTGATACATTGAAGTATTTTATTGAAAAAGAAAAAAAAGAAAAGAAAAGCAAAATCAGCAATAATAATTACACACGTGAGCATACAAGTGCAAGGCTGATTAAAGTTTTAATGAGTACTAAAAGAGGTGAGTAAAAACTAGTCAAAGTGAGACTTAGGTGGTAGATAATGCTATGCAAAGGCAAGTGTCTTTGTACACCTCCGGTTATGACCGCAGTCTCAATGTCCTATCAGTATGTAAGTTACTCGTAAGTGGCAACCCTACTCCTAAGTATGAGCAAAGGTGATTGGAGCTCTCTCTTGTTGTTGTTTTTTTTTTTTTTTTGATATGTGTGTAGAAGGTGATAAAGATTAAGGTTCTATCCCCATGAGACCCAAGCAATGGCCAAGAGACCCCCGCCAAGAGAATCTAAAGACCGCTAAGTATCTCAAGGGCGACAGACCCTTTTTCTTTCTTTTATGACCTAAGGAGTACCCCTTGAAGATGAGGGCATCGGTCTTGAGGGCCCATAGTGTACCCCCGAGTCCTACCAACATCTATCAAGGCGATAGATTCCTCAAAGTTCTTCTTCTGAAGTTTTTAGACATCAGTGTTCACCCCATGGAAACCAAGGCATCGGCCCCAAGGTGCTGAGACATCCCCAGGTCCTACCAAGCACTTCGCATGGCAGTAGACACTTCATGTCGCAATTCACTTTGTATATATATATTTTTGTAGGGTATATTTTCATAAATTTTTATTACTCGTAGCACCTAGCTCATATCTAAGAGATAACTACCACTAGGGATAACTAATATACCTTGAAGACATAAGTACTTGGCATACTCCCTTGGTATATATCCTACACTGTCTTTGGATAGACATATCTTTTACTAAGTCTTCTAAGACTCTAGAATTCACTCACCATATTTTAACTACAAATCAAAAACTCAAACCAGCCAATATTGTGTACATGCAAACCATATATTCGAAAGATAAGAGCACTTAAAGAAATAAAGATTAAGATTTGCATACACCTGTTGTAGTGCCCTGTTGATGTTGTTCGTTTGCCTTGAATAATTGCTGATTTTGTGCAGATTGCTCCTCCTTGACCTTTGTAAGCGTAGCATATCTCCCCCCTTCCTAATTTGTGTGTACGATAGGTGGACTGTAGGGGCGTATCTGATGCTCTTCTTAAGTTGAGATCTCTGCACAAAGTTTTATTAACAAACAAAAAAACAAAAGAATAAAATTGTTTAGTGGTGCCAATCACCAAATATAGCCGAGGGGAAAAAAACCCAATGGGAGAAAAGTGCCCTGGCTTGTCGTTCTTATTGTGGAGTCAGTGAGTTACTCTTGCGCTGATGGTGGAGATTATCTCAAAAAGAACATAATCCTTTAAGGGCGTACGGCACCACACTATTCAAACATTGATCTACCAAAGAGCTTCATTTGTAGTGTTAATGCCTTATCTTTGGTTTTAGGTATGTCCTTCTTGGGTGGGATTTTTATCAATTGTCTTGGAATTTGAGCAAGATAAGAGGATTTAGGCATTGAATTGCTAGAATCTATGCTCAAATGAGACTCATTTGAAGTTGGATGAGTCTTAGGTACATCAGTTGATGATGGAATTGGGTAATAAGGAGAAATCGGGACAGCCGGTGTTTCAATACATGTTTTAGGAAGATCAACACAAGTAGTTTTGTAGGTGCTATCACAGCCACCTTTCCTTTCTTGAAGAATTTGTGTTGAATTCTTTTGCACCCACCGATATTGAAAATCAAGGGTTTCTTTTGAAATCTTTTTGAAACACTCTTTTACCCCTAGCAAAGCATGGCATTTTGGAAGCCAAATTGCTGTTGCACCCTCATAATAACCTTGTGCTTTAAGAACCTGTTTGGGGACCCATCGAGTAACAATCCGAGTTTTAGGCTTGGAAATGATGTGCTTCTTAAGAGGCTTAGCAACTGGACTAGGTGGTACAAGTTTGTACGCAGCTTTGGGTAGCCACATTGATAATTCCTTCTTACCTGGCCTTCTTTGAGCAGCAACTAGAGTAGTTGGAACATGCCAGCCATGGCCCTCACTTGAGTACTCATCAATTATCCACATCATTTTTTTTGGAGCTTGTGTCTCTTTCTTATCAGCATCATTAACAAATTTGAGTGTTAAATTCTCAACTGAGACTTCCTCGACATGCATAGCTATTGTGGATGCATTCCTATAGTACAAATCATCTCGAAGGTTATGTGGTTGTACCATTCGTATAGGAACAATATCATATCCATCTGAGTCACAGAATTGAATTGGCTTCGGTAAAGCACATGTCGATAATGTTGCAGTGCAGTGTCGAATTTTTGAGGCCTTTTAAGAAGAGAGAAATTAATCGACTTTGGGCGGGCTTCTCATCTTCTGGGCAACGATTAATGTACTGCTTCATTCTATTTACACAGTCTCTAACACTCTCATTCTCACCCTGCTTGAAAGAGTAGATATGCGCTACTGTGTCATGTTGAATTCCCATCAAGGAAAAAGCAGCAATGAATCTCTCTTCCAAAACTCGTAAAGAAGTTTTGTCAGAAGCTTCTAATGCCTGAAACCAAGCAAGGGCTTTTCCTTCAAGAGTGAGTCCAAACCCTTCTATTTGAGTATGCTTATCAGCAACTTGCTCAGCTCGAACTGCTTGCCTAAAAGCTGCTACATGGTCGTATGGATCTCCCGACCCTTCATATTTCTTTACCAATTTCTGAAGAGTTGATGTCCTTACTTGTCGTGAATACTCATCGTAGGGCCTATGGCCTCTTACCCTTAGTGGGAATTGTTCCTCTTTTTGGAAAGATGGTCCATATGTTTCCAAAATTGGTGTGGGTACCCTATTACCAGCCTCACCAAACCCCTCTAAAGATCTTGTCACCCTCATTTCAGGAGGTGCACTTATAGGAGGCCGAGTTGGCTCTCTTCTCATCCGATTGTCATAGTGGGAAAGATGTTGTTGTGGTGGTGTGACCTGTAGTCGCACATTTGGTGTAGGACGATATCTTGGTGCTAGAGTTGGGCTACTAGCAGTGGTCCACTTAGATGTTGAAGGTCCCTCTCTAGTGAACTCTCGTAGGGGAGGAGCAACAGTTTCTCCAAGAAAGGCTGTCTCTCCTGGTTTGGCTGTATGTGTTGAGAACACTTCCATAAATAATGGTTGTCCTTTCCACGTGAGTTCCCTAATCTCTTTCCAATCTAACGTTCGATATTCATTGGCCCATTTATCAACTATTCTGTTCATGTGTCCTGCACACTTCTCAACTACCACTACATAAGCTAGAGGAAGGTCCAGCTCTGGCGATTTTGTTGTGGCATAGTATCCCTCTAACGAATCCTTATAGACCTCTTGAAGTTGGTCATCCTGTAAAACCTTTGTCACAGGAATTTGTCGTACAAACTCCCATTGGCATTCAGCCCCTTGATCCATTTTACACTTGCCTTTCCTATCCTTGTCCAAATTTAGATCTACAAGAAGTAAATCATCTATGGTGGATGGCTTTGAGGATTGGGCATTGGATGGTCCAGGCATGTCCGGCTCGATAAGCCAGTCATCTCTAGACTCTTTTGCTCTGGAAAGTTGTGAATAGTCTAACAACTCAGTTTTAGAGAGCTCCCCTAATTTGTCTACCTTTTCCGGATGGTAGGTGACTTCATAGCGAACACCATCTCCACCCATATACATGTTACCCTGGTCATTGACTAGAGGTGCTCTATCAAGTTCTGAGAATATGTCGGCGATCTTAACAAGATAGCGTTGTTGTGGGTCCCTAAAGATCTCAGCTCCTTGAGCATTTGTGTAGACATATTGGAGTCGCACATTGAATGTTAACCCCATGGTATCGGCTTCAAATGGATTAAAGGATCGTGTGGGTGTCCTATTTTGGGCTACGGGATGACTATTTGTCGGCACTAGATTGTCCATGGACAATGAACTAGTTGTTCTAGAGGAAAGGGTATCGGATTGGGATTCAGAAAGGGTTTCAGCAATATCTGCCAAATTGCCTACCGATTGGGTCCCACTTTCTTGCGTAGGTACTCGAGAAGGTGCCCTAGACTCTACAAGACGTCCCGACCGTAAGTGCATAAGGTCAAAATTTTTTTTGGTTTTTTTGGGTTTTTATTTGTTTTTGTTTTGGTTTTGGTTTTTTGTGTTTTTGTTTTTTTTGTTTTTTTGTTTTTGATAAAAATATATATATATATGTATATATATATATAATTTTTACCCTACCTAACCACTAAAGGCAACTAAAAAGAATATGTGTAGTGTACTATCTAACCTTTTTTTTTAAATTGTTTTTATTTTTAAAATATTTTTATGATTTTTTTGATTTTTTTTTTTTTGAATTTACTCAAAAATTATGAATCACACTTTTAAAAAAATACTAATTATGCACAAATTTACAAAAAATTAAAAAAAATGCAGTTTACACTAATGAAGAACTACAAAATATGCGAAAAATAATAGACTCCTAAAAAATCAAAAAATTTTCTTTTGTTTGTTTTTTCCTCCTTTTGTTTGTTTGTTTGTTTTTTTTTTGCCTTTTTTCTTTTGTTTTGTTTTGTTTTGTTTTGTTATATTACAAAAATTTAAAACAATGCAAATTACCCAATTATGCTAAAAAATACAGAAATGAAAAAATAAAAAATATGCACACAATATGGACTCCTAAAAAAAATAAAAAGAATTTTTTTATTTTATTTTTATTTATTTATATTTTTTTTTAATTTTTTTTCTTTCTTTCTTCTCTCTATAATTTTTTTTAAGATTTTCCACTATTCTCTTTTTTTTTTTTAATTCTTTTTTTTCTTTTTTCTTCCTCTTTTCTTTTCTTTTTTAATCTCTTTTCTTTTTTTGTCCTTTTTTTTAAATGCCTTTTTCTTTTTCTTTTTCTTTTTTTAAAAAAAATATTATATTTTTTTTTGTTTTTGTATTTAAAAATACAAAAAAAACTTAAAAAATAAAAAAAATAAAAAAAATAAAAAAAAATATTTCCACCTACCTTATCCGCACCGCTCGGCTTGCCCGGATCCGTCGCTGGCGCCACACGTGCCTTCGCTTTGCTTCTGCCGGCCTTCTCCTTCAGTGCCTCCACGCTGCTGCGTTGGCCACAGCTGGCGCCTTCAACTCTATCGCCGTCTGCAGGCTGCTCTCCGTCTTCACTTGCTGACGCCGTCAACAGCTTCTTTCAACTGCCTGCAGCAGCTGCCTTTCTCCTCTGCGGGGCGCAGCTTCCTTCTCAACCAGCTGCTCTGCTCGCTCTGCCAGATTCTGGTGGCCGCCTTTCCTCGCTCGACCACGCTTTCACAGCTTCGCTGCCATCTACACGCCGTCAACATCTGCTGCCGCCGTCA
Source organism: Cibotium barometz (assembly GCF_041138505.1). Taxonomy (NCBI): domain Eukaryota; kingdom Viridiplantae; phylum Streptophyta; class Polypodiopsida; order Cyatheales; family Cibotiaceae; genus Cibotium; species Cibotium barometz. The sequence goes on along the minus strand of NC_141090.1, from coordinate 6,128,978 downwards.
ACGTCTTCGCTTTTTTCTTTTTTTTTTTTTGCTTCTGCCGGCTGCCCAGCAACTGCCGCCTCCAAGCTTGCCGACGCCTTCTCTGCTCCACCGCCTGTGCTCAGCTTCTTTTCGCCACCTCGACTCCAAAGCCTTCCAAAGCCTTCGCTCGTCTGCTTACGTAGCCAGCCGCTCTACAGTCGCCTTCGCACTGCTGCTGGCCGCCTTTGGCCACTCTGCTCTGCTCCCAACGGCGCCTTCTCTGGCTGCACTGCTGCTGCTGCTTGCGCCTACGTGCCCGCCTACAGCAACAGCAAATCGTAAGAAAAACACTTATATATATATATATATAATGCTTTATTTTGTTTATTTTGTTTTTTTTGTTTTTTTTTTTGAGCAAAATCCAAAAGGCCTGTTACGAGAGCCGCATGTGATAGTGTAGCAGCAAGCAGTTGGTATGCAAAACCTTCTGCGTCCCCCACAACATGTACACAGAGCACACACTTGGAAACTCCCGAGCTTTCTCCTGCTGCTATTGAAAAACTGATGTTCCAAACCCGAATGAGAGAAAATTTCCCAATCAGTCACATTTTTTATTTTATTATTATTTTTTTAAAAAGGCCGCCTTCTATGCAGGCTTTCAGCTGGCTGCCCACGGCTGCAAGTATATATATATATATATACCTATTCTTTTCTTTGCTGCACTTGATGGAGATGCCTCCCCACCAAAATAACAAAACAACAAAATAAAAAAAATAAAATAAAAACAAAACCAAAAAACCGCCTCCAACACTACCTACCTCTTGCCAACCTCGTCAAAGATGCAAAAAACTGAAAGTACTTAAATCTGAATAATGGCGGGATTTCTCTACCGCAATGGGGTTAAAATTTTTTTCTTGCTTCTCATAAAAAAAAATAAAAACACACAAGGCGCCCTTGAGATCACACACTCAATGCCCTAAACCTCAAAATAAAAAGAAATAGTGGTAGTAATGCAAGCTTCTCAACCGGTTTTGAGTCTTCTCCCCGGCAGCGGCGCCAATGGAGAGACGGAAAACTCTCTCTCTTGTAGCAAGAGGAGTACGATCCACACTAAGCTCAATCCAATGGGATTTGCATCCCTTTCGGAGCTAGGGATTCGACCCGTACCGGTGCACAAGAGCTTATCCACAAATGGAGAGAATGCTCATGGCTACCATCACTTGACACTAGACTAAGCATACACACAAGCTCAACTTGTCCTCATTCCTACACACCCATTCATTCACAAATACAAGCAAAAGGAATACAATCACTATGCACTCAAGCAAAGAGAAAGACCTCACTCCACTCCTATCTTCCTACAAGCATGCACACATTCAAGCATCAAGCTTCCATGAAAGCTTCAAATCAATCCATGTACTCAAAAATGAAATACTAAAAGCATGCATAAGAGTAAAATGATTAGAGAAGAGGATGAGAAAGACTCATGACATTGCTAATGATTCAATGAAGAGATTTATCTCATACAAAGATGTAGATGGGGTGAGAGAAGAGTCTTCACCTCTATGGAGAAGAGGGAGAGTAGGTCTCTCAAAGGAGCTCTTGCATGAACTAAGCCCAAAGTGTGTCTAAGCTCTCAAATGAGCCACCTTTTATACAAAAATTCTAGGACTCCCATAAGTCCCCATGTGGGATTATTATCAAACCCTCTCCCACATTCATCTACAAAGTGGAACTCTTTACAAGAGCCCTAAGTATTTTTTTTTGTTGCATCCTCGGCATCCTTGTATTGATCTTCATTTGCATGCAACACATGTGGTGGAAGCAATGACATGTATGTCTAAAGCATGTCATCTACAAGAAGTCAAGCAAACACAAAGAGTGGGGTGCACCATCATTGAGGTGTACATCTTCATCGACACAAAGACTTAGATGGCAACATTGTATTAGCCTCTAAGGCTCTAGGAACACAGTTGTAAATCCTAGATAACCACACCTATATTCCAAACCTTGTACGCCTAATGTTATAAAGGCATCCTATGTCCAATACCACCTATTCCATTCTTTCATAGTTGGTATTGAGGGGGGGTATTAAGAGACTAAGGTTATGTAGAAGGGGAAGAGAAGGGTGTGAGTGTGAATGGACTTAAGGTCCACTAGCTCATCTATTTAAAGATGAGGCCATGAGGCATTTTGTATTGAGCAAGGCCTAGTTGTATTCATAAACAACTTAATAAGCAAGATATTGTTCTTGTACTTTGTGTCTCTCCTCTCCACACACTTGATCTAGCATGAGCACACGTTTTCTCAACATTCTTGAGGGGCGGGGCCTTGATTATAGGGTGGACCAGCAATAGTATATGAAAGTTTAATTTGGTCCTTATTTGACAGGTGTGGAGGTCAAGAGGTGGTTGCAGTAGAAGGATAAAATACTTTAGCAAATTTGGTGTACGGACCTAGTGAGTCTCTATTGGACTCTGTGTCAGCGGGGGATTTGGGCTTGGTCGTTTGTGGAATAGGCATAGGAGGATGAGGAGGTGCATGAGGGGCAAAATCATTATTTGTCAACATCATGTTGGCGAACGGATCTTCCTCACCTGGAGCGGTTGCGGGGGCTGCTGCTTTACCCGGTGCAAAAGTTCAGGTTCAAGGGGGGATGTCGCGCACTCTGGTAAGGAGTTAAAGGATAAAAAATCGGGTGGTGGTCCAAGTTGAGCCTGGTATTTCTCTACCAGTGCTTGGGCCTCCTGAAGACGTTTCTTCTCAAGGATGGCATTGGGATATTTGGCCAGTCATTTGTCCCATTTGGTGAGTTTTTGCAGGACTGCGCAGGGGGGAGTGGCACGATCATCGCTACAGGAGGAGAATGATGTGGTCTTTGTTGAGCCCATGCAGATGCTAACCCCATCGTCACCATGGCCAACGTGCTTAGAGCATTGTTTCTTTTGGGATGTGGCTTTCTTTAGCTTGGCCTGCAAACCGTGTGACAACATTCAATGGGACAGTGGATATCTTCCCATGCTGAACACTCAACACATTGAGGGATGGCATGCCTTTGACTATGGAATGAGAAATTGATTGCAAAGGAAAATCCTCATAGTAATGGTAAATTCCACAGCCATGACATTGTGGTTGCATTGGCAAATGTTTCTTTTGAGGGCATTCCGCCACTCTATGGGGTTCACGGTAGAGGAAACACAGAAGAGGTGGTTTGCCTTGCGGGTGCACCTATAGTGTGCATAACTGGTTTTGCGTCCGTGTGAGAGCCACCAGAAGAAGGAGGTGAGGTGTTAGGGATGCCTCGGGGATGGCAGAGCGCATGGGCTCCACAGGTTTAGCAATGCACCTGGTTGGGATCTTTCCATAAGACATGGGGTTGGCCTGGAGAGGCAATGGTTGGGATGGAAAGATTGGTACTGGAGAGGGACGTGGTGGCACGTTATGTGAGTAGTTGGTTTGGGGCGGTGCCACTAGCGAGGCTTGGGTCCCAGGAGAGGAGAGGAAGGTAATGTTACAAATGAGCTGTGGGGCGGTGGCCAATTGCGTGGAATAGCTTTCTCGCATGTTGTCATCGAGAAAGATAGCCCATTTGGAGGCCTGATCAAAGGTGGAGGGGTCCTTGACTAACATGTGGTCGTGAAGCCTTGGATTATGCAAGCCCAAGAGGAAATGGTCCATTAATTGCTTATCACTCAATTTTTTCCTCTCTTCGCAATGCGAATCAAGGTACTTGATGTGTGAGATGTAGTCACGTAATGTTTCCTCTGGTTTTTGTTCCAATTGGAATAGGCGGATGACTGGTCTCCATTTGGGCCCATAGGGTGCAAATTCGAGAATGAAGGCCTCCCTCACTGTGTTGAAAGCGCTTTTTTGCCAAGGGTCCAAGGATTGGAACCATTGCACAGCCTTGCCTGTGCAAGGCTGAGTCCAAGTAGATGGACTTTTGTTGCATCGTCAAAAATTTCAAATGCTTGACAGATTTGGTTAAAGACCTCGATGTGGAATATGGGGTCTCCAACTCCATAGAATTTTGACAGAAGTTTGAAAATTTTTGCCCACATAGGTTTTGTATGTGATGTTTGTGGGTGCAAGTGTTGTGACACTCCCCTTCCTAGAGCTTGTGCTAAGCTTAGAATGTCAAGTTGTGAGGAACAGCTGGGAAGGAATGGCCAGGAAGAAACATCCACGGCACTTGGGAAGGAACTGCCGAGAAGGAACGTCTACGGAACTTGGGAAGGAACGTCCACGGGACTTGGGAAGTAATAACCAGGAAGGAACAACTGGGAAGGAATGTCCAAAGCACTTGGGAAGAAATGGCTCGGAAAGCACGGCCACGTCACTTAGTTTGTCTAGCTCTTCTTTGACCATTTGACCATACTTGGTATTCATGTGGTAGGCTCTATGTTTGGATGGTTTTGTGCCTTCATGAAAAGGATGGTGTTTCACCACTTTCGAAGAAATTCCCTTAATGTTAGTGTATTTCCAAGTGAACACATCCTGAAATTCGTTGAGCAAGGCAAACCAATGAACATTGGCTGAAGTTCTTCACCTAGACCATCAAGGTTTATTTCCTTGACCTCGACGAGACCTTCATCATATGAGACATGTGCTTCTCTGCCTAGGCTCCTTTGATCCTTGTCGGGCCGCCATGTACCACTCCATCCCCAATGTTGTAGGACTTGAGGTACTCGAGCACTTACCTCAGATCTTCCTCCTCTTGAGGCTCGGCAAGCTCTTTGAGTTTTGCTTCCTTCTGTGTGCCTTGGCCTTAACCTTATTAAGCTTGTATCTATAGTAGCTCGGCAAAGCTTAACTTGATCAAAGCTTGTGGGATCCTTATCACTTTTATAGACCATTGCTTGGTCTGAATAGTGACCTTGTTTAAGTTTGCTTCCCACTGTTGGGTGTAGGTTTCATGTGAATCCATAGCCTTGAGATAAGGAAGCTAGTGAATATCTGTCTCCATGGGGAGAAGATACTTCTTAGGCTTTCTATGCGATTTCCTTTTTCTTGGTTGGGTGATTGTAGAGGAGTCCTTGTCTCGCTAGATGAATCACTACTACTCCAAGCTCAAAATTGTTATTGGCTCCCAAGAGGGATACCATACTAAGCATGAACATGGAGGTGATTTATGTCCAATCTAATCGTGCAAATCTTGCTCCAAGCCTTTGTGGAAGAGTGACCATAGTGTCGACATTGACCCAATCCTCAGAGTTGTCAGGCTCTGGGAGATGTTCATAATCCTAGCTCTCAACTTCACTATCTCAACAACTTATTGCAATATTTACAAATGTTAACTGAAGTAGTTTAGACAGTTGTGTCAGAATCATTGGTGAGAATGCCTTGGCCCTTGGGATGAGTCTTTACTTTTTTTTAAGGATTATCTTCAAAGATTGGTTTCCTAATCATGAACCAACCTTTCTTTCAAGGATCATGGTGTATGATCCTCTTCTTCCATCACCATAAATGACCCTCTTCTCTAAAATCCATCACCACAAATGTGTGGTGGAAACTTAAACCTGAGGTTTTTGATTTTCATATCTTGTAGGATTCCTAAAGGTTTGGCTATGTTTCCATCAGCAAGCTTCACTACTAGGCTTGTGCGTATGAATGGTAGGCCTCCCAATAATCCCTCATGATGTTGACAACAACACCACCATCCAAGATCGGGAGATTGAAAGTCTTTTGTATATGACAAGTAATGCTACATTCATTTTATCACATTCAAAATAGTGCCCCATCTTGTTCATGTGCACTTTGGAGTATCCTTTGGTTTTGGCTATGGAGAGAGGATACTCAATGGGTAGGGTTCATCTTCTTCCTCCTTCAACTCTAGTTCAGCTATATGTGTGTCGATAAGTCTCTCCAAAGTTGAGAATTTCTTTGTAAAAGATAACCTATCTAAACTCAAACCTCCGAGGACAAGAAGGCTATAAGGTCTACTATGTCCCGTGGGCACAATACTTACACTCACACTAGGGTCATACTCACCATGAGGTGGGCTAGGACTACTAATGTGTAAGAAGTTATGGGCACCAATCCTTCCTCGGAGGAGGTGGTGCCTTTGAAGGGACGAGATAAAGTCATCACCGATCACCTCAAAAAAGATGTTGTGTTGGCTATAGTGACTCTGGAAGGGAAGAGATAAAGTGCGGATTCGACCATGCCTACAATAATGGGAGGCACTTTGTGTGTGTGTGTGTGTGTGTGTGTGTGTGTGTGTGTGTGTGTGTGAGATTAATTGAGAGTGATAAAATTACATACTCTTACGATAAAAATATCCCAAATGTAAGTCGACTTTTATATACGGCGTTGCTATTCTGGAAAAGGGCATGCGATAAACTGTAGAACAAGGTTACTTTGATATTTTAAGGACCAAGACAACTATATTATGATAGGTAACCTGAGATTTATGCTGCTACAAGGTTCTACACTAAACCTGTAATTCAGACCTAAGATTGGGACTTGATGCCAAAAGAAAGGACTAATTTAAAAGGAAGTATGCTTTGTCAGCCTCTTATATGCATACTTGTTAATAGATAAATCATGTTTTGATATGCAATTATTCATGTGATCTTTTTGTAGTTAAAATGTGATTATTTGTTTGTCATAGATTATGAGAAAAAGAGAGAGATATTAAGAGAGAGAGAGAGAGAGAGAGAGAGAGAGAGAGAGAACATGGCAGCCATGTGGCCATTTATAAAGTAATTTTGGTAATATATCTTCTATTACGAAAAACAAGAAAGAGAGATTACATGTGTTCTTCATGAGTTACAACAACAAGTGATTGAGATCTAGACTGAGATTCAAATCAAGATTGAGTCTAACATGTGATATGAGTCTAAGTAATTGAAAAAGTAAAGGACATTCTTAAAAGAATTTGATGCCGGAGTGCATACCACCATAACATCTTTGAGATTAAGGTACTTCATAGTCTTTGGCTCTACCATATTAGAGCCCTTCTATAGACTCGATTACTGGCGAAGATGGTCATGAAAATGGGGTGAAAAATGTCGGGAATTCTCAGCAGGAGGGTGGCTAGGACATCTGGATACATGTTAGTCTTGGCTTGACATATGATAGGATCAGTGAGAGGAGACATTCATTCTCTCTCTTGCAGGCATCGCATGCAGTTTTCGGAGCTAGTGCTGTACAACATAAGAGAACCTAAGGTTCTTATTTACCAAACACTCTTGCTGCTTACATCTAAACTGCAACTGCTGACACCAACATCTTGAAACTATACCCCTAGAAATCACATAATTTGCATGTTTGCAAAATTTGTCAGACATACAAGCACTTCAGTCTCCGATCAATAACACCTCTTTCCTGCAACATCACTTCTCAATGGCCCTACAAGACGCAGGGTGTGGTGGCATTCCACGATCTGGTGTAGCGCAGGTGGCATAGATTTAACTGGTATAAGTCACACCATCATGCAATTTCTCAGGGGAAAAGTAGCTAGTTGCCATATACATTGCTTGGACTTGTCTATGTTAAACATACATATTCCTCCAAGATTGATTCATGTATCATTTTTACTCCACTCTGACCTCGAACTCCTCGTTTCTTCTGTGCCTCATCTCCAAAGTAGTCATGCACAATTTATGTAATGAAGAAGAAAAGTAGAAATAACTTTTCTTTGCTAGAAGCTATCTACTCATATGAACTCCCTTATACCCCTTTCCCACAGCCCAACTAGCCCATGTCAAAAGAATCTTCCTGTCAATAAACCACACTTTCTGAATTCCTAACTGTGTTGAAGTAGGCACAATTACAATTTGCAAGCAAAACTGCACCTCAACATCATCATGGCATACTTGGCCTTTGTTAACTGGGACGTGGGAAATCCCTGTTCTAGTAGAATGCAAGGTGTGAACACTAGCAACTGGCAGACCACATAAGAGATGCACCAAACCTGTGAAAAAGTTCTACACCATGTTCATCTTGTGTTTGTCTTGGCAACACTTGCATACACTATTTTCTGCACTGACCTTATTAAAGGTGGAAGATGCTTCCATTATGGTAGTAGATATCCCAACACACAACACAATGGAATATTGTACATTTTGGGCTAGCACTACAGCTTTGCATAGTAATAGCCCCCAGGGGATAGCAGCAGTATTGTACAATGGGTTTGGCACTTTACATAGAAGTAGCACTGTTAGCGAAAAATATGAATCCAGCTTGTGGGCTTCAAGTTAAGACGAAGCTCCTATCACAGCCGTAAAAGAATGCAGATAGACAAAAAGCTCAACAATGCATTGGCCTCTCCTTTGCTCTGATGAATACGGCAAGCAAGGCCACTCACGTAGTAGGCTGTGTGAATTGACTATCACGATACTGATTCAGAACCAATTATAAGATGTTCCACATCTTTTCTCACATCCACAGCATATGGGGAGCCCGTTCCTGTTTGAAAAAAGAAAAAGTCAGCCCTACATTTCTCTGCAAAAACCTTGCTGAAATGGAAAGAAAAAAAATCTGATTAGTACCCATCAAGCAGACAATGGTAAAACCTGGAGGAAGCAGATGCTTGTGAAGAAAGTCAAGACATGCTCTGCTATTGATGTTTTTGGTGAGAAAAGGATCCAATTTTCCAGCTACTCTGTAACCACACCAAAGAAATTTGGCAAATAACACCTCAGTTTTCTTTTTATTACCAAAATCTCACCATGTTGAAAATCCCTGGAAGAATATAAGCATCCCCATGTGCTCCTAACAGATGGTTGTGAAAAGCATGTTGAGAGGGAAGTTCATTACTTCTCCATAATCTTCTGAAACTACTTCATTATGCCTTGTCTTTCATGGCTGCATGACTAGGTGTTAAAGATCCCCGAAAATCACGCTCATCCATTGGTCCTACACTAGGCTAGGAGCCAACAAGCATGGTTTTGGAGAACCTTTCCATGGTGTTTTAGATGGTGCTCATTTGTCATATGGTCTTGGAGCATCATGTCTCCTTTTTTTTTTGCAAAAAGGAGACTTCTATTAAGTATGAATAAACGTTACAAAATCACGATTGGAAGCCGGAACAAAACAAAACCTCATCCCAAAATGTAGGTTGATCTCAACCAATGTCGGGCACAAAGGTACCAAGAGAGTCCTGTGGGGGTCGTTATTTGTTATCATAAAAGGTGCATCCCCTCCTCCCCCTCCTCGCCATCAACCTTACATTTCATTGCCTTTCATTTGTCACCATGGTCAAGCTCCTTCCAAGAGCACCGTAGAGCAACTCACCGCTTTCATTGGCAATTTATTACAAAAATCAAGTTGCACAAGATTGCACCAAGTAAAGGCTCCAAGTTATCCTCTACAATGACAAGGTACTCAAAGATATGTTTGAAAGAAAATTCTTCCAACTTTTTCGATTCAGCACAGGTACTCAACGCTATGTTCACTTTGCATGCCTATCTGGAAGGTCCATGTATACGTGCCCATGTGGCCACATGAGTGTGAATAATCTCCCCATATAGGACAAATGCACTGAGGGTTGTATATCCGAGTGCCCTCAATAACCTCTCTGTATCTGACCTTCCAAATCTGCCAAGCTGTAATATTGGCAATGAGCTCCCAAGTAGTATCAATCCTCTGCACAGGTGGTCTATATTGGGTATGAGGAATATCCTGTAGCATGCAGCGTTGGGCCATACCTCTGCATATCATTATGGCAGTCCAGATCCCTGCCCTCAAAAAATATTTGTAGACCAGACTGAGTGAGCCAAGCAATAGAGCCCCAAGTAACATAAATGGTCTCTCTTCCCATAAGCTGAGCTATAGAGCCCCAAATCCTCTGAGCAACGCTACACCCCCAGATACTGGGAGGCTCCTCCTGTATGAATGCCAAAGTCTGTGCCAAAATCTCTTTTGAATCAATGGGGTGATGTTATAGCTTTCCCAATGCAGCCTGAGAGTAGGAGTCCTCTGAATCTGCCCGAGAAGAGGAGCCTAGCATTACGAACATTGTAGCCAAAAAAAAGGCTTACTCTTCATAAAATTGACTGCATCAATCCACTCCCACGCACCGGGATATCTGATAGGACATCCACCCAACAACCATAAGTACCAAGACCCGTCGGTCACATTATCAGGCGGAGGGTCAACATGCCAATGCTTTCGTGAGCGGCTAACTACTCTCACTGGATGAAGGGTAGTGCCAGGAATAATCTGCAACTTGTCACATGTCAACAATCTTTATCATGGCTAGATAGAATTAAAAACACGATATCCTCTCCCTCCTCATGCTGATCTAGCAAGGCTAACACTTGTAATGGCACTCCCGTCCTGGAGAAAACTCCCAGCCACCTAGGATGATGATGATCGTGAAATGTGCCAGTAATTCACTCATGAAGTATAGCTACATCAATTTGATCGACGGTTAGATACAAGTCTCCGATCCATAGGGAGACTTTTAAATTTTCCCACGCAATAACTGTCGATGCACATCTCACCTAGCTATGCCACTGCATATCAGACGCACCCAATGGTCGTCCAACCTCATCTCTAATGAGGTCATTCCAAATAATGAGCTGTCTATCAGCCTCTTCCCCTGATGTAGAAAGCCTTTGTCTCAAAAAAGGTATCATGCTACTCTAGGCTCTAATAATGGCAGCTATAAGTGGAGAAGAAGGTGGCCTATACTCTGCATGAAACATGAACTGAGCATCCAATCTCCACCACCGTGAGGTATACATCTCGAAATGCGAAACATAAAAAAAATCCTTCCAAGGCTCAATGCCTAGCAGGAATTCTCAAATCGCTATAGCTTGCAAAGCAATGCCCTAGACTGTATATCTGGATCTACAATATTCAGCCCCCCTTGTGTCTAGGGCATATAATAGTCTCCCAAGCCACCCTGGCCTAGGTGTCTAGTGAACCATCCAAACCTAACCAAACAAAGTTATGGACCAACCTCCATAGCAGCTGACCAATGCATCCACGAGAGAAGCACAAACAAGAGGCTATGAACCAGGCTGAGGCAATCAGAACTTGCTTAACCACCAAAGCTCTAGAGGCTAGATCCAATTCCTCGAACTCCAATGAAGAAGTTTCTTCCTAATGCTCATAAGTACTGATGCTAACTGTTGTGCAAGTGAAATATCAATCCCAACTTGACACACCAAGTATTTGGCAATACAACCTTTGTCAATCCAAGTAAACCCGAGCTGTGCACCCCAATTGACTTTTTGGGATTCACTAATCCAAAAGCCAACTAACTTATGCCAATTAATGAGAGCCCCTGCAGCCAAGCAAAACTTCTCAAAAGCAACACCAAAGGAACATAAACATATGTGTGAGGCCTCAAGGAACACAGCTGTATCATCAGCAAGCTCAGAGTCCAATAGCCTCACTGTGCAAGGGCAGACTCAACCCAGAACCTCCAGCTTTGGAGCCAAGAAAAATGTTCATAGCCTCGGCAACAATGAGAAATAACAGGGGGGCTAAGGGAAATCCTTGTCGTACAGAGTGAGAGCTCTAGAAGCGACCACCTCTAACACCATATGCATGCACACTACTGTGAGCATCCCAATACAAGCATGAGACACCTTTGATCCAATTGAAAATCCCATAGATACTTCAAGGAAATCCGAATAAACTCCTTGTATGCCTTCTCAAAATCTAGAAGTAAGATGGCTAGGGGCTGGTTGCTTTCCTGAGCCCATTCAACCACCTTCCAAAAAGAGAAGATATTATCAAAGATGCTTCTTCCTTGAGAGAACCCATTCTGTGTATCATGAATCACATCCTGCAAAACTCGCTGCAACCTCATGCTTACTGCCTCAGCAAGTATTTTATAGGCAGTCCCAGGTAATGTGATAGGCCTCCATTGACCAATATACATCTTATCACCACCTTTTAGGATAAGGAGGATGAGACCCTCAGTAAGAGAAGAAGGCATACTCCCTAAGTTCCACATTTCTTGAAGGGCTATAGTGATATCCTTCCCAAATTCATCCCAAAATGTCACAAAAAAGGTGGGTGAGAGACCATCATCCCCTAGACACTTACCTTGGGGTAATGCATGGGGCGCTTGCCTGAACTCCTCAGAGCAGAAAGGGGCATCAAGTAAAATACACACTGTCCTTTGTGATCGTTTTATGCAAAGTAGCCCAAACCTTTTGTCGTCTCTATCCCTCTCAGGTGTATGGGGCTTTGCGGTAAGAAGGCGACAATAAAAGTCGGAGACAATCCACCTCACCATGTTCGGACTTGACTGAAGTGTGCCCTGAGTAACTTGCAACTGTCTGACACTTTCTCTGCTATGAGATGGACCATGAGTAGCAAAAAAGTGTTCATTGCATCTGGCTCCCACCCGAGTCCAAAAGGACTCCTAGGCGTGGTAACGACCAAATAAACCTCCTACGGGAAGAAACGGCCTCCAAAAAACCCGAGGCGGCCAAGGGAAAAAAGGCTGCCTGAGATGTGGCTTCCGGGGAACTTCAAAAACCCTTGTCCAAGTAAACATGCATCAAGAAAGTGCACAGCCACCTTCTAACGGAGGGCTGGCAGAAGCCAATCTCTAACTTGAGAGCGGGCACGGTGAGAGCCGTCAACCCTCCCAATAAGAGTGGTCTTCATTTCATTGTTCATGTTGCTTTGGAGGATGAGAAGCTCGTCTCGTGAAAAACTAATAGTTCTCACCGCCTGTGGGTGTGGACAATGAACAAGGATTGGCTTGGACAAAAGCCATAATGCCAATCAAGGGACGGCCGGCCGACTTGAACACAATAGGAGTTTTTCGCTCGTAAGCTGGCACAGGAGTGGTCCGAACCCAGCTCGAAAGAGGCAGTGGAACCTCCCCCGAATCTCATAGTATACATGGAATTAGCATATGTAATGATCCTCTGTCTCGGGCTCTGGTGCGCGGCCGCCCTAGGTCCATATCTGGCAATCTCCACTCTCAGCTGGTGGGACGAAGTGCGGATCTGGCCGATTGCACATCTCACCCCAAAAGATAGGTGTGTGTCCATGTAGCATGAGCGGATGATGAAACCATCCTCTGTTAGGCATAGGAGGTGATCTTTGTATAAGGCCATCTTCGTCCCCAACGGGACTAGGTGAACTCCATGTCCTCTGAGTATCCAATCAAACAATGTCCTTCTTGATAACCCTGTTCTGCTTTGTGCGGCTAAGAGCAAATGAGAGCGCCTCTATACTGTACTGGAACAGGGGGAGTGCCACCATTTGCATGCTGTGCATGCCAAACCAAGTGCCTACCTGTGCATACCAACACTTTGTATCTCCCTCGAGTGTCAGCTGTCTTGAGGACTCTAGGGCTAGCCGGGGGTATCTATCTAGTGGAAGTTCCCATAGCCTGTGCCAGTATGTCACTGTTTGGAATATAGCCTTTGTCACTATCGATGCAACCCCATTTCTGCCTGCACAATCTTATGTCACACTGATGGCTTGCTCCTAATCATGCGGAGATCATCGCCACTAGGGGCCCCTCCATCGGCTTCCACCCATCATGTACCTCCTCTGTATCTATCTCGACCGGCTCTCCCCTCTTGTCTCCTCTTGTGGTATAAGCTAGGACCCCAAATGGAGGCACCATAGAGTAGTGAGGCTGCATATCCCCTCATCAATCTAGCTTCGGCCGCCTTCCACATCGAGAACTGAGGTCCATCAAAAGTGATCCCAAGATATACATATGGGGTAACATACTCCATAGGCTCTCCACTATATGTAAACTGTGCTGCAGATCTACCTATCCATTGTGGGGAGGTGTTAAAGATCATGACCTTGGCCTTTCCAAGGTTCACAGTGAGGTCCCAGTTCTCGCAAAAGGCTCGTAATGCATCCAAATGCCTCTGCAGCCCCTCTCGTGAATCAGAAAAAAGAATAATATCATCTACATACAAGAGGATTGGTATCAGGACTCCTGTTAAATGTGCTCCTGGTCCTCCCTGTCTATCTATGTAATCGGAGATTTCGTCAATGTATAGACCAAATAGAGTAGGTGACAAGGAGCATCCCTACTTCACCCCGATAGTGCTATGTATGATCTCTCAGTCACCTCATGGAGCCCATACTCTGCCTGTGACTGACTCATAAAGTGTAATGATGTCTGTTGGCACTCCCATATCTTGCAATCTCCTTATCAACCTGGACCATGGGACGGTATCAAAAGCTTTGCCGAAATCCACAAAATAGCAGTATATCTGATGCCCGTCAGCTCTCCCCTCCTCAATGATCCCCCCTAGTGTAAAGATATGATCTAGTGTGGAGTGCCCTCTCCTAAAGCCTACATGCCTTGGTGCTCTGAGTCTCTGCTTCTCGGACCATCTACTAAGCTCATGATCCAAAATCGAACCACAAATCTTGGCCAAGGTGTGACCAATCATGATAGTCCTGTAGTTGCTGGGGTCCATGGGGTCACCTGCTTTCAAGATAGGTACAATAGTATTCAATGACCAACTGGCAGGGAAGCCCTCACATAGAGCCCTATTAAACATGTGAACCAGTAACGAGGCTAGCATGTCCCTAGCATGAGAGAAATGCTCGGTGAGGAGTCCATCATGATCCTGTGCTCTCCCAGTCTGCATCCTCTCTCACCATGCTCACGTGAAAGAAGGAAGAGTGAGGGGGACGAGGTTTGAGTGGGATGGGGGAGTGGTGGCTGCTCGGGGGCATGGTAGAGAGAGGTGGCATAGGTGTGCCAGGTGCCGGGTGAAGTAATCAGAGTCGGCAGGCGATGATCCCGGAAGATCCTCCAGGTAGGGAGCCGTGATTGATCCACCTGGTTGTGGGTAGGTTAGGGTTAGCAGAGCAACATCTTTTGAAGCTTAAACAAATATATGGTGATGAGTGTAGTAAGAGAGAGAGAGAGAGAGAGATTTGGGAAGGCAAAGAGGGAGGGGGCAGAGCCGCGATTGATCCATCTAGTTGTGGGTACGTTAGGGTTAGCAGTGAAGTAGCTATGGAGGCTTAAGCAAATACATGGTGATGATAGTAGTAAAGAGAGAGTGCTCAGTGAGAGATGTGACAAACTGAAAGAGAGGGGCTCAGTGAATACCCGACTCAAAGATACTTTGATTAATGAAAGCTTCCAAGATTACAATGCTTTAATAGGCTTTTAGAGCCTTATCTTTTGACACATACACACTGGGGCAATGACACATGGCAAGTGCCCATGACATCTGTGCTTTATCACTTACACACATAAACGGCTACAAGAGGTTGCTCGCATGCACTTAACACACTCACATACGTGAGTATTTTCACACATACAAGGGCTTTCACACATGGACACAAGCGGGTACATATACAGGGGTACATGTATACGATGGACACATAGAGACTCTGATACCAACATTGTGCATGGTCACCACGAAACGTATTTCGCTATTGAACCGTTTCAATCATGGACTTTTCGTCCAACATTTCAAGGTAGCTGAAAAGTCAAGAAGGAAGAAATAAAAACGTTCAATATTGAACATTATTGCAATTTGTGCTTGGCGGCTCCACCAATTATGAGGCATGTTATTTTTTGCTTATGTAACATGTATACAGTATGACTTAGAATGAGGAAATCACTCAGAATTGTCCATGAATGCAATCAACATTGCATCGTAGTTTTAAACTTTGTTTGGTTATTTGCTACTGGATTTTGGTACTTTTGTATACTTGATTGTAAGTATTAAAGTAAATCTGTAAATAAGTTTCCAGGCCCAATTTGAAATTTCAGATTTGGGTCCCCAAATTGGAGGGAAAAATTTCCCTTTCGCTCTCCAGTTGAAGGCCCAAATCTGAAATTTCACATTGGGCCCCTAAATTGAAGGGGAAGGTCCAAATGTGAAATTTCATATTTGGGGCCCTAGCCTTCAGATTTTATGTATATAATCGTTTCGGTCTATCGTTTCATTGTCCACCTACCAGCGTTAAAACGTTTCATTCCAAAATAAATAGTTTCAGCAACGTTTCGTTTCAACAGTGAAACGTTTCCCGGTGACCTTGAGGTGGTGAGACCTTTACACAAGAAAAGATGCTACCACCTACCCCATCCACGTTGCCTTGGAGCAGGACTCACCACGTGTCACCTGCCGTGCCATGTTTTGACAGTCTCTATGGTCAGGGTTCTTGGACCGAGGTAGGGAGGTCAGCACTTAAAGAAGCAGGTACCTTCTAACTTCATATGCTGCAAGGGAGATAAGAGATATACCTAGATGAATCCATGAACATGCCCAAATTCACCTTATAAGAAAGTGCAATTTATAACCTCATGGTAGTCATCCACAAGACAATAAACCATCAACTCCATCATGCATAGTATGGACTAGATACTACGACATCCCCACTAACATCATCAGTGCCCAATAGTGGGTAAAGAACTTGGTATCAATATATGCTCCCACACACACACCCCCCATGCACACACACAGCATACATTCATACAAAGGTCTGTGAAGATAAGAGAAAACATTTAGCCTTTTATAAGTGAAGGCGATTACAAACATATAAAGGAAAGAACAGACACATGGATTATTTTACTTAGATTTCGGGGAACTCCCCGGGCAGAGAACCCATGACTCACACATAAACACAAGAGGGACAAGCACTGCTCGATACTGAGCTAACAAATGACAAATGTGCATATGTGAAAGGGTTAGAAAATGAGCTTTGCAATCCATTGCCTTGCATCATAAAATGGACAAAGCCCAAGGATTCTGATCAAATCACCGTCCACTCTCTTGGGGATCGGAGGTGGCATCGCATGGTACGCACAAACACACCACAATTGGATATGAAGGCTATCATAACTTGCTGTACATGCATTATAAAAACTTGAAAGCACAGACCGAGAATTTGCCTTGGGAGCTAAGGTCGGCATCCTGTAGTACCCACAGGCACCATGGTGTTATATCAATACTAGACTTTCTTACTATCCAACTTGCAGGAATTGAGAAAGAAACAGTTATAAGATTCGACATACCCCATCCTTTTCATTATTCTTGGAAAAAGCATGGTAAAATCTGATTGGTCTTGATGGGATGTACCCTGTATCAAGCAATTAATATCAAGAATGTTGCACAGAAGTTCAATCAGATCATGCAACTATCAAGAATAAAAAATGTTCTGTTTAAAATAATGAAGGATGTGAAAACATACTCAATAAAACAGGAATACCTTTATCGTTTTGAGTTCAGTAACCAAAGTTCTCCCATCCTCCGTTGCTTCCATTCTAGCCCTCATAAACATGATACGTGCATCACGCAAGGCTTTCCAATCAAAGTTTTCAGTGTTCAAAAGCAAGACAGGAACTTTTCCTGCCAGTTTTTCAAACTCCGCCTGTGACACACATTCAGGCTCAGTATTAATTATTTCACTATCAATAATCCAAAGATGATGCATGCAGACTTTGAAGAAAAAACATTTGAATGGACACGTTTGAGCACCGCAAAAGCAAGATTTCATTGTTTTATGACAGGAATATTCAGCATAAAGGCATGAGTAAAAACATATATGAATAAGAGTGTGCAAATTGAGAATACACAGAGAAGAAAAAGACAGGAAAGAGCGACGACAGGGGAAGACATGATCCACTCCACCTAATCTATTGTGCATTGCAGAACTGGATAAAGCTTACCAGTGTATAAGGATTTCTTGCTAGATCTGCTGAGAACTACTGCTTATAAAGCTGAAGGGCATGGCTGTGATCAAGCAAAAAAGACATTTGTGGTCCTCTTCCAGTTGCTGAAATCTGATGCAACAGCAAGCCTTGGACAGATCCACGTCAACTGCTTCCCTTCAAGCAGCTGGGAAAGGCTGGATTTGCTACTCTTTGGGCTAGTTCAACTATAAATGATACACCCTCTAAGAATGCTCAAGCATATTGTCATGGAGTTTGCAAATGTCCCCTTTCTAAGCACATGAGTGCACTATGGATATGCAAAGGCAAGGTATGGCCCTTTTTCCAACCACTCACCACCAAGCCACGGGCCATCACTCACTGCGCCAAAAAAATATACCATTGCATTTTGGGATATACACACTCAATAGCTAGCATTGCATTTTCCTTTAAAAGCCGAAGGAAAACATTGCATTTTGGAATATACACACTCAATACCAGACACTAATCAGATCTAGCATTGCATTTTCCTTTAAAAAAGCCGAAAATCCACACCCCCCCCCCACACACACACCCACCCACCCAAGCACAATGATACAGACATGGACACACTTCGACACACCAGTAATAAAAAAAAAAAAACAAATCATGCACATTAAGATTGGTGTTTCTACAAATGTACAGTGGGATCTAGCAAGCTGGTCCTGAGTTTTCACCAAAAAGAATAAATACGAAGTTCACCTTGTCTATTGGTTCCCACCATACATCCATAGCAAGACAGCACTTGATCCTTTTGTCGATCCCAGAGGCTACAATAGCAGTTGCACCCCCAAATGAATGACCAGAAACAGCGACAAAATGAAGATCTAACCGAGCTTGAAGCATGCTCAGGTTTAGCCCAGCCTTGCCACTTACAGTGTTGGCATTCTGTGTCAGCAATCCTCTATCAAGGCTTTCAAGCACATCTACAACCTTGCGGACCTCCAAGACCCTCTGCAAGCACATCGATCAACAAATTGTTAATTTAATTCACAAGGAATGTTCCATAGAATCCTTCTAATGGCAGATAAACTGATTAGATATTAAGATAGCAAAAGCAAGCACCACCATTACTACAACAGTTTAGCTCAGAGCCTTAAGACAATATGACAAAATCCTTTCCAAGTATTGCAGCTGTGAGTGAATTACAGAAAACTACAGATTCAAAGATGGTGCAATAACCAAACTCACTGCCCATGAAGCCAGAATTCAACAATGTTTTTGAAACTAGACGGCTCCGTGGTACCATACTGCAAGCTAGTGGTAATATTAAGCTGAGACAATGACATTAACAGTATATGTTACTTTTCACAGCAACTGTGGATTATGACAGCAGCAAATGCATTCTTGACGTCCAGTGCAGAAACCAGTCTTTTCTCAAGCTACAAGGGAATTGATTTGTTCCTAAATATATCAAGATATCCGTATGCTAATTTTTGTATGCTTTTAGACAAAGCAAATGGTCCTTCTAGTCATGCAAACTACAAAAAAACTTAGTTTAATTATTCAGAAAGGAGACTTCTATTAGGTAAAATAAATTATACAATGGGAGATCTCAAACCAAAAGGTACTCCTCAATCTGCCTAGGAGCTAGCCTATAGATCCTCTGCACTCCCATAAGCAGACACTGTCTAGGATGGAGCTGGGCATCGAGGACAAGAGGGGTCCACGCCAAAAATAGAAATTGAGTGAACATATTTGAGTACCTTCTATTGGAAACCGCGTACTAGAGCCTGCTTGTGTACTTGTACCTGTTCGTGTGCATGTACCTGTTTGTGTACTTGCACTGGGGAGGCTTGTGCCATGGTCTTTGCAAGGGTGTGGGCCAGGCTCTGGTATGAGAGCTGTGCATGGTCTCAGAACAACAGTTTCGCGTTCACTTCCCTCAGGTGTATGAGACTGTGGGCCAAGCTACTTTGACTCATTCGATGAGTCTCACAACGACAACCTACTCCACCACACTTTTTTTTAGGTAACTTGTCTTCATTTTTGCATGCATTGGATTATGTGGCTGGAAAGCCCTTGGAACTTTGTACAAATTAAAATACTCCAATAATATACTTCAGTACTCAGAGGAAGGGAGGGGGGAGGGGGGGGTGGCCCGTTCGCGGCCCCAGTGGTGGTGTAATGTGCAATGCTTGTCTCTCGCAAATTATCTTGTGTAGTGAGCAATGATGTAACTTTTGTTTTGTGCATCATGGCTATTACATTTTGAGTGTTGATGCACGTATTGTTCACGAGAGAGAAAAGGGATTAGACAGTACACACTGAGCGAGGAACAGGCCCCGCCTCCTTTTAGGAATTTTTTCAGAAACAATCCACGGGCATGTTGACAAGGATCAATACAACTATGAATACAAAGCAAACAAATATGCCGATGTAGAATCCCAAGTCGATGTCGATGTCGAGGCACGAGATCTCTGTTAGCACATTCATCCCCAGTTTTTGCCCATTTCTGGTGTCCTTTTGGTCCCTTTTGTATGGCCCTTGATTGTGGGCTGGCCACCCCTTTTTTCCATATTTTTTTGGGATATTTCCCAGCCTATTTGGTATTTTACCAGTCGGCCAGCATATTCAGCCCCAGTTGGCCAGCACTAGCCACCTATAAATAGGTGGGGCTGGCCTCTCACTTTTCATTCAGTCCTGTACATATTTTGCTCCCTCGCTTATGAGACTATCTGTGTCTCTTGCTTGGGACTGTTTTGCTTCAGTATATTCAGCATAGTTGCTCCATATATCTCTCTCTCTTGCACTCTCTATTCAGCACACTCTAGTGCACCTTTGCGTCCGCTCTACGCACTCTTTCAATCTCTAATGCCGAGCACACCATGGGGATGACCCACAAGAATCTCTCACCAGGCTAGTACCAGATCCAATATCCAAATCCATGATAGGGAGAAAACAGAATTAGGGTTAGAGTTCATTCATGGGAGACATACACAGAGAAGCAAGGGAGAGAGAGAGAGAGAGTTGTGGGGATAAGTCAACTCATCAAGTATGAGTGTGTGACTCCCCTATCACACATGTATATTGCACTAGTACACATAGTGCACTTAGTACATTAAAACTACTAAGTGTACTATGTACTATAACTTATGGGCTTGTACACACTATAAGGGTGGGCATTATGCCTTTACCCCAACAACCTCCCACTTAAAGGCAAAGTGCCCTTAAGTAAAGGAAAAGAAAAAATCAGCATGATTTCTGTCCCGAAGTATCCGCATACCCAAGATGTGATTTGCATCACCCAAATCCTTCATATCAAAGGTTTGATGCAGCCTCTGCTTCAAGGCATCCATCTCTTTACGAGATTTTCCGGCAATCAACATATCATCAACATACAAGATGAGAATCAATAGACTGCCATCCAAAGCTTTCTTGGTGTACAAGCAGTGATCTATGTCACTTCTCCTGAATTTCTGTGATTTCATGAATGTATCAAATTTATGATACCATTCTCTTGGTGCCTGTTTGAGCCCATAAAGACTCTTTTTCAGCTTGCATACAAGCTTCTCCTTTCCACTTACTGCATAACCCTCTGGCTGCTGCATATATATCTCCTCATGGAGATCACCGTGAAGAAAAGCAGTCTTCACATCCATCTGAATCAAGTCCAGATCATCATGTGCAACCAAAGCTAATACAGCTCTAAGTGTGGTCATTTTGACCACTGGAGAGAAGATCTCATCAAAGTCCACACCATATTCCTGCTTGAAGCCCTTAGCCACTAACCTGGCTTTGTATCTTGGCTTTGTATCTGGTGCAACTTTGAGCCTGTAAACCCACTTGCATGGCAAAACCTTCTTGCCTGCAGGCAAATGCACCAACTTCCAAGTTCCATTTTTATGCAGAGAATCCATCTCTGACTTCATGGCACGCTCCCATAGAGCCTTGTCTGCCCTCTGTAAAGCCTCCTTATAACATGAGGGCTCCCCACAGTCAGTGAGCATCAAGTAGTCAACCCCTGGAACAAACCTGTCAGGGGCTCTGGAGGGTCTAGTGGACCTCCGTACCCAATGACCATCATTTGCAGGTTGCTGTCCAGCCTGCATATCACCCATTGGTGGCTCCTGTTCCATGCCATAAGGCTGAAATATCATGCCCGGTATCTCCTCCAACTGTGGTATATCCATAGGGATATCTTCTGCCATCTCTGGCTGTCCATTTGGACCATTTTCAGCACCATTTAAGGGCTGGTTTTCCTGCTGTAATGGCTGATTTACAGCCCTTTGTTGTTGTCCATGATGTCCATCATCATCAAAGATGACTCTGCCAGGCTCCTGTTGCCTTGCAGGCTCCTTATACATGCATGTTTCATCAAAAATGACATCATTGCTGCGTATGATCTTTCTATTTATGGGATCCCAAAGTCTATACCCCATTTCACCTCTGTCACCATATCCTAGGAATATGCATTTGTGAGACTTAGGATCAAGTTTGGTGCGCATTTCCCTGCGTATGTGCACGTACGCAACGCAACCAAACACTCTCAAGTGCTTGTATGACGGAGGCTTCCCTGTCCATACTTCTTCTGGCACTTTCCCACCAAGCCTCGTGTTAGGTGACCTGTTTATAAGGTGAACGGCTGTCATAACAGCTTCAGCCCAAAAACCATGAGGTAATGCAGCATGTGACAACATAGAACGGACCTTCTCCTGTATGGTCCTGTTCATCCTCTCTGCTGTCCCGTTTTGTGGAGGATCATAAGGAGTAGAGAGCTCCCTCTTGATGCCTTTAGCATCACAAAAGTCCTGAAACTGTTTGGACATATACTCTCCACCATTGTCGGAACGCAAAGCCTTCAGTGTTTTGCCAGTTTGATTCTCAACAAGAGCAACAAACTTCTCAAACACTGAGAATGTATCACTCTTCAAACGAAGAGGATAAACCCACACCTTGCGTGTGGCATCATCTATAAAAGACACAAAATATTTTGCCCCTCCCAAAGAAAGCTGAGGCATCTCACATACATCTGTATGCACAAGCTCTAACTGAGCATCTTTTTGTCCAAGAGCTTTCTTGTGGGGGCACTGTAGTTGCCTACCATATATACAATGCTCACAAAACTGAAAACTTGAAAACTTTAGAGAAGGCAAGTAACCCAAACGAGACAATTGCTCCATTCCCTTGACACTCATGTGTCCCAACCGGCTATGCCACATAGAGATTTCCGGCAGCTCGGTTGCATTTACATTAGCATGGTGACAAACACCTGCATGCATAAAATAAAGAGTGTCCACCTTAGAGCCTCTGGCAACAACCAGTGAGCCCTTACTAATTTTCCACTTTCCACTACCAAATGTGGTAACATAATCAGCATCATCAAGCTGTCCAGTAGAAAGCAGATTCTTCTTGATCTCAGGCACATGCCTGACATCATGGAGCATAAGCTGTGAGCCATCTGAAAACACAAGCCTCACATCACCTCTACCAAGAATCTTGCATGCATGGTTATCACCCAAATAAACCACTCCTTCATTGCCAGCAGTGTACCTGACAAACAAGTCTCTGCAACCTGTGACATGAAAGGAGGCACCTGAATCAATGATCCATGAGTGCATACCATGACCACCTGTAAGAAGTGAATGGGCATCAAGTGAAGACGTAAAGAGGACCTCATCCTCACTCACCTGCATGTGACACATTGATTTCTTCGATCTTGACTCCACTTTTGCCCTTTGGCTTTACATCTTTGGCTTCATCTTTCTCTTTGTCTTTGCCTTTTCCCTTTTCTTTTTGATCATTTTTCCATTTGTAGCATTGCTTTTTAATGTGTCCCTTCTTGCCACAATAATGGCATTCCAAATCCTTTTTCGAGCGAGACTTGCTCCTTCCCCTTTCTTGGCTTTTTCCCCTTTGCTGGGATCTCCCACGTGCATTCATTGCATTGGACTTTCCAGCAGAGTTGTTTTTCCTGTTCATCTCCTCTTGAAGGAGAGCACCCTCAACATCTGCATATGACAGCATAGCATGCGAATTGCTAGTGGCTGTCCTGAATGTGTCCCAATTCTCTGGCAAAGTGCATAACAGAAAAGTGGCTTTGAACTCATCGTCCATTGCCAACTTTTGATTAATGACCTGGCTGACAATACCATTAAACTCATTTAAATGGGCTGTCATAGACGCCCCTTCCTTCATCTGAAGACCTATGAGTTTCTTCAACCAATACACTTTGCTTGAGGCACTTTGTTGGGCATACAAGTCCTGCAATCTCTGCCACATTCCCCAAGCTGTCTTCTCTTCACGAATGCTGAAAAGTAATGAGTCTGACACAGACAACATGATAGTAGATCTTGCCAGCTCATCCATATCTTCCCACTCTTCAGCAGTAAGAGAAGCGAGCATCACACCCCTTTCTTTGATAGGCTTGTGCTGCTTTTTCTGGAGCAACACATTGTAGCACTGGGTTTGCCAAATATCATAGTTATGCGAGCCTTCAAGCTTCTTGATGTGAAGCAATGAAGAGCTCTCACCTGTGGTTGCCATAGCAAAATGCAACCTGTCAATGCCTGACTCCCTGCAAATGTGCAAACACTGCACCCAAGATGTGCAAACACTGCACCCTAAGCACACAAAGTGCTCACAAATGTTCTCCCAAGCTTTATCTCCCACTGCGGAAGCAAGAATGCAACTTTTCTCCAACTTTATGTGATGAAAACACCAAAATCTGGTTGCTGCAGATTTTGGACAGCACCTTAAATGTGCTCTTTTGCCCTTCCAAAGTATTGTACAGCAGTACCAAGTGCTCACCAATGATGTACCAAACCTGTCCCGGCAAGTTCAGCAGCTGAATTTGAACCTTTTGATCACTCAAAACAGTGTACAGCCATGCCAAAACATGCACAAAGCTGTGCCAAATCTGTACCAGCAGGTACAATAGCAATAAATGCTCTCCTGGCTGTCCAAATGAGTGAAAATCAGACTTTTACAGTCCCGAACACTGCATAAAACAGTCCCGAACAGAAATTGGGCAAAAGCCCCTTGACTGCAAGCTGATTTTTGAGGATTCAAGGCATAAATGGCTTGCCTGCTGCTTTGCCAAGCTCAACAAGCATACGATCTTGAAAAGCCCTTTGATTTGAGATCAATTTCTGATCATGCATGGTACATTGGCGCACATGAAGGCATCCAGAGTATTCACGATGCTTCCCCTTGGCCACATATACATCCAATACATGAAAGCCCCTTGATTTACAGGCACATTGAGTGCTTGTAAGGCATCAACACATTATCCACAGCATCAAATGCGATTGCCTGCATGCAAATCAACCAAATCGGCACAAAAGCCCCTTGATTTGCACTGCAATTTGCTGCAATTTTGCCCAAATGTGCGATTTTTCACATCATCCAGCATATATGAGTGCTTAATTGCACAATTACATCAAAAGCCCCAAATTTCGACATCCAATTTCCTGCAAATTGAACCTGATTGTGACCAATTTCCTGCAAATTGATCCTGATTGTGACCAATGTCACCCAATTTTGCCAATTATGCTCAAAAAATTGAGCAATTCGGCACCTGTACCTGCTCAATTGTTGATTGTACTTGCTCAATTGCAAATCTCAAAAAAAAATGAGGCAAATACCTTGTAATTTCTGATTTTTCTCTGATTTGCAGGCGGGTTGATGAATTTGGTGCTGATGCTCCTGCTGTTCTGTGTAGGTTTTGCAGGTTGCAGGTTAAGGCTTCTCCCACACAGTTGTGTGGGATGATGATGCTGCTGCTGATTGTTGGTGCAGAAAGAGTGCCTTCTATTATTTTTCCAGACGAGTAGGTGCTGTTGGCCGACTTGAGGAGAGGCGCAATTGATTCGGCATGGCGGCTTCGAGATCCAAGCTGAGCTGGGAGGACACGGGAGCCTCCTGCGCGTGCGGGCAGTCGCGTAGCTGTTCCAGTCCGCCAGTTGAACGCCCAACGCCACCAGTTCGCCTTAGTAGCCTTCGCCTAGCGCATCTACGCCAGCGCTATACGCATGTTTGTTGACGTCTTCGTCGCAGGTCTACGATCGAAAGCCTTCGCTTCGGCTCACTGCTCACGCTCGACCTCCTCGCTGGCGCACGTGACGACGTCACAGCTTTGTGGACTTCGTTCGCCTAGCGTTTGTTCGCCAACGCTCAGCGCCACGTTTGCACGTCAGTTGAGGGCGCCGCTGCTGCCTTCGCCACTCGCTCGCCTGGCTATGCGCCTTCGCTGTCTCCGCCAGCAGCGTTAGTCTTCGCCTTACAACCCTCGCTTGTACGCATGGGCACGCATGCCTCGGGCTATGGCACAGCTGCTGCTACTGGGCAGCGTGGATTCGCCTGCTAGGCAGCGTGGATGAGCCTGCCCACGCTGCTGCTTCTCTCCACCCACCTGTTTGCGACTGGTCACACAGTCGACCAGTAGCCAGTGCTGCACAAAGGCGACCAGCGCTGCACAAAGGCGACTCACAGAATGAGCAAACGATTCTTGATGAGAGGGAGGGGAACCTGGTGACCAAGGCTCTGATACCAGATGATAGGGAGAAAACAGAATTAGGGTTAGAGTTCATTCATGGGAGACATACACAGAGAAGCAAGGGGGAGAGAGAGAGAGAGTTGTGGGGATAAGTCAACTCATCAAGTATGAGTGTGTGACTCCCCTATCACACATGTATATTGCACTAGTACACATAGTGCACTTAGTACATTAAAAGTACTAAGTGTACTATGTACTATAACTTATGGGCTTGTACACACTATAAGGGTGGGCATTATGCCTTTACCCCAACAATCCAGATCCAAGTCCAAGTCCAAGTTCAAGTCTAGAGATCTCCAAGCTTGTAGCAATACACATAGTAGATATCTGTAGTTGATGAGGGTTTGATGTCCAGTCGAAATAATGGATACCCAATCTCGGAGTAGATACTACCTCCCAGCGAGTCAAATCCACAAATAGCGGTAATCCAAAAGCATGCTGCTGGCTTCTTTGCTAGGAAACAAGAGGGTAGACCCTGTGGCGCTACTAGATGAAGCAGGCGGCGCAGGTGCTTAATAGGGCTGGTGGCAGCTCTGTGGGCAGCAGCCAGGTGGCTAAAAGGGGCTGAAGATGGCGTAGGCAACTGAATCAGGGCAGCGCTGGCGGCGTGAGCAGCGGCGCTTGGCTGGAAGCGCTAGCAATAACACTGGCTGGCCTGAAAGCTGAAGGCTGGCTGTTTGCTGCAGCTGGCGGCTCTGGTGTCGGAAGCTGGCCAAGCACAAGCAGAAGGCGGCGGCCAGTAGAGGTGGTAAATAGTAGGCACTAGCTGGTGCAAATAGCACAGAGGGGAGGCAGCGCTGGCAGCTGTACGGAATGACCAGGCAGCGCGAAAGCAGCAGCTCCGATCGGTGGCAGTAGCACACAGGAAGGTGTGCAGCAAATAGGTGATGCAAATTCAGGTAGCGCAGTTGTACGCTCATCAATTGGCGAGGTTGGTGAAGATGACGATGAGCTACTCTCTTCTACAATGGAGGCCACCCCCTTGACGTTGATGATGAAGAAAAACCCCAAGCCTTGATCGATGATCTTCACATCTTGTCCTTGATGATGCCCCTTCAAGTGGGACTCTTGCTTCTTTTATACTTGTAGGAGGCCTTGCTTTTTGCCAAAAAGCCATCATACTTTTGCTTTACCTTTTTCTCTTTGCTTTTCCCATTTCCACTTAATATAATAAAATATTACTCTACTTTTGACCAACTTTCCCAAGTTCTTTTATGCTTTGCTTTTCTAACTTCAGGGCCTTGCTTTTTGGCCCTAGAGCTGCTTTTTGGATAAGTGTCTTTTAGCTTTTTCGTCCAGCTCAATCGCCTCTTGCCAGTGGTGCCCTTGGCTCGCGGTCAACCCACTTTCACTTTTTACTTTTTCCTTCTTTTTGACCAAGACTAGTGCTTTTTCTTAATCAAACCTTATGGTCCCTGTCCCCATGTTTTCTTCCACTTGTCTGGTGTGTCCGGGCATGGGTTCCATCATGTGAAATAGAGCTAGGAGGGCCAAATAGTTACACATGCACATACAAGGGCACACAACGCAATGAAGATAGATGTATGCTGTAGATCTTAGTATAAATAAGAACAAACTAATCTATATATAGTATCCAGGGTTAGTCATATTATAGGTCGTTCTATGTCAACCACCTTATGATTCGTCCATATGGACCAAACCAACCACATCTAGGACTACATTAGACTAAAGCTGAGCCCTACAGTTTTCTATACTGCATCCAAACCCATCCAAGGTTATTTGGGCACCCATTCGAGCCCCACAACTTGAGGACAAGGTGTTCTAGGAAGATCTCCTTCTAGCCCAGAGTGCATCCAATTGGCTTGCACTTATATGCATCCTACTTGGCATGGTGCAAAGTCTACATAAGTTGTCTCCTAACCAGCCATCCACGCATGGCTAACATCCAGTGTCTAAACTCGGAACTTGCGGGCACCCGAGTGCTCAACACAACAACTACTCCTCATACATGGAGCCTTACAAAAAAGAGCAACCCGTCACCCATATAGTGATGATGACAAGAGTGGAGAATTCATTTCCACCCCCCTCCCCCTCAATGTCCTATCCGTAAGTGAACGACTTCTTCGGTCCAAGGTCGAGTCAATGTGCTCCAACAAATCTTTCCCAATAGCCTTTGTGAAAATCTCTACACAATTCTCCGTTGTCGGCTCTCAACCTCTCCATCCAAGATCAACTTGTGCAGAAAGTGATACTGTATCTCAATGTGCTTTATGCCAGCGTGGAACGATGCGTTCTTCACAATTGCCGTGCAACTTTGACTATCACACAACAATTCAATCGACTGCTCTTGAGCCAAGCATGTTGCCTTGTACTCAGTCCTTGTAGAAGAAAGTGCCGCTATTTACTAATCCATGAGGTAACTCCAAAACCAAGTGAAAAACAAATCACAATCTCCTACCCAATTTGAGTCACAATCAAGGTTGCCTGAGGTGTAGGTAATGCCGTACCAAAGTGTACCTTGAATGTATTTCAGCACGTGCTCTCAAAACCACCAACTTCCTGTACTCCTTTATATTCATAAGTGGAGAAGTGTTTTCTGCATATAGCTTCACATCAATCTCCATAGGGATGGCCATACCAAATGCCTTCAGTATTTCGCTTACCTGAGAAATGAAGATGTAATTTGGCTCCTACCAAACCTCAATCACCAAAACAAAATTGCATAAGCCCAAGGTCTATCATTTCAAACTCTAAACTCAACATCTCCTTAGTCTGTTGATCTTCCTCTCATGATTTCCCGTCAAAATGAGGTCGTCCACATAAGGGACTATGATCATGTACCTACCGTACTCACTAAAAATGTACAAATTTGCATCTAACAAGCTTCTAGAAAGACCAGTACGCACATAATATATGTCCATCCGCTCATACCAAGCTTGAGGGGATTCAATCCGTACAATGCCATCCGAAGCCTACATATCTTGCCTTCTGGACTTGGCATCACAACCATATTCACCAAAAATGGGAGAACGGAAATGAGACCAACACCCCCTAGAAATGTGAACTCGTAGATGTATAGGAAGCAGAAACAACCAAGAAAGGACATGTAGACTAGGTTGGTTAAATTATTGAATGAAAACAAATAATTACAAACTCAACAGGACTTAATTAAATTAGCATAAACAAGCACACATTTAGAGTTAAAAAGAAAGAAGATCTCATGCTCAAGTTGATTGCTTGTCAAATTTAGGGCACAAGTTACAATGCAAATACATCTTCCAAACTTGGAAGTCATAAATAGACTTTACATTTAGAGGGATGCACATTTGAGCCCAAATTATCATAATCGAGGAAGATGTTGGAGCCGCAATTCCTTGCTCTGCTGGAACTAGCAATCGTGTCAGGCGGTAAAGTGGATAGCACCTCTTTCTTTGAACCATTTCCATCCTCCTTTGACCAATGCTTCCAAGACTGAGGGTTCTCAAAACGCTCAAGAAGACGCAAATTGGCAATCATGAAAATCAAATCATTGTCCCATCAATCTTGGCACATGTTCCTTAAAACCTGATCTCTGTTGTAGCTTCTCCACCATCTTGTCCATCCCTTGTAAATATTTCCACTGCATGATTGAAGTAAATCAGTCATCCTCAGTAAGTGGATGATTGGCATCCCTAAAGCTGTGATGCGCAAGACTTGCTCCCACCAATGAATCTCCGATGTGCGAGGCGCACGTCTTTGCTATCGTTGTTCTAGATAAAGCATACTCATCACTCACCATCAACTGTTTTAGGGCGATCACTCACCATCAACTGTTTTAGGGCGCACTTGGTGAGGGACTCCAACATCACGAAGTTGTACCCGAAGCGAGTGTCTGAATACTTATGCAAATGCTTGCAGGATTTCTTCCTGAACTCATCCAATAAGAACGTGTGCCTGCCTTGTTTGCAATCTTACCTACCATGTCCTTGAAGTAGAAGCTTTGGGCAGCTTGAAAGGAAATGGTGTTGTGGTAGAAGAAACAACCAACACTAACATCCACCTCCTCTTTCTTCGTTGCGTCCCATCTACTTGGAAGCGTGCTCTGCCTTGAGCGAACGCTGCCCCCTACCTTCTAATGGTGGTTGTGCCCCCAATGGATTTGCACTGGGTCCAAAAAAAGACAGCATTCCACCAAGCGAAGACCTAGCGGTTCCTGGAGATTGTCCTCGAGACACTGACATATGTGGAAGGATCTTCGAGCCGATGTAGATGGAAGTGATGCTTCATCTTTTTGACGAAGCTCCCCCAATCTCTGACTAGAGATGCCAAAAAAGAAGGCAATGTCATGCCCATGCTAGTGAAGCAAGTGCACCCATATTCGAGTTGCGCTTCCAGTCTTTGCTAGGCGAGAATATTTGCACGTCCACTTTTTCGTGCCTCCTGTTTTGTAGCCACCCTCTGCAACTACCTCATCCCACCAAGACCACTTTGAGGTGAAGTGAGTCTGATCCATTTGGGCCTTGGATCAAAAGGCTACAAAGGAATGACTCAAGTGCATCATTGAACTCGAGAACACGACGCCACCAGAGTCAAAAAAGAAAAGCACCAAAGCGAGTTGACGAAAAAGAAAAATAAATTGTTTTTTATTTGCCATAGAATATAATATTATACAACATGCCACTTTCTACATGGGATTAGTATCTTCATCCTTCACAACTCTTGGGGGTGGTTGACAATACACCTCCTCTTTGAAATGTCCATTCAAAAAGGTGGACTTCACATCCATTTGCATTACTAACCACTTCTCATGAGTAGCCAATATTGGGTATTTCAGAGACTCTATGTGTACCCATCGTGTATGTGTACCCCTGTTTATGTACCCACTTGTATTAGTGTGTGAATAGTCTCTAAAATGGTTAAATGTGTTAGTGTGTGTGAACTCACTCTTAGGTGTGGATAAGATAAGTGTAGCATTTGTGTGATTCCTTTGAGTCAAAAGATAAGGCTCACAGCCTATAAAAGCATGTACTTGGTGTCAATCAAGCTTTATTGAGTCGTGCAAATTCTCTCTAAGAGCCTTGTTCTCACTCTATCTCTCTCTCTTTCTACACACACCATGGTAATCTTCCATCCCCCGTAGCTCTTGGCTCTTCTGGGATGTCTTGATTTACAACATAATATCAGAGCTAGGCTAGCTCCTGCACCTGCCATCAACTACTGTGCTATGCCCTCTGTATGCTGTGCGCTGCCACCTGATATGCAGCTTGCCTTCAGCGATCAGTAGTATGTGTGTGTGATTCCCTTGAGTCAAAAGATAAGGCTTCAAGCCTATAAAAGCATGTACTTGATGTGAGCTTTTACACATCAATCAATCAAGCTTTATTGAGTCGTGTAAATACTCTGTAAGGCCTTGTTCTCTCTCTCTCTCTCTCTCTCTCTCTCTCTCTCTCTCTCTCTCTCTCTCTCTCTCTCTCTGCACACCATGGAGATCTTCCATCCCCCATAGCTCTTGGCTCTCCTCGGATGTCTTGATTTACAAGAGCCAAAGCTAACACCATGCGAATGGTGGTCAGTGTAGCTATCTGGGCGGCGAATGTCTCCTATGCTGGCTGAGATGTAGAGTAACTTCCTTGTTGCCTGGAGATGAGCAGGATGCTGCAATCTGTAGTCGCTTTTTGCTGAATACCTGAATGTTGAAGTGGGAAATAAGTCCATGCTTTTATACCCCCCTCAATCACCAGTCGGTCGGTGCAAGAAGCCTCCACGACTGATTACCCAGTCGGCTGCTGCAAATATACCTCACGACTGCTGAAAAGGCATGTCAGCTGCTGAAAGTACCCTCATGACTCCTGAAAAGCCAGTCGGCCAGCATTAAATGCTGGTCGGGTACTGTACCTTCAGTCGGCTGGCCCATTAAATGATCATGACTGCCCATATGCACAGTTGGCTGCCCACCATACCTGGTTGGGTGCTGCCCAACTGTGAGGCAAGGAAGGCTAGCCAACTGTGGGCTGCCTTGGGGCTGGCCTTAGGGCTGGCCCCCTTCTATGTGAATGCACCTAAAATGTTTTATATGCAACTACTGCTAAGGCTGACGCATACATGCTTCTGAATGATGCTTTCTCCAAGTGGGTTAAGAGGACTGACAACTAACTGACCTCTAAAGCTTAGAGATTGACCTATAGCTCGTGCCTAATTGTCCCTGGGCTGAGGGCTTACAATGGCGTCACGGCGTACGACAAATAATCCTAGAAAAGGTTCTACTTCTGTACAAATGCTGCACTGAAGATCATGCCAGTGTGTCACTGTGTACCCCAGTGTAGGGTGTACGTGACAATCATCTAAACCCAGCATGTAGTTGGTGTATGTTGACCTGAGCATATATGGACAAGAAAATGAAAATCGATATGGTTTCGAGACGATGATTCTAAGAAGCACCATCTATCCTTTTGAGTTTTTAATCTGCAAGAGTGCTTTCAATTTTGTATAGAGAGGTTTGGTGATCCATATGAGCAGATGCCCTAACAGATGGAGATGTGTCTATGACTTTAGGAAGGGATTGTACAATGAGCGTTCCCAGCTTGCAAAGTGCTAGACCAATGATAGGTACATCATCAGGATTTGCAAGTTCTTGTGTTGACAAGACAAAGGCTCAATATTAGCTTCAAAATAGGACACGATTGGCCTCGCATTTCTCACACGACATTTAGAATCCTGGATGAGACTCAAATGGAGTTCTTTAGTCCTTCTGTCTGGCACCTATAAGGATACCGTGCAATTGAGGACAGATGGAGATTTCATAGGGGAGAATGCGACACACCTAGGAAGCCCAAACCGAGCAACTTCCATCAAGGACATCGGGAGCCGCACAAAGAACCAGGGAACCAGCCATGGACAGATAGGCACGACAGTAGGGCACGCAAACCAAATAAATGCTAAGCGGCTAGGACCGGCCAATGCCTCAGTGCTCACGTGTGAAAAGGTGGATCTATTTAATAAGGTCTTTGGAGGTTTTCACTGGCCAACCAGCCCATGGAGTAGTTCATCAGTATCTGATGAACTACTCCATGGACTGGTTCATCACAGCATCTGACCAGTATCGCTCCCCTCCGCTCTTCAATCATTAATCAACCTGCCTTCTCATTAACAGTCATGAAGTTCAGGACATGATTGGAGGAAGCATCAGCATCTTCACCAACTTGGCTGTTTGTTGCTATTGGTCAGCTTTTCTTAGGTATACAGTTTTAGCAATGAGCAATCTTACGTATTATGGAGCGCAGGCAAAGAGATTTTGGAGCAGTTACTTGGTTAGTCCAATCAGGCACTCAAGTATCCTACGAGGGTACGGATACAGACCCCCGGCACCCTCAAGCCTCAAGGTTCATAGGGGTGACTCATAGTTGCACTTAAAGGCATATCCCAACTTCATAGTTTGTATCACCCTATGACACTACTGAGGATTCTTAGTGGGAGACTATTGCAGAATTATCAAACTCCAGACCAATTTGCAAACCTTGTCTCTTGGAACTTTGATTGGCCTAAGCCCATGTTATCTTCTCTGTTAAACACTTGCATCTAGCCAGTAGCTTCACAATTTTTTTGAGAGTTAATCAACAACACACTGATGTTGAAAAACTCCTCCTCCCCACCAGTTATGAGTGTTGCATCAAGAGGAAGTGTGTTAGAGATCTCCTATTTCAGATAAACTAAACCTATGATTCCTTGAATGGTCTGCTTTTTGAGACCTGCTTCAAATGCAGCACCAGATGCCTTGAATTCACTAATTTGAGAAGTGTCATGGCCCTGTGAAAATGGAACAGTACAAGTGTGGGCATGGTGGTTGCAGAGTCAGAATATTTTATGATTCACATGGGGGGTGCCCGGACAAAGTTTAAGATGTGTGGACATCCCTAGGTGTGAAGGGGGGAACTAGAAACATTAAACTTTAATGTTTATTAAAGTTTGCCCCTAGGCCTTAGTGGCCCTAGGAACTTTTAAAGTTTGGGGCCCTAGGGATTAATTTGGGAAGAGGGCCACTTTTGGAGTAAGTGTTTCTCTCTCCTCCCTCTCTCTCTAGCTTTTTGGGAAAGGAGTCGTGGAGGAGCCTTGAAGCGCATGTAGACAAAACGTGGGAAGGTGGAAGAGCAAGTCGACTGCAGATTTGGAGAGCTGTTGCTGTTTTTCTGAGTGTAAATCAGCCGTACAGCACTGTACGGCCAGATCTGTGCAAGTACACTCTCTCTTTCTCTCTCTGGTACAAGCTGTGGGTCTTCTTCACTGCTGGTCTGGCTGCGCACAGGACCTGTACAGGCTGTACAGTCAGTTTTTCAGCAAGTACCATACTGTACGACTGCCGTACAGTGTACGGGCAGCAAGGTACAGCAAGTACAGTTGGCAGGGGTGCAGACAGGTGCTGGACAGGTGCTGGACAGGCCTGGTTACTCAAATTCAGGCGACCAGAATCAGGACAGCCGACTGTTTGTGCAAGTACAACTCCTGGCACGTATCCCGAGGCGGTACAGACGGGTACAGTGCTGATTTTCAGATCTGTATTTTCAAGGACAGCATAAGAGTGAACATCAGGAGGAGGATACATGCAAGTACAAGCACATGTGTGAAGCAGGGTTGTGGATACAAGTGCCTGCAAGTACAAATTGGTGCTGTTGCTTCCTCCAGTGCTGTTTCACGAGCTGAACTTGGTAAGCCTTGTTTCTGTTCATCTATCTCTCTTTCTACTGCTTGATGTCTGTTGCAGATATGAGTTATCTGGCCCCTTGTGAGAGGAGGGGTATGGCAGATTGACAAGGGTTGAGACAGAGTTTGGACAGCACATGTATGTTTGAGCTGAGATGATGTATCATGCACTTGAGTTATGCCAGATGTATGCCCATGGCTGGCCTGCTTAGTGATCTTGGCTGATCAGAGGGAGGCACAGTGTGTTATTTGGAGACACAGATCTGTGTGCATAGATCCTCTGTGCTAAGAAGGATTTGTGGGCCGTCAGATTGGATATACAGGTGTAAACTCTTGGCTGATCTTTGTGTTGTACTCAGCCATTCATATTATTTTAATTGAATAAAGAAATACCGCAAGGGGCGCCAAGCTTTGGGGCCAACAGGCGTCGCTGTGTTTTCAGATTTGGGCACTCTAGCTCCAATCTGTTTTGTTTTATCATCTAGACTACAAGTGGACGGGTGATTGCTAATCTACCGCACTCTGGTTTTCTATCAGAGGCCGGTTTCAAGGTTCCGTCGCCGGGACCAATCATCAACTTTCTGAAGGGGGTGAGCTCGTGGTTGTTTTGAAGAAAGCCATCGCTGAAAATTCAGCAAACATGTCTGATACAGAGGATGAGTACTTCTATCATGAAGAAGAAGAGCAAGAGACTTCTCCTGAAAGAGATGTATCTGAGGATATTTTTGCAGGAGAACAGGCTGCAGATGTTGAGCCTTATGAGGATGTAACACAGCCAGAAGATGTGCATGGTAAAGAGGATGATGATGCTCGGTTGAAAGATCGCTTGGCTAGTGTTATGGATACTTTTATGCAGCTCACTCAGAGCGAGAGATTTGTTGAATTTCTGAGATCTCGCACAGAGCCCCGCAGAGAGCCCCAGAAAAAGAAGAAGAAGGTTCGTTCGAAGAATCTTCCTCAGGGTCATAGTGGTGCCATCCCACAGGAACCATCTTTTGGCCAGTTTCCGAATATGCAGCATGCTTATGGTGCAAACTCTCAGAGTTCCTTCTATGGACAGCCACCTATTCCTCAGCAGAATATGCATCCAGGTTATTTTGGTGGTGGCTCGGTGTTTCAATCCATGACTGGGGGTTACCCTCAGGGAGGCATGGGTATGTATGGGCCTTTTGGAGCCAATTTTCAGCCTGGCATGCAAGGGAATATGTATGGTGGTATGCAGTCCGGCATGGCTGGAAATATGTTTGCAGGCATGCAACCTGGGATGCAAGGCAATATGTTTGGTGGCATGCAGCCAGGTATGCATAATGGAATGTATGGAAACATGGCTGGAATGTATGGTATGCCTGGCATGGGAATGGGAAATGTTGACCCAATGATGGGTATGAATGTTGGGGGCAGCAATCTTACGAAATCACTTCCATATGATAATCTAACGCCTATGGGAAAGGCGAAGGATTACAAGGAAGGGGGAGCTGCACTGAAGTTTGACACTTTCAGTGGGGCCAAGGATAAATTGAAGGCACTTACCTTTTTACAGCAGTTTGATGCTGCTTTTTCTGGTGGGAATTACACAGAGTCCTCTAAGGTGAGGAAAGCTGCCACTTTTCTCAAGGGCAATGCTTTGCAGTGGTGGTCTACTCTTCTTTTGCAGGGCATAGCACCCACCACATGGGTCCAATTCAAACAGGTTTTCTCTTCTGTATGGCTCACATCTACATTTGAGGTGGATGTTATGACCGCATGGCACAAGCTGGATGCTTCAAAGTGTGATAGTTTGGAGGATTATAACAAGAAGTTTTGGGAAGCTCTACTCCCAGTGACTTCTTATCGTGCCGTGCCATTATCTGAGCAGGTTGAGAAATATTGTTGTGGGCTGCCCAAAGAGGTACGAGATTATTGTATACAGACGAGTAACGAACATGTCACAGATGATTGAAAATGCTATGACAGCTAATGCGTTACTCACTAGTGGTTCATCTAGGTTTAAAGGCAGTAAGAAATTGAGCAGGAAAGCTGAAAAATATGGGCATGCTTCTCGTGATGCTAAAGCGTCTTAAGAGACAAAGTATAAGAAGTTGCCAATGCCCAAGAGGACTTCTGAGGAAAGACAGGCTTTGAGAGATGCTCAAAAGTGTTTTTACTGTACTGAAGAGGGGCATATGTCATTCAATTGTCCCAAAAGAACGTCCAAAAAGGACTCTGACAGTAAAGGAAAGCCCAAGCCAAAGAAACCCAAGCCTTCTGCAGGCTTAGTTCCTGACCTTGTGGGGGAACAGCCAGGTGGTGAAGCTTCAGAGTTGTGCAGGGCATGGGGCAAAGTGAGAGATCAGAATGCTTTGATCTTCTTTGACACAGGTGCTAGAGCCAACTTCATTTCACCAGATTTGGCTGGCCGATTGGGGATTCGCGCAGAGGAGATGGGGCCGTTACATGAGGCAAATATGGCTTGTCCAGGGTATGCAGAACCCGTTACTCCTATCATTGGGAAGCTTCGGCTTCATTTGCAGGGTTATGTGGACAGCGAGGAGTTCTTCATCATGCCTTTGGATGGCTGTGATGTTTTGTTGGGGATGCCATGGTGCCACAGGGTACATGCGGTGGTGGATACTTACAATAGGAAAATTACTCTGACTCATAGAGGGAAAGAGCATGTATTGGATGTAAAACTCAAAGGGGAATCTGTTCCTATTGTATCCGCTTCGGCGATTTCATCAGTAATGAAAAAGCATCTTTCTGCGTACTTGATTTATGTAAAGGATGCACAGGATGATGAGTCTAAGTCTAATTTGTCAATGTTAGATAAGGACAGGGCTGATTTCTTAAATGGGTTTCAAGACTGTTTTTTCGAGTCATTGCCGAGGAATTACCTCCTGAGAGGCCAGAAGATCATGCCATAGATCTGATTCCTGGTAGTACTCCACCGAATAGACCGCCGTACCGTGTTAGTGCAGCCCAACAGGAAGAGATTATGAGTCAGGTGCAGGAGCTTTTGAATAAAGGGTTGATACAGCCTAGCTCATCACCCTTTTGCTCACCTGTGCTCTTAGTGCAGAAGAAGGATGGTTCTTGGCGCATGTGTATAGATTACAGGGCGCTGAACAAGAATACCATCAAGAATCGATTCCCCATACCGAGGATCGATGACATCTTGGACCGCTTACAGGACTCCACAGTTTTTAATCGTATTGACTTGAAAAGCGGGTATCATCAGATACGAATTAGACCCGAGGATGTGCATAAGACAGCATTCCGAGCCACGTTTGGGTTGTATGAGTTCTTGGTTATGCCCTTTGGTTTGACAAATGCGCCTGCCACATTTAACAGAATGATGGACAGGATTTTCAGGCCTCATAGAGAGTTTGTGGGCACATTCTTTGATGATATGATTGTGCATTCACAAACTGAGGAAGAGCATAGAAGGCATTTGGCCATTGTGTTTGCAGAACTCAGAAACCATAGGTTGGTGGTTAATGGCAAGAAGAGTGAGTTTTTCTTGCAGGACATACATTTCTTGGGGCATATTGTGTCTGGTCATGGAGTCCGTATGGATCCAGCAAAGGTGGAAGCAATACTTAATTGGCCAGCTTTGAGGACCGTGCATGATGTACGCAGCTTTCTAGGATTGTGTTCCTATTACAGGCGATACATACGGCACTTTGCTGAAATTGCTTCGCCTCTTCATGCTTTGACGAAGAAAGCAACTCCGTTTAGATGGGCTGATCGGGAAATTACAGCATTCAAAAAGCTCAAAGAAAAGCTTACTTCGGACCCAGTATTGGTGTTACCGGACCTCCGAAAGGCTTTTGTTGTCCAGTGTGATGCATGTGGAAGTAGCATTGGTGCAGTTCTCATGCAAGAGGGACATGTGATAGCCTATGAGAGTAGAGTTCTGCAAGATGCTGAGAAGCATTTACAGGTGTATGAGAAAGAGATGTTGGCTGTAATTCACGCTCTTTCTACTTGGAAACACTATTTGCTTGGGGCTGATTTCACTGTACAGACAGATCATCAGACCTTACGTTATTTCCTCACGCAGACTAAGCTTTCAGAGAAGCATATGCATTGGGCAAACTTTTTGTCAATGTTTCACTTCCAGATTGTGCATGTGGAAGGCAAAAAGAATGTAGTGGCAGATGCTTTGTCACGCAAGCCACAGGTCTCTGCAGTTTCACTTGATTATCATCATGAGCTTGATGAAATGAAAGAGCAGTATGCCCATAATGAGGACTTTGAAAGGTTGTATGATCAGATGTCTGAGGGTCAGCGACATGAGCATTATACTCTCAGAGATGGGTTTTTATTGATGCATAGCAGACTGTGTGTTACCAGGCCATTGCGACTCAAGGTTATGATTGAAAGTCATGCTCCACCGTATGCAGGTCATAGAGGTATTGACGCCACGGTCAAAGCAGTGGAGACTTTCTTTTATTGGCCAACCTTGAGAAGAGATGTTGATGCCTTTGTGAGGCAATGCATCGTATGTCAGAAGGTAAAGTTTGACCGTCAGAAGACACCAGGGTTATTACAGCCTTTACCTATTCCGGATAGACCTTGGGAGAGCATTGCCATGGATTTTGTATTTGATCTTCCACGGACACAAACGGGAAATGATGGCATCTGGACTATCATATGTAGGTTCAGTAAGCAGGCACATTTCATTCCCGTGCGGAAGACAATTAAAGTGGATCATATGGTGAAGTTGTTCATGGCGAACATCTTCAAGTATCATGGCTTGCCTACGTCTATCATTAGTGACCGTGATCCACGGATGACGAGTTTGTTTTGGAGAGGGTTGTTCGACAACATGGGTACAACTCTCAAGTTTTCATCGTCATTTTATCCACAGACAGATGGTCAGTCAGAAGAGGCTAACTCTACAGTGTTGGATCTTCTCAAGTGTTATGTGTCAGAGCACAAGCAACAATGGGAAAAGTATCTTCCTTTAGTGGAGTTTGCATATAACAACACTGTACATAGCTCGACAGGCAAGGCACCTTTTGAGATTGTAGAAGGAGGGAAGAAGATACCACCCATTTTGCATACAAAGGATAAGATTTTTGAGGCTGATCAGTATGTGGAGAGCTTGGATGAAGCTTATCGGAGAGTTAAGTTGGCCCTCCAGAAAACTCAGCAGAAGCAAAAGAAAGCCGCAGACCGTCACAGACGTGATTTACAGTTTGCATTGGGTGATTGGGTTCTTTTGCGTTTTGAAAAGGCTAGACTCAAGAAGATGAAGGGTAAAGAGCGCTTATTCCCTAAGTTGAGCATGCGATATTATGGGCCTTTTCAGGTTTTGGAAAAGATTGGTGAGGTAACCTATCGTTTGAAGTTACCAGATCACTGGAGGATTCACAATGCTTTTCACGTGAGTCTTCTTAGACCTTTCCGTGGGGATGTGCCTGAGGATGTATCAGATGAGGCTCAGCCGGAAGTTGAGGAACTTGATGAGGTTCTGATTCCAGAGCAGATACTGGCACATAAAGAAAGGAAGGTACGAGGTAAAGTTTCCCGTCGCTATCTTGTGAAGTTCAAGAACTATTCACCGATGGATGCGAAGTGGATGGAGGAAGGTGACTTAACAGATTCACCTCAGGTTTTGCAGCTTTATCTCGATGCCTTTGAGTTAGAGCCGACTCTTATTGTGGCTCATTCAGGTTCAGTAGAGCATGGGTCTGGAGCATTACCTGATGCTCAAGAGGGGGGTAGCACCTCCACTCCCTTGATACAGACAGGCTCAGATGACATCTAGAGGTCGCTTGGTGCAGTTTTTATCTCACCCGAAGGTACTGAGGCTGACAGTACATCTGTTTCTGGGACTTCTATGATATATGTGTACTAGTCACATGGAGATTTTTGTGGATATGTATGGTTCACAGTGGTATACAACTTGGACTATTACTATGCCATTGATTTGCAGTGAATGTTGATACATGTGTATGGCTCAGAGAGATTGGGACGCTGATCTTGCCATATTGTATATTTCACTTTGGATATTTTGATGCATCACCAGAATGCAATCGAGGACGCTTGCCATTTTTCAAGAGGGGGGTATGTCATGGCCCTGTGAAAATGGAACAGTACAAGTGTGGGCATGGTGGTTGCAGAGTCAGAATATTTTATGATTCGCATAGGGGGTGCCCGGACAAAGTTTAAGATGTGTGGACATCCCTAGGTGTGAAGGGGGGAACTAGAAACATTAAACTTTAATGTTTATTAAAGTTTGCCCCTAGGCCTTAGTGGCCCTAGGAACTTTTAAAGTTTGGGGCCCTAGGGATTAATTTGGGAAGAGGGCCACTTTTGGAGTAAGTGTTTCTCTCTCCTCCCTCTCTCTCTAGCTTTTTGGGAAAGGAGTCGTGGAGGAGCCTTGAAGCGCATGTAGACAAAACGTGGGAAGGTGGAAGAGCAAGTCGACTGCAGATTTCAGCCGTACAGCACTGTACGGCCAGATCTGTGCAAGTACACTCTCTCTTTCTCTCTCTGGTACAAGCTGTGGGTCTTCTTCACTGCTGGTCTGGCTGCGCACAGGACCTGTACAGGCTGTACAGTCAGTTTTTCAGCAAGTACCATACTGTACGACTGCCGTACAGTGTACGGGCAGCAAGGTACAGCAAGTACAGTTGGCAGGGGTGCAGACAGGTGCTGGACAGGTGCTGGACAGGCCTGGTTACTCAAATTCAGGCGACCAGAATCAGGACAGCCGACTGTTTGTGCAAGTACAACTCCTGGCACGTATCCCGAGGCGGTACAGACGGGTACAGTGCTGATTTTCAGATCTGTATTTTCAAGGACAGCATAAGAGTGAACATCAGGAGGAGGATACATGCAAGTACAAGCACATGTGTGAAGCAGGGTTGTGGATACAAGTGCCTGCAAGTACAAATTGGTGCTGTTGCTTCCTCCAGTGCTGTTTCACGAGCTGAACTTGGTAAGCCTTGTTTCTGTTCATCTATCTCTCTTTCTACTGCTTGATGTCTGTTGCAGATATGAGTTATCTGGCCCCTTGTGAGAGGAGGGGTATGGCAGATTGACA
>NC_141090.1:6044745-6079745 GCF_041138505.1 Cibotium barometz | reverse complement strand
ACACACACACACATATAGATAGATAGATAGATAGATATGAAAAAAAAGAGACTTCAATTAAGAGTATAAGAAAAACAATACATATATTTTTGCAAGAAAAGAGACTTCAATCAAGTATGAGCAAACAATACATTAACATGGGCAAGGCCCTGTGCTTGCATTGTTATGTGTTTTCAGTCTTCTGCTGTCATCGTCTCTCTGTTAAACGCTTGCATCTAGCCAATAGCTTTGCAAATTTCAATGAGTGCATTAACCTTACTATAAGTCTATCAACAACACTGCGAGTCTATAAACAAATAGATAGTTAGTCTCCCTCCTCTCCATGAGTTAGTGTTTCATTCAGTGCAAGCTTGTTAGGCATCGTTTCATTCTGTGTCAGGCGGCTTCAGGCTGCCGCACTCTGAATGTTTCTTGAACTTAACACAGCTCAGCATATGCATCAGTCAAACTTAACATTGGCATAGTTTTATGTATAAGGTCCCAAAACAGCCATGAGAAAAATTTGTGAAACCCATGACGCCGCATGTGTAACAGATAGTTAATAACATAGCCAATTCTCTACCTGCCTGAGCTGCTTGGCGCGGTCCTGCATTGTAATTTGATCAACAGGTACATCTGCAAAGGTGTTATGCAGCCACTTCCTTTTTCCACTTTGGTCTGCATAACTGGCCATGTTGGCAGATCCATCAAGGTGCTCAGGGGCTACAACAACTTTGAAAACAAATAGGAAAAAGTCATTACTAATTTCAAAGTCTTTTACAGGGATTCAAAACTACAAGCTGAAGAACATGACTATGTGCCTGAAATGCGTAATAGAAGACTACTGATGCATGATTTTCAAAGTCTCATTTATGTCCGATTGATATTAATTCAAGTCTCAAGACTGGGCATGCTAACAAGTCAAAGCTTACTCATTTGCTTTGAGAAATAAAGAATGAAAATAATATTAGTTATGCTTTCAGAAAATGAGAGATTCGGAGGCAAAGAAGATGGTAATAAAGGCAAATCATAGTGGCTCACATGAGTCTCATAACCACTCATGTGAACCAACAAATACTCACACAGTAGGCTTCCAAATTAGCTTTACCCCTCAAGATAGTATCACGAGAGACATGAGTGTTAAAGCACATGTAGTGAGTAGGTAACAACCCAAAAAACAGTAGACCTAGCAAACAGAAGTAAAACGTTCAAGACCTTGCGTGCATGATAAGACAAAAGAAAGCAGTTTACAACTTCATCAACGTGTTGAGTAACCTGTAAGTGCTCAACCTGTCAACCGCTGGTTCTCAGCCTGATAATATTTGCTTCCTTTCTTCTTTGAAGACAGGAGTTCCCAGAGAGCGCTTCTTCCTTGATTCATCACCCAACAATGATGCAGCTAGCTAGAATAAAAAAGTGCATTCTTTCTTTCTTTTAAAAAAAAAATCTGGCTTCTCACTTATCAGCACCCCTCTTGCCCAGTGATTTGCCATGTGACCTCCATTGTAGCCTTAGGCTTTCCACCTTTCATGCGCTCCACTCAACTAATCCCTCTTCTAAACCTTGGGCTTACGTTTGCCTTTCTCATTGGGCCACCTAAATCTCTGGCCTGGCCCTCTACAGTTTCCAGTACAACCACAAACGACAGTCATCTTGAAAGTGCGTACTGCTCTTTGACAAGTTTTCACACAGAGGTTTTGCTCTATCTTGAGCTCTTCTTATATATATACCTAGATGAATCCAGGAACATGCCCAAATTCACCTTTTAGGATCGTGCATGTTATATACTCATGGTAGTCAACCCACAAGACTATACAACTATCAACTCCATTATGCATAGTATGGACTAGATACTACGACATCCCCACTAACGTCATCAGTGCCCAATAGTGGGTGTAGAACCCTATATCAAGATATGCTCTCACACACGCACTCCACACACACACACACACATAAGAGCATATATTCACACAAAGCTCTTTGTACTGAGTTTCTTTCAAACTTCCAGAGATGCCTCAGCCATAATGAAGCCTAGCACTAAGGGAAGTAGCAAATAGAAAGAATTAGTACAGAAAATAAGTAGTTGATGGGGTAAATGCACTGGTAAAGATAGAAAGAATAAGAATGAGCTCTTCTTATATTGGATCAGCTAGTTCATGTCCTTAAGAAAGTCTTTAGATACTGAAACCTTTTCTTTAACTACTTGTGCTCCAAGCTGAAATCTGATATCATAATAATAAAGCCTGTAACTCAATTTGTTGGCTCTGCTGTGGGGAACTTCTAGTATTAGTATAAGTGTACCCCTCTTTGACGAACTTTCAATTTGTTGGCTCTGCTGTGGGGAACTTCTAGTATTAGTATAAGTGTACCCCTCTTTGACGAACTTTCACATGAGGTCTTGCTCATCTTGAGCTCTTCTTATATTGGATCGGCTTAACTACTTAGTTCATGTCCTTGAGAAAGTCTTTAGTTACTTATACTTTGTCTTCTATAATCCTATAGCTACTTGTGCTCTAAGCTGAAAT
This sequence comes from Cibotium barometz, assembly GCF_041138505.1. Taxonomy (NCBI): domain Eukaryota; kingdom Viridiplantae; phylum Streptophyta; class Polypodiopsida; order Cyatheales; family Cibotiaceae; genus Cibotium; species Cibotium barometz. The sequence continues at coordinate 6,077,241 of NC_141090.1, read as the reverse complement.
CTGAATATCATTATAAATGAGCTAATGCATGTAGCTCAATTAATTAGCTCCGCTGTGAGAAACTTCTAATATTAGCTCAAGCACACCCCTCTTTGACGAGTTTTCACATGAGGTTTTTCTCCATCTTAAGCACTTCTTTCACTGGATCAGCTTAGCCACTTAGTTCATGTCCTCACGAGAGTCTTTAGATACTTCTCTAATCCTGTAGCAACTTGTGCTCTAAGCTGAAATCTGAATGTGATAAAAAATGAGCTACTGCATGTAGCTCAATTTGTTGGCTCTGCTGTGGAGAACTTTTAGCCATTAATAAGATTTTCCCGAAATTAGTCTAATGACCCTCTTCAATTCACCATCTGTTAGCAAGTGTTCAGCAGTGCTACTCTGTAACCTTGTTTAACCTTTTCACAAACAGCCCTCCAGAAGTGAAGGTGAAATTAACTATCCTGATCACTTAAAATATTGACTAATAGTCTATGAAGTTTAAATAGACCTCCATGAAGGTTAACTCAAAATCTTCACTTTATTCCTTGTTAGAATAACCATCTTTGCCAACCAGCCATCACTTCCCATTCATCCAAATGTAATGCGAGCCCTAGCCCCATAGTTTGTCCAAATGCCACGTGAGCTCTAGTGGGTTTGTCCCCTTGGAAGAAAGGTGGAAACTAAAGAACATTTTATCTTAAAGTGATCTCTTCCTGCTAGGTCAGCCCAGGAACAGAGCAGTGAAAAGCAAGAACTGCTACGCAATGAGGTCCAAAAGTACTACTGACCTTTGCTGAGTTCTGGAGACGAATCTAGCACTTCTATGGCTGCTGAATTGTACTCCAAAGGGGCTATTGGGCAGCTGAAAAAGTGAATCAGCATATGAGGGGAAAATGGGTCTCTTATAGATTAAAATTCACCAATCAGAAGAAAAAGCATAGAACTGAAGTCCAATCTTAATGCTTTACTTGCAAAGTCTCTTTTCTCAACTACATTCAGAACTCAGAATAAAGTGCATCATGCGCAACCTTAATGGACTCGGGATCAGAACGAAACAGACTAAAACTATACCTATCATAACATTTGGGTAAGGGTGTCAGTTATCATAAAGAACCTCCCTTTCCAATACCTCTAACCCAAGATGAACTCTTGTAACATCTCAGCACATCTATGCCTTCCTGCCACAAAGGTCTTGCTGGAATACCCCAAAAAAAAAACTTTGAACCCGTTACATGGTAAACACATTAAAAAAACACAATAGGCAGGAACTTTGAACCCGTTACATGGTAAACACATTAAAAAAACACAATAGGCAGGAACTTGCTTTCCCTATCCAGTTGTCCCTGGAGAAACAGCCATGAAGGAGTCAAGAACTTACTGTAGCCATGAGAGGCAAGATCGCAACAAAGGGCACTGTATGTAGTTCTGCATGCCCATAGGCCATGTGAAAAGATGACAACAGGCAATCGTCCCTCCTCACCATTATCACCTGAAGGCAAAATTGGGCTTCCCACTGATGCCTGTATCAATACTCCTGGCCACATGCATGAGTGGATGATACCTATAGGAATGAAAAATGTAAATTATTATCTGCGAGAAGCCCATTTTCCAAAGACTTTAAATGACCAAATCCATACCACTTATTCCAAAAAGGCTGAAAATAGCAATTTTAAACGCATCAAACAGGAGGCCAAAAGAAAAAAGTAAGCGTTCACTGTTCTGTGCTGACTGACATGACAAACTCTGATAAACAGATGACAGCAAAACCTCATTCATGAAAGAGTTAGGTGCGGGAGAGACCTTCGGCCCTGAGCTCCAAAGATGCGAACACTTTCACCACTATACTAGTCCTATGCATGATCCAAGACGTTTACACCAGATAAGGCTTTTTTTTCTGCGGCTGATATCAAGGTTAGAACTGAACCTCTTGGTACGATACAAAGTGAGGTAACCACTCCAGCCCTTACAGCAGAGTGGTGCTGCTAGCTATTTCTCTTACTGCTCAAAGGGTTTATTCAATAAAAGTGGCTCATTACACAACCACCCCTTACGCCATACAAACTGCCCATTAGGGATGGACAAGCAATCTTGCCAGTCCAACATCCCATGATTGGAATATATATTCCTAGATGAATCCAGGAACATGCCCAAATTCACCTTTAAGGAAAGTGCATGTTATATACTCATGGTAGTCAACCCACAAGACTATATAACTATCAACTCCATTATGCATAGTATCGACTAGATACTACCACATCCCCACTAACGTCATCAATGCCCAATAGTGGGCATATATTCACACAAAGCCCTTCGTACTGAGTTTCTGTCAAACCTCCGGAGATGCAAGGCAAACTCAGCCATAATGAAGCCTAGCACTGAGGAAAGTAGCAAATAGAAAGAATTAGTACAGCAAATAAGTAGTTGATAGGGCAAATGCACCGCTTAAGATAGAAAGAATAAGCACAATATCAACTGCATGTCCGCTAATACACCTGAATTATATACCTAGATGAATCCAAGAACATGCCTAAATTCACCTTTTAGAAACGCGCACGTTATATACTCATGGTAGTCAACCCACAAGACTATATAACTATCAACTCCATTATGCATAGTATGGACTAAATACTACGACATCCCCACTAACGTCATCAATGCCCAATAGTGGGTGTAGATCTTTGTATCAAGATATGCTCTCACACACGCACACACACACATAAGAGCATATATTCACACAAAGCCCTTCGTACTAAGTTTCTGTCAAACCTCCAAAGATGCAGGGCAGACTCAACCACCATAATGAAGCCTAGCACTAAGGGAAGTAGCAAATAGAAAGAATTAGTACAGCAAATAAGTAGTTGAAAGAGCAAATGCACCACTTAAGAGATAGAAAGAATAAGCACAATATCAACTGGCCGCAACTCGGACGAAAACTTCACAATGTGAAATCTGCATGTCCGCTAATACAGCTGAATTATATACCTAGATGAATCCAGGAACGTGCCCAAATTCACCTTTAAGGAACGTGCATGTTATATACTCATGGTAGTCAACCCACAAGACTATATAACTATCAACTCTATTATGCATAGTATGGACTAGATACTACGATATCCCCACTAACGTCATCAATGCCCGATAGTAGGTGTAGATCTCTGCATCAAGAAATGCTCTCACACACGCACTCTACACACACACACACATAAGAGCATATATTCACACAAAGCCCTTCGTACGGAGTTTCTGTCAAACCTCTGGAGATGCAGGACAGACTCAGCCATAATGAAGCCTAGCACTAAGGGAAGTAGCAAATAAAAAGAATTAGTACAGCAAATAAGTAGTTGATAGGGCAAATGCACCGCTTAAGATAGAAAGAATAAGCACAATATCAACTGCATGTCCGCTAATACACCTGAATTATATACCTAGATGAATCCAGGAACATGCCCAAATTCACCTTTTAGGAACGTGCATGTTATATACTCATGGTAGTCAACCCACAAGACTATATAACTATCAACTCCATTATGCATAGTATGGACTAGATACTACGACATCCCCACTAACGTCATCAGTGCCCAATAGTGGGTGTAGATCTCTGTATCAAGATATGCTCTCTCTCTCACACACACACACACACACATAAGAGCATATATTCACACAAAGCCCTTCAAACTGAGTTTCTGTCAAACCTCCAAAGATGCAGGGCAGACTCAGCCATAATGAAGCCTAGCACTAAGGGAAGTAGCAAATAGAAAGACTTCGTACAGCAAATAAATAGTTGATAGAGCAAATGCACCGCTTAAGATAGAAAGAATAAGCACAATATCAACTGGCCGCAACTCGAACGAAAACTTCACAATGTGAAATCTACATGTCCGCTAATACAGCTGAATTATATACCTAGATGAAATATGCATGTCCGCTAATACAGCTGAATTATATACCTAGATGAATCCAGGAACATGCCCAAATTCACCTTTCAGGAACGTGCATGTTATGGTTGACCAAGGCACTCGAGGATGGGTTTCCCTGGCTCTACCAGGATAAGGATTGTACATACTTTGCTGTGTTTGCCTGGTTGTGCCAGGGCTAAAAACCTTTCTACAATGTAGGCTTTTTCCCCACTGGATTCTCAGTAGCGAGATGCCAGGTTCGAGACCCATTTCCAGCACTTCAGTTCATCGTATTGATCATAACTGGTCTCTGCGGCATGGCAACGACATAGAAAGAATCCTCTCATATCATCTGACACGGTGTATGTGCTTGATTTAAAGGGTAAACTTAACACACAAACACCCACCCCTACCTATTATCGTCTGAAGAGAAAATGAGAAAATTAGGGTTTTAGAGACGTCCATATACCTGCTAGAATCCAGATTGCAAAACGGTGCATGGCTGTGGAGGGACGGATAAGCTTAGATAAATAACCCCAGGTGTACATAATGCTAGGCATCCAGCGGATAGAGCTGCTGAAGGGGGTGGAGCTTTGGTATGCCTGCGAGGTGGGGTAGAAGATGCGCATAAGGGGGGCACCCTGCGCATCGGCCAGCATCACGAAGTCCGGGCTGTTGTGCTGCAGCGCGGTCGCACTGGCGATTCCCCCGTGCACGCCTTCAGTCCTCCGGAGCTCAAAGTCTGCAAACCCCACTGCGTAAGGGCCTAAAGGCTTCGGCAGCCCCATGCCCCCTCCCCTTACCTTAGCGTGCAAAAGAAAAAAAAAAACTTGCGCTGGTAGCTCTGCGATTTAGACTTCCCCTTTAGCGCCCTTTCTTAGGGTCCATGAGTTTCGTCAAGATGGCTGTAATTCAGCACAGATTGTCCCGAGGGGAAGCTTTAAGCTATGGTGCAAAGATTGGAGCACTTCCAGCCGATTTCTGAAGGTGGAATTTTGCAAGTAAAATGACAGTGCGCGTCCTCCGATGGCTATGGCGGTATAACCAGGGTCAGGAAGTGGTCAGGCTATGGTGGGGGAAGCTACAATTTGAGGCCGTGGAGCAGCAGCGATGGAGTCTGGCAGGGTAGGTCCGCCCCCAACAAAAGCAGCCTGTGATTGAAAGACGATAAGGGAATGAATCATCAACGGAGATCCACTTTACTGCCAGCTGGCAACGGGTCCGCAAATAATCTCCGTAACTGCCACGTGGGAGGTTGTTTTTGCCTACGTGGTCCATTGGCCTGCTAGATTTAGCGGCTTCCGCCAGTTACAGAGCTGGCGAAATCCGGGGAACCAACAATCTGCAAGCTCCGTGATTCGTTAACATATCCCGCCGCTTTCCGTTGTCTCGGCATTGCCATTAACGTCATGTGGGGCACTCTGTTATATTCTAGTCTAGACATCAAACTGTGCTATGGCCCACGCAGGCTGCTTCTTTTTTTTGGGGGGGGGGGGGGGGGGAGAGACAAGATATGCACTTTTTTTTTTGGGGGTATTTTGGACTTAGGGACGCCAGGGTTGTTATGCACACATGGAGGGGGCCAGCTTTCCAACGTCTCCAGCCACGTCAGCTACACCCCCAACATTCTTCAAAGTCATCAACTCATTCCTCGCCAGGGCCTTCTCGTTCTCCGCGTCAACGAGCTTCATCACCATTCATCGTCTTCTTCTTCTCCTGCTGCTCGCTCTATGGATCAACATCAGCTTTTTACAGTCGTACACTGCAGAGCAACTTCTGCAACAAGTCTCTTTATCACTCCATTTCTTGCTAGGTTTTTTGCTATTAGCAAACTAAACACTGCTTTTCATCAAACACAGGCCTGGTTAACTCCATATTTGCCAAACCAAACTCTCTCTCTCTCTCTTTCTCTCTCTCTCTCTATTCTCCATTGTAAACCCCACATCATCATGTGAGGTTCCCTTGCAATACTATGGCTATGTACATGGATGAAAGTCACATGTTTTCTTGCCCCTCGAGAGTCTTAGAGCGTATTCTATTTTTTTGTTCTCCTTTTGCCGATCATGTTGTCCGCCCCCCATCTCATGGAGCAGCTCCTTCGAATGGCTTTCACATGGCGCGAATGGTGGGTGTTCCCAAGACAACGTGTTTTGGCATGGTGTTCAACAAAACATGTGGCTTCGAGAGCTTGATAATCGGGATGAGCTCTTTCTCGCAGACGTTATCGGCTCCCTTTTAAGATTTCCAACTTTTGCTCCGTGAGGTAATGCCTTTCATGCCATAAGCACACACCCAATTGTTTGTTAGGGAGCCCATAGATCCAGAGAAGGCACTTAGCTTCACGCTCCTTCGCCTAGCACACATGACTCCACCCCGCACATTGCTGATACTTATGGTGTTGGGGAATCGACAGTGCGTAAGTATTGTAACGCCATTGTTGACATCTTGGTTGTCAACTTAAGAAGCAAGTACATCAAGGCTCCGTAATATTATAGCTGATTTTCAAACTATTACGCTATTTCCTAATGTATGTGGAGCAATTGATGGTACTCCTATAAAATTGTCTAGGAGACCAAGGAAAAAAGATACTCCAGCGGAGTTTTGGTGCCGCCATCATTTCTACTCTATATTGTTACAAGCTATTTATGACACTCAAAAGCGGCTTTAGGATGTTTGTGTGATTGTCCCTAGTGGTACCAATGATGCTACTCATTGGAAAGCATCTAGTATATACCACAAGATGCGAAGACGCCAAGTGCTCACATTCCCTATTGTAAGGTTAGAAGGAACACACATATCCCCATACCTTCTTGGTGATAAGGGATATGGATCATCAACTCTCCTTGTCACTCCATATAAGGAGGCTAATTGTCCAAATGGAGGAGATTGGCGCACCTTTAATCATCATTTGTCTCGAGGAAGAGTCAAAATTGAAAATACATTTGGCATGATGAAAAATAGGTGGCGCATTTTGTGAGACATGCCAGTCGACCTCTATTGCGCACCTACTTACGTCATTGCATGTTGTGTCTTGCATAATTTCCTACTTGAACATGTGGGTGACGATGAAGGGGAGGAACATATTGATCCCAATCTCAACAACTTATAGCCCCCTCGTACAGCAAGACAAGAGCATATACGCTGGCAATGGATGTGCAACATTTTGTATCGAGAGTGGCACACAAGATATGGAGTGCTTCAAAGGGAGAGGTGATCGAGAGGACTTCAAGTGTATAAATTGTGCAAGACAGTTAGGCAAGTTGCAAAACTCAAGGCCTACTTTCCACCTAATTGATAACCAATGGCCTCTCACAACTCAATAATGAGTAGGCCTGCTTACTCATTCAAGCAATTGGCCACAAGCTCAACACATAGCCACACAACCAAAACTTACAATCAAGCTCAAAACCTCGTTTTTCAAACTTGACTTTGTTGCCAATGCCAAAAGAGGCGAGAATGCAGCTCATTAAATACAAAAAACTTACCTTTGTTTACTTCAGTTCCTTTAGAATAGAGGTAAGAATGTGGCTTATTACTTACCTCTGTTTATCACTTGTGTCCTGTTTTGAGTAGAATGTAAGTGATATCCCAATTACTGTTGAGAGATAGGAATCCCAACTAGGCGCATGGAAACTCACTGCTGCTATGCTGCAAGGTTAGTTGCCATACTTTTTTTTTCAGCTCAACAAAAAATTCCCAACCAACTAGAAGCCAATTGTCACTTTCCAATTCATGGAGACAAGCCCTAAGTGTGCCACACTCCTGGCACACTTAGAAAGCTCATGGCCAAGTTGCATTAAATGGTTTTGGCTAAGTTGACTTGGCTCTTTTGGAAAAAGCCTATTGTAAAGTTATAGGACCGTTTATGTTGCATACTTAAGGTTTATTTGAAAGGTCACACCAACATCCATCCACCCCTCCTCCTTGTGTAGTGAATTTATGTTACATAAAAGGTTTGTTTGTTGAAAGGTCACAACAGCATGCATCTGCCCCTCCTCCTTGCACAGTGTCTTTATGTTGCATACTTAAGGTTTGTTTGAAAGGTCACAACAACATCCATCAACCCTTCATGCGGAGTGCCTTTCCCCGTTTACCATTCTCTAGTCAAAGTAGGATGCTCAGCCACACAGTCATGATCCACCCCTCCCCCTTGCCCCAATACAACACACAACGTATTGCTCTTGGACACACACACACACAGAGAGGGAGCAGTCCATGCAACACACAACGTATTGCTCTTGGACACACACACACACACAGAGGGAGCAGTCCATGCAATAATAAACACACACATTAGAGAGAGAGGGTATAAACACACACACACACACACAGAGAGCATGTTGGAGAGGACCTCCCGAATGAAAAAGAGGGGTTGTGGGGAGAGTGCGCTTGTAGAGATGCAAGCAGATTAATTTGAGAAAGTAGAGAGTGTGCTTGTAGAGATGCAAAAGCAGATTAATTTGAGAAAGTAGAGGAATCAAGAATCATCATGAAGTAGTCCACAAAGCGGCTCAACAAACGAGGGAGAAGCACCATTGAAGATTACTTACCATTTGCAAGAGCAGAGAAAAAACTTTAGTGGAAGAATTGGAAAAAAGGGGGATAAGTGGCAACCGTGAGAGTTGTCATTTCTATGGCTTTAGCGCACTTTACATCAAATGGATGTAAAGAATGCTTTCTTGCATGGTGATTCGCAATACATGATATAGCCACCAGGTTATGAGAGTGATGCACACCCAGATTTGTGTACAAGTTATGCAAAGCATTATATGGCTTCTTGGAGCAAGCACCCAGAGCATAAAATAGTTGTCAGTGGCTTAGTAAGAGTTATTTCCATGCTCCATCTTCCAAAGAATTAAGTCCTCCATGTCAAAATGAGTAGTCAAGAAATCCCACCAGATAATCGCACAAGAGTGAGATAGACATGCAAAATTGTCCATCCACCATTGCGTGCAAGGCTGACGAATGGGCCATTGCTAAAGTGTTGGAACATTTGTGTGACTGTCTTGAAAGAAGAGTAGAGGATTCTTCCTTTCCCTTCAAATACAATAAAATGTGCAATGAATGAATAGTATGTAAACCTCTATTTGATAACTTTCAAAATTGTTGGAGTAAATAATGGCTTCCATCTTCCAAATACTTGAGAGTTAGGCATTAAACAATATGCAGATCTTGAAGGTGTGTGTAGACACTTTCAAGATCATTTTATCCTTCTAACTGTTACCACTTTCTTCATAAAAAATACTTACTAAACCAAGCTGGAATTGAACATGTGACCTTGCTCCATATGATAGACATGCTTGATGATATAGCATAAAAATCCCGCAACGAAAAAAACTCACTATAGCTAAAACTTAGGAGTCACATAGAGGATTGACCATGACTATGACTATGACTACGACTATGACTAAGTTTAGGTATTATATTATTGTAGGTTTTGCTATGATTATGACTATGACTATGACTATGACTATGACTATGACTATGACTATGACTATGACTATGACTACGACTACAACTATGACTATGACCACCACTACTACAATGAGCACCACGACCACCACTACTATGACCATTGCGTTTACTACCACTACCACCACCACCACTACCACTACCGCCACCACTAACACCACCACTACTACCACCACCACCACCACCACCACCACTACTACCACCACCACCACCTCCATGACCACCACTACTATGACTGCCATGACTATGATGACAACAACTAGTATGACAACGATTACTACCACCACCACCACCACCAGTACTACTACTGTTGCTACTTCTACTACTACTACATGCTGCTGCTCTGCTACTCTACTTCTACTACTGCTACTCTACCACCACTACTACTAGTAGTACTAATGTTGCTCCTGTTGCTTGTTGCTCTACTACTACTACTACTAATGTGATCCCTCTATCTATCTTTTTCACATATAGTGAAAAATCTACATTGGATATCTGAAATCCAATGGTAACAAGATACTCCCTGATCTTGTTTGACCATGCTCTGGGTGCCTGCTTCAAGCCATACAAGGCTTTGCGTAACCTGCACACAAAATTTGGATGTGCATCACTCTCATAACCTGGTGGCTGCATCATGTACACTTCTTCGCAAATCACCATGCAAGAAAGCATTCTTTACATACATTTGATGTAGAGACCAACCCTTTGCTCTGCAAGCCATAGGAATGACAGCTCTCACGGTTGCCATTCTTGCAACCGGGCTTAATGTCTCCTCATAGTCTATGCCATAAGTCTGCACATAGCCCTTGGCAACCAATCTTGCCTTGTACCTGCTCACTGAACCATCAGCATTGTGCTTAGCTTTGTACACCCACTTACATCCAATTGCCTTCTTTTCCTTAGGCAAAGGCACTAACTCCCATGTTGTATTTGTATCCAATGCTGCCATCTCCTCATCCATGGCACTTTCCCATTTCTTATTTCCAATTGCTTACTCAAAGCAAGTGGGCTCAACCTCTTATATTGCTTTTACCATGTAAGCATAATGATGGGCTCTGTATATCCATCATATCTCAACGTGTCAATAGGATATCTAACCCTCGTAGACCTGCGTACACTTGGATCACTGCCAGGTGTCCTCAAAACAGCCCTGGTTCTCCTTACACCAAGAGTAACCACAGACATAATGCCAAGCTCCTCATCAAGGCTCTGCTTAAGGCCACTAGAATCACCATCCACATATGAGTGACCTGCTGACAGATTAGGCACAAAAGGTTGATCTACCTTTTCCTTCCCTTTCTATGATACATGTGTACCTACATATCATTCCTCAACCTGTTTGACCATGGGCTAACATTGGATCCACTGCTCGAGGACTCCCCAGGTCCACTTAGCACCTGTGATTGCTGCTCTACATGTGGTGCAACATCAGCACTTCTTACATCTGTATCTTCTGTTGCCTTCATTACTGGTGCATACAACTACTCATCTCATTGAAGACAAAATCTCTGCTTACTCGTATCTCACGAGTGGTAGGGTTATAGCATCTATAACCTTTTTGCTCCATAGCATAACCAATGAAGATGCATTTCTCTGCCTTTGGTTCTAACTTTGTTCTCACTTCATCAGGAACATGTACATATGCAATACAGCCAAACATTTTCAAGTGAGACACATCCGGTCTTATGCCTGCTGTAAACTTCTATTCAGGAGTCATACCATGAATCGTTGCAGTGGGTGTCCTATTCATAATGTACACAGCAGTTGTTGCTACTGCTTCTGCCCAAAATTAATGTGGCATATTCTCTTTTCAGCCCCATCAAGGCATGTGCCACTTCTGCAATGTGCCTATTTTTCCTTTCTGCCACACCATCTTGTTTGCGGAGTGTACCTGCATGTAAACTACCTCTTGATTCCCTACTTTCTCAGAAAATTGCTGAACTCATTGGAGAAATATTCTCCCCCACCATCTAATCTTAGGCATTTTATTTACATGCCTTTTTTTTCTCAACCAAGGCTTTAAATCTCTAAAAGTGAGCAAACACCTCACTTTTCTCCTTCCTGAAATAAACACACACTTTCCTAGTGTGGTCATTAATGAATGTAACATAGTACCTGCAACCTGCAATTGTTGCACTCTTGGTCGGTCCCCATACATCTGAATGTATGACATCCAATGGCCTTGCACTGACATGCTTTTCATGTGGAAAAGCATGTTTGGCTTGCTTACAAAGTTGGCATGCTTCACATACCTTATGTATACTGTCAACCTTAAACTTTGGCAAACTTGCAATAATATTTTGGGTCTGCATAGACTTCAGTCGTCGCTGTACATTCACATGACCAATGTGGTTATGCCATATGTCAATATTTATAATGACACCTATTCCATCCGCAAACATGGCTACCTTTATCTCAGGCATGTTCACATCCAAAGTAAACATCCTGCCATTTCTGTTACCCTTTGTAACCAAGCGACACTTATTTTTGAAGTCTTCCACAAACACAAAACATCCTTAAGGATTAAAGCTCACTTGCAGACTTAGCTCAACTATCTGTCTAACAAAAACCAGGTTCTTTGTTGTAATATTCAGAACATGAAGTACATTAGCCAAGTACTTCATTTTACCATCCTGCATAGACAATGGCACTTTACCAACATGCATAATGGGATGCGCAGTATCATCACATGTTCTACATAACCACGTTTTCCATTTTTTACATATCTCTAAACCACTCAGTTTGACTGGTCATGTGGTTAGAGGCGCCAGAATCCACATACCATATATCTTGAGATCCTGACACATCCCCTGTTTTATAGAACTAAGCATGTGCTGCATCACAAACAGCTGCTCACTTCTGTCATCACCTCCATGTTTGCTAGATGATGCATAGTTGCCTTGCTGCTGCAACTTCCCACTTTTAATGTCATTTTACTTTTTGTAGCAGTCCTTTGCCATGTGTCCTGGTTTGCCCAATAATAGTACTATATGCTATTTGCATTTTGATTATTTCTTTGCGAACCACCTCGGCCTCTTTGGCTCCCCCTACCTCTGGAGACTGGCCTCTTCCACCTGTGTATGATTGCTGCTGTGAATCATTGGGGGTGGACTGTTGTTGTCCAGAATTCTAATTTCCTTGTTGGCCACCACCTTGGCCTCGACCACGGCCTCTACCTCTGCCTCTACCTGAATTAGAGTAGAAGGCCTGTTCCGATGTGTTCTTGCTTTGTGAAGAAGAATCCTCACCTAAAGCCTTTTCTTCTATGATCAGCATAGATATCAAGTCCCGAAAGTTGGGAATATTCTCTCTAACTGTAATGGAGGTCTTGAATGGCTTGTACTCTTTGCCAAGCCCATTCAGACAGACACTCACCAAATCATCATCCTCCACTGATATATTGATAGACCCAAGGGATTCAACAATGCCCTTGATCGTCAAGGCATATTCATTGATGGACATGCTTTTCTTTTCCAGAGTATGCAACTCTTGCTTTAACTATAACTTCCTTGCCTTTGTGTTAGTCTAGAACATTTGAACCAAATTCTGCCATGCAACTACTGGAGCTTTTGCATCCTGTATTTGTCCTATCATAGTGGCTAGACAATTATTGAAAGCCAGTACATGACTTTTCTTGCACCCTGATTCCGATCCTTGAATGCCTTTAGTCTGTATAGGAGTGGCATTCTCCTCAGATAACTCCGAAGGCTCCTCATTGTCTCCTTCTACATAATCCTAAAATCCCTTACCCATTTGGAAATTGGTCATTCTGAACTTCCAGGCATGGAAGTTATTCTTATCCAGCTTCTCACAAACAATTTGATTAATTTTGTTAGACATGTTTTCCTGCAACAATCAAATAACCTGCAAACAGAGAACTTCTATATGCAACCTGTAATACAATAGTATCTCTTGTAAAAACTGTTGCAGCACAGCCTGTGTGTCAGGAGATGTGACCAGAGTACATGTACATACACCCAGTATCAACAAGACATGTGCAAACCCTATCTACACTTCCAAAATGCACTGCTGCATTGTAATAACCAAATTTCGAGCAGAAACCCCAGAACTTTCAGAAAACTACCAAAAATACCTTGCAGTGACGAAACGGGGCTCGTAACGTGCCTGAAAACGCGAATCTGGCTGAAAAATTTTATCCATTATGACAAAATACTTGCCCTGTAGCTCCACTCCCCGCTAAGACAACTCCTCAATTGGAGATCGGTAGCTCCTAAAGCTACCGAGGGGGCATTATACCTAAACCAAAAAGGAAAAAAAGATGATGGTGCTCTTACCCATGTAGTACCGCTTCCTTCCTTGATTATTCTTGCCTCTTGCTTGCCTCCTTAGCTCTCACAACACGAACTTAGCTCGAGGAGATAGTTGAGATATCAAGCTCAACTAATGTGGATATGAGGATGACAGCTTCGTTCTTTTACCCGCGCCGCCGGCCGTTGGTATGGTTGGTGAGATTATGGTGATATTCTGCCAATACTTTACAGGCTATGTGACAGCCATATTACTTTACTAGAGTCATGGCATAGTTATAGTAACACTAGCTCATATAGTCAGGTTCACACTATGAACCACAACCTTGTATGTTTTAGTAAGAAAGTACAATAGCTCCGCACTTATGTAACTAGCATGGTAAGTGAGATTATGGATGATATGTCACTAGTGGTTTACACACTGTGTGATAGCCAGTTTGGTCTACTAGAGTTATGGCATAGTTATAAGGCTGCCATCTCATATAGTCATGTTTACACTATGGACCATGACCTTGTATGTTTTAGTAGGAAAGTACAATAGCTCCGCACTTATGTAACTGGCATGCTAAGTGTTTACACTATAGACCACAACCTTGTATGTTTTAGTAGGAAAGTACAAAAGCTCCGCACTTATGTAATTGGCATGCTAAGTGAGATTATGGATGATGTCACTAGTGGTTTACAAGCTATGTGACAACCAGTTTGGTTTACTAGAGTTATGGCTTAGTTATAGCGTCGCCAGCTCATATAATCATGTTCACACTATGGACCACGATCTTGTATGTTTTAATAAGAAAGTGCTTTCTCTAATAGTATATACTCTTATCTTTATGTTCTGGTTGTAGAGAAGAGAAGATCAAAGAAGAAAATTTAATCATCCATCTCTCTTGTGTGTGTTTGCTTGCAAGGAGCTCAAGCTCACTTGGTACCTGATCCTGCTTATTGGCACAACTCTAGGAGTCTTGAATCATCTTGTCCTTGGATGCCATATCTTCATTGTGCATATTCATGACCGTCCGGAATGCTTCATTTCTCTTTGTTAGCTCTGCTTGGAACAATGGTCACTACCACATCCAATTCTTCCTTTGTTATTTTATAGCCCATCGTGTCCTCCTTGGAGTTATACTTCTTCATCGCTTGTATCATTTTCCTATCCTCCTCCTCCTCCTCTCTTTTAGCTACTCCGCACAACCACAAGCCAGTAATAGTGTTTTTTCCCTCAAAGCTACTTGCTACTATGACTAAAGAAAAATTGCAAGAGACGGTTGCCAATCATAACAAGATTGAAAGATTGGGGTATTTCTCCTTTTGTGCAATCCAAATGTGAGTAGTTTGATTGTATCCACATTACTAGTATTAAGACAATCGTTATTACAATAAAATAGAATTGATATTTCCTAAACATATTGTTTCCTCGAGTCCTTTTAACTATAGTATATAACATAAAAGTTGAAATTTTTCTTTACTTACAATTCAGATTGGATAAGACATGAAATTCTGCATAATCACTTCATCATTAACAACCTACGGTGTTTCTAATACTGTAGGTACAGGTATATTAAAGGTTTGACCCGATACAAAAAGATATCCAAAAGTTGATCCCAAGAGCATAGTTTTCATGGTTTATTTTATTTTTGTGGGTTGAAGTCAAAACATGTTTGAGATCTTATGTGAGTAATTTATTATAGCAGCCACAGTTTGAACGAAGTAGCATTTACTATATAGACCCACTATGGTTGCATCACTGGAGGAGGATAAAAGAAGATAGGCAACTATGGGTTCAACATCCAGGTTATATACAATCATGATCATCATCACAGAGGTCCAATTGAATATCATGAAAGTAGCAGGTGGGATTGCAGGCACCCATGCACCATCATCTGTATGTCCTCTTCATGCCTCCAGGGGATCAAAATCTAGATAATAAATCCTCTAAACCCTCTTACCTTGGAAGAGCTCATTGAGCGCTTCTATGGCACCCACTTGTGCACTTCAAAAAAGTTGGCGTTTGTGTGGATTGTTTGACCAACCATTTTAGCCATTAGTAAGCTCCCTCGTCTTGCGAATGTACATAGATATCTACCATGGACATAATATTTTAAGGGTGAAAGCATATATAGCTGGTACCAAAAAGGAGTGTCTTGGACACTCCTTTTAGCCACCCCTTTGGGAGGAGAAAGAGGCTTAAATTTGAAATAGAGGCGGGCTTGAAAATGCAACTGAGTATTCATTAAGCGAATGGCGTGCCCATTAAACGCTTCTGAATATTCTCTCTCCTCCACTCAGTCTTTACTCATCCTGCAATCCATTGGCCTGCTGTGACTTTCTCTCTCTCACTCTCTCTCACTCTCTACCTCTCTCTCTCTCTGCCATAGCCTCTGCTTCCCGCCTACACAAAAGGGCCTCTCTTCCCGCCTGAGTGCAAGCTGTATTCATCTGTACTATCTTCTTCTCTCCCTCTCTCTCTCTCCATGAAGACTACAGTTGTGCTTTAATGGTCTTCTTTGCAATAACCTCAGCGTCCTAGCTCCCTCATAACTGGCTCCGCATGGAGTCTCATAGTGTACGAAATGGCAATACAGGCTCCGTAAATCTTCCCCCCATTGTCTATCACACAACACATCCCCGAGAGAACTTCTGCAAGGTCTTTGAAACTACTGGGTTGCAAAGAAGAGGAAACAAAGAAGCATTGAGAAGAGGATGACATGTACGCGTGAGGATGGTGACATTGATGAGCGAGAGGCAAAGAAAATCTGCAGAGCAGTTTCTCAGTGCTGGCGCAAACAAACAAACGGGCTTTCTGAGGGCCTTCAAACAAAGATTCTACAACAGCTCCTCCATCATCTAACGTTCTCAGTGTTGCAGCACACGTCAGAGACAGTTGAGAGACTCATTTTCTCTAACATTTGTCATACAATATCTGAGGTGAAGACACCCCATTCAAATAACGAGTTGTTTTTAAAGCGGGCTACTGTCGTGGCATGCCTCAATGGCGCATCTGGTGTTGACAATCAAATGAGCGGTAGAGAAGTTGCCAAGGCTTTAGGAGTTCATCGAAGGAATGTCATTGCGGCCAATTTTCGACTGCAACATGAAGCAGAGGAAGGGTCACTTCCCTTGGATTCTTGTCACCGTCAATTGCATAGGGCAAGCACCATCACCAGTGAAATCAAGGAAATCGTGTTTCAGTTTTGGTCGGTGGAAACTCGCATCTCCCCAAACAAGAAAGATGTTGTTCGAAAGAGGATAGGCAAGAGTGCACATGTACTGCATCCCAGTGCATCTACTCGATTTGCCTCAGGTATATCACTGTGTTGAGAGTGTGTTGTAAGAGCTACACAGTTGCTCGCATATGATTGATAGTGTATCCGGATATGCTCTTCTATACGATACTGATTTCTAAATGTCAGTGGTTTAGAGTGCTTGACAGTACTAAAATTTTCTATGATAGGGCATTAGAGTGCTTTACCATGCTTCCAAATGTTTGCAAGTGCCTCACAGCGCATTACAATGCTTAACCATTCACTATAGTGATTTACGAAGCTTTACAATTGATTTCAGATGCTTCTGAGTGCTTCATGGTGATTCCAAGAAATTCCAAGTCATGAGTGCATCTTAGTGCTTCTGAGCATTTTCAGACCACTTCTGAGTGCCCGTCGACAGTGCACTATATTGCTTAACCATGCTTTATAGTGCTTGACATACTTCTTCAAGTGATCACAAGTGCTTCTAAGTGGTTCATAGTGGTTAAGTAATTTTATGTCATTCCAAGTGCATCTAAATGTTTCTGTGTGCTTCTAAGTGCCTTTTGTTGCTTCTGAGTGCTTAATAGTGCTTCAAAAAGCTGCCAGCAGAGGTGCTTGAGAGTTCTTCCAAATGCTTCCAAGTGCTTATGCTCGTAATGGCTTAACAGAGCTTCAGAAGTGATAACAGGAGCTTCTAACTGCTTCCAAGTGCTTGTAAGTGCTTCCAAGTGCATCTAAATGTTTCTGTGTGCTTCTAAGTGCCTTTTGTTGCTTCTGAGTGCTTAATAGTGCTTCAAAAAGCTGCCAGGTGCTTGAGAGTTCTTCCAAATGCTTCCAAGTGCTTATGCTCGTAATGGCTTAACAGAGCTTCAAAAGTGATAACAGGAGCTTCTAACTGCTTCCAAGTGCTTGTAAGTGCTTGTAAGTGCTTCTAAGTGCTTGCTAGGGCTTCTAAATGCTTGCTAAGTGCTTGCTAGTGCTTCTAAGTGCTTGCAAGTGCTTCCAAGTGCTTCTAAGTGCTTGCTAGTGCTTCCATGTGCTTCTAAGTGCTTCCATGTGCTTCTAAGTGCTTCCAAGTGCTTGCTAGTGGTTCCAAGTGTTTGCTAGTGGTTCTAAGTGCTTCCAAGTGCTAATGAGTGCTTGCTAGTGATTCCATGTGCCTCTAAGTGCTTCCATGTGTTTCTAAGTACTTACAAGTGCTTCTAAGTGCTTGCTAGTGGTTCCAAGTGTTTGCTAGTGATTCTAAGTGCTTCCAAGTGCTTCTAAGTGCTTCCTAGTGATTCCATGTGCCTTTAAGTGCTTCCATGTGCTTCTAAGTGCTTCTAAGGGCTTCCAAGTGCTTCCACATGCTTTACTTGCTTCTAAGTGTTTGCTAGTGTTTCCAAGTGCTTCCACATGCTTTACTTGCTTCCAAGTGCTTCTAAGTGCTTCCAAGTGCTTCCAAGAAATTCCATGTTATTCCAAGTTCATCTAAATGGATCCTCGGGCTTCTAAGTGCTTGCAGGTGCCTGAGAGTGCTTTATAGTGCTTTACAACCATTTACAAGTGTTGTCCGGTTGCAGAAAGTGCTACTAAGTGCGTCTAAGAGCTTTACCCAATGAGTGTCATAGCTTTACACTAATTGAAAGTACGTCATAATGCTTACCAATGCTATAGGTTGCTTCAGAATGATTCATAATGCTTACCAATGCTATAGGTTGCTTCAGAATGATTTATAATGCTTGATAGTGTGTCTAAATTTGTCTTCTTTGTCACAGAGGGACTTCTATATGCGGTTCCAAGTGGCTCATCCTAACATAAGGATCTCCCTCAGATGTTTTGAGGGTCTAAAGACATACTTTGTACGCAAGTTGAAGGCTCGCATCACTTGTTGCTGTGAATACCATGTGCAGCTTTTCTACTTCAAGGAAGCTCTTAATCAGATGCGCCAAGGAAGATATATGGGCTACATGGCCGGCCATGCAGCAGTTGTTGCAAGTGCCTTGTTTGCAGTTCTCATGATGGAACAACGCAGTGCACGGCCTCCAATGCCACATTTCCAAGCTTAACAGACCTATGGGAGTCTGTATTGTGCCCAAAACCCGTAGACAATGTCTTTTGGGTACATGCCAACATTGTAGCATTAAACAGATCTCCTTGTGTCCACATGAAAAAAAGCGATGACATCTCTATGATGACTGTCAAGCTTTTTAACGATGTTCCTACACACAGGAAGTGGATGAGAACGGTCAAGAAAAAACTTGAAAAGATCTTGTTGTTCGCCAAGTCAGCCCGAGGACTTTCACTTCCTTGCTTTAAAGCAAATTGGGAAACTTCATCAAACACAATTATAAGTACAGATGGCAAGCTGAACAATTCAAAAAGTGTTTGGATAAATTTCCAGATGATGTAGTGGTGTCGGTAGTGGATTTTGCAGAGAATTACTCCTTCAAGGTGTAGAATGAAATTCAGTCAATGCATTGGTATTCAACTCAGGTGAATCTTGGTCCACATTTCGTACCTGTGTGATGTGCTTGGTACCATTCGTAAGACAACCCACGTCTACATCTCTGATGACAAAATCCACGACACTTTGTTTGTGCATCACTACTTTCTTTTGCACAATGAGTGGCTGAAAGCTCAAGGATGCAGTGTCAAGCAACACTGGGTGTGGTTTGATGGCGCTGCTTCATAATTCAAAGCAAGGCGCCCTTTCTATTTTGTAGCCCAATACTAGATGTATGCTTCTAAGTGCTTCCAAGTACTTCTAAGTGTGTGCTTCTAAGTGCTTCTAAGTGTGCTTCGAAGTGCTTCCAAGTTCTTCTAAGTGCTTCCAAGTGCTTCTAAGTGTGTGCTTCTAAGTGCTTCCAAGTGCTTCTAAGTGTGTGCTTCTAAGTGCTTCCAAGTTCTTCTAAGTGCTTCCAAGTGCTTCCAAGTGCTTCCAAGTGCTTCCTAGGCACTTGCAAGTGGTCTTAAAACTTGCAAAAGGCATGAACACTTATAAGTGGCCTTAGCACTTGCAACAAGTGGTATGACCACTTGCAAGTGGTCTTAGCACCTTCAAGTGGTCTAAGCACTTGTTAAACTTCTAAGAACTTGCATGATTTCTATGCACTTGCTAGTGATGTAAGCACTTACAGTGGTATAACACTTGCAAGTGGTCACAGCACTTGCAAGTGGTCTGAATACTTATGAGTGGTCTATGAACTCGATGACCTCTAAGTACTTGCAAGTGATGCAAGTGAAACAAGCACTTGCAAGTGGTGTAAATGCTACACCACTTTTCAAGTGCTTGAATCACTTGTAAGTGCATATATCACTTGCAAGTGCTTGGACCACTACTTAAAGGATAGAAAAATGCTTGAGTTTTCAAAAGTACCTGCATAGTGAACACCTCCTCCTTCATCTCTGCAGGCAGACGTCACAGCACCAAAAGCCACTGAGACCACCCTCTCCAGCACTCCTATCTCAACTTCCTTCTTCAAAATGAGAGCTTCAGTTTCTAGGGGAGATGCTTTTAATATCTCCATGTCTGCTCTAAGTCTCTCCATCTCTACTGTAATCGGGGCATAGGTCGAATAGGTGCCTTCGTTGCGTAGCCACAAATCCCTCTTCTCAGCTAAGACCAATTTAGCAAAACCAACCTTCACTTCAGCAATATGGGCCTGCCCATCAAGATCTTCAGCAATTCTACCTCACCATTCTATGTATAGGGGCTGGGATGTAACCTCAGTCGGTTTTGCAGGGTAATTAGACACTGTCAAGGCTGCACAGGCTAAGCAAAGCCTGCGATGAGAGAGCTAAGAGGATGCTATCTTCTACTATTCAGACAACCATTGAATTGACTTCTGAGTAAACCCCAGCATAATCAAGGTCAAGCATTTATAGTCTTTAAGACCAAAGAAATAAGCAAACAACTCTCTTTAAGAATTGCTTGTGTTAATCATTCTGTTTTAAGAACTGTCTCCATGGCATCCTTTTCTGAGGTATGCACAAAGCTCACAGATCATTATCATTCAACCATCTCTGCGTTTGAGGAGGGTTCGTTCATTTGCAATTCAACAAAGGTGCGCGACCAGGCATTGAAGATTATCATCGAGCTCTATAGCTCTCAGAGGAAGATCAAAGGGAGCTCTATGCGGAACGTCATCACGCATCAAGCTACTCACGCGTCGCTCAGTTTTACAGTTCATTCACCTAAGAACGCATCAAGTCCCACCATCATCGCAGCTAAGAACGAGCACAAAAACACAAAAACACAAAAACAATAAGTCAAAAGTCTTCAACCAACCTGTGGTGATAAAGTGAAGTGAGGGTTTTAGGGTTCTTACCCCTTTTCACACTTTCCTTTCTTTCACACCATTTCCTACTTTTTTGCTCTAATGTTTCTTGGCCATCCCATTTCCACTCTGTCCATCTATATTTTGTCCAACCCTTATCTTTTCACACATTTGGACCTTAGGGAGATTTATGTACTTTTAGATTGATTTGGGCTTGTTCACACACTGTGGTCTTATTGACACGATTTATGTCTTGATGGGTTTGTTCACGTGCATTAGAAGCTTCATGGATTTTATTCACATGCCTTGAGTTTCCTTGGTGATTTTTCATGCGTGCTGTGTGCATTTTGTGCATTGTTAGCCTTGATTTATGCACATTTGAGTATTGCTACATTTTTCTCACATTATTTATGCTTTTATAGCCTTGATCTCACGTGTTAGCACATTGTGGGCTTGTGTCACACATTTTGGAAATTTTGTGAGTCTGTTTACTCACCTTAGACTTTATTAGTGATTGTTCACACACAACCATGGGTTATTCTTATTACTTTTATCTTTCGTTTAATCGTCATGGTGTGCATTCACATCATCATCAACATCATTTTGGTAGCATTTCTTATTGTGATAGTAGGAGAGCCGCTCATGCACTATCGTCATGTCTCTACTATTGCTATTGTGATTTGCCTTCTCATGTTGTGTATTGCATACCTTTTGTCATATTTGCTCATGCTTTTGGCATTTCAAGGCTTAGACCCCTCCATCTTCACTCATCGACTTCTTGCTATCATGAGACAGCATATTCATATTAGTATCGAATGTTCAAGCTTCACAGCTTGATGCCTAGTCATTTTCAAAATTTATTCGATGAGCAGGAGATGTGTGTCAGATGGTCTATACACATTGATTTCATCACTTCATTGCTTACAACAGCATGGATGGTTTGGTCTTGTTCGCATGGAATGATTCTTCTTTTGGTGACTTTATTAAGTTCCTCATATTCTCACTTCATCGTGATTGTGTTTCTAAATAGGACATGGACTACACTGACACACATACTTTTGAGGATAATGATGATGTTTATGATATAGTCATAGATGATTATATGGGTGATGATGATCATGGTGATCATCCATGGAATATATTTGGTGAGTTATGGCATAACAGAATTGGATCCTTGTAGGACGCATATCGAGCATGCTCATACTTTGGCCACTATCGCAATGGTGTTCACATGAACCTCGATAGCTTTTACGACTCATCCACGACATTGACTAGCTATCATCTCATTGATTCTCATTTACTTAGACCGACTCATTCATTGTATTATGATAGAGATGATAAGGATGATGTTTTGTACACACACACACACACATGATGACATTGATGCATCACATGCACATGATCATAGTGATATACTTGCACATGATGCCACTGACACCTACACACATGATGATAATATATGTGATAGTAATGTGTGAGTCAAACCATGTGGACATGATCTCAAGGGTAGAGATGGCAGCTAGAATACCGAGCATCGATACTTCTATGCCTATATCTTTCCTATGGATCATGTGGACACTCTAGTTGATTGTGGTGACATTCTAGAGGATAATGTGCATTTGATTAGTGATGTATCCATTAGCACACTTGAGGTTTGTAATACTCAACATATGGGTGACAGAGACACCTGTGAGCATAGACTTGAGTTCCTAGTGCTAGCTGCATCAGGCTATTCTTCTAGGATTTCTACTTGTTCAGATATCATCGATACGACCATTACTCTTATTATTCATAGCATTGTTGGCAATGTTTGTGTGAAAAGAGTTCTTGTATTTGAGCAGTTAAGAATAGTGCATGAGAGTAGTGATGATTTTTCTCAGGTTAGACCTCGTGTTAAGATCCTAAGATCTCTCTAGATAATTGTTATGCATAAACATGTATAAATCAGGCATAAACTCATCCACCCAACCACCCCCGAGCCCAAGGGATGCACACATGAAATATAATGAAATAAATCATACCTCTACCTTGATGTCCCATACTATCAAGAGGTATAACTCCAATCCAATAGCATGTAGCTATAGTGTGAAATGGTAAGTGAGTAGATATGATGCTCTACATAAGAGAGCATAACATAGCCTTGGCCTCACAAGCCCAAGCCTCCAAGCCTCCCTTGAGTGTGCTCCATGCCCCTATTATATAGGAGGGCCCTCAAGTGACTCTTGACTCTCCATTTCCCATGTGTGACCATTGGATGCCTGACCCTAACCTTAACCCTTAAGGTTAGTCCTAACCCATGCTCCACTAGAGCTTGTTCCCATGCTCCCATGCTCACAAGCCTAATGTGGGTTAGCCTCCTAGCATATGCACACATAATGTGCATATAACATACTTCCCCTCTCTCAAAACATTTCACTCTTGCAATGAAAAGAAGAAGAACTGCACTGAACAATATCAACCGACTCCCAAGTCGAATCCTCTATTTCCCTATCTTTCCACCTAATTTTAACCTCAAGGATTAGTCAACTATAAAGTTTTCTTTCCCTGAATTCAAGTACCTTATCAGGTTCATGTGGAACATAGGATAATTCTTCGACTTCAATGAGTTCTTGAGGAGTAACTATGTTATCCTCACCTCCCAATCTCCCTTTCAATCTATTGATATAAAAGACTGGATGAACTATGTTATCCACATGTTATCTAACATGTGGAGGTAGTTTAAGTTCATACACAACCGTGTGCCAATCCGATATAAATCGAAATGGACCACAATATCTAGGAGATAAGTTCGATCATTTTCCTATTGACAAAGTTTGAGAATCTTTAAGAACATTAAAAATAAACCAACGCTCCTGGTTCAAAAGACCGAGATGAGCATCACCTATCAACATAAAATCGTACTCTATCATGAGCACTCCTGATAGAATCCAGGCTTCAGTCAGCATTTCCTACATATCACGCAAGAAATCCCTCGATACATCAAGCTCAATGTCATTAAGACTGACATCTCGGTTGATACCCATACATAAGTATGCATGGACTAAAACAAATAGTCGTATGTTTAAAACTGTGATAAGCAAATCCATCATTGGAAGATATTTTTTCCAATTTGATGCTTTTCCAGAGATATATGCACGAAGCATATCCTCTACAATATGATTCATACGCTCTATTTGCCCATCAGACTACGGATGATCATAGGAATTCATACTCAAAGTAATTTTCTCATTGTAAACCATTCGAAATAAAGTAGGAAAACATGGCATTATAACAGCAGAAACCAGGTTTTCATCGGCACCCCAACATACCCACATCTGCACATGGAATTATCGACGTCCCGAGTCATCCATATCAACATAGAGAGTCATCAACATATCGATAAGTCACATATGTCCATCCGTGAACCATCAAGTTGACTGTATAAATAACATAAAGTATGGAACTAGAGAAAGAAATGCCAACAAAGAAAAAATCCAAATTTCCTTATCCGAACACAACAAGATAAACTCATTGAACTCTAAAGAAAGAGATTTCAACAAGTGAAAATGCCAACGAGATTATCCTCATGAGAGAACATGCAAGCTATAGATAAAAGAAGTTTATCTAGAGAATGCCCACACTATAACTTCTAGTGAATTTAAAAAATGAGATAGTCTTTGAATGTTGAGGTCAACTTCTACATTCTGAGGGAGATCAGGAAGGCGCAAAATTGTGTAGAGTTATGTATTTCTCCCAAGCTCCCTTTCCAGAGGGTGTGCAGGTCTATATGTGAGAACTAGAGCCTATCCATGTAAGGTAGAAGAGGACATCCTTGCTCTGTCTACAGGAGGCTGAAGACTTTCTCATAGAGTACTTCAATGACATGTGTGTTGTGTGTGCCCACGCACATAGGATGACTATAATGCCCAAGGATAGTGAGACACTGAAGAGGCTTAGGTGGAGGTGTGAGAAGCTTCTACATCCTGCATACCTTATAGACCCAAAGATAAAAAACATCCTCATGATTTCACCAGTAAAGAGCTCCTCAGGATAAAATAAAAATTGTAGAGATTACACATGATATTAACACAAGAGCCAGGGCAGAACAGGAGGCCAGACGGGAGGAAGAGCAAAAAGGCAAGAAAAGACAAGGATCAACAAGTAAAAACAAACCCAAAGAATCTCCAAGAACAGTACATCAAAGAAACATAAGAGTCAACCTGGAGATACTAAGGAGCTTGTAGAGGGGCATTTTTGTCTTCGTGAATATGGAAGATGGTGAGCGACAGCTCTCTCTTGACATCGTGGATGTCAGAACTTTGATGGATAGGACATCACAGATCACAGACACTATCCTATACATTTGTTTAAAGTAGGTATGCGAATTGCATTTTCTGATAATATGGTCCTTCCGTCTTTAGTTCTTCCCTTTTTCCTCAATGAGTTACCCTTGTTTTTGTAGTTTAATAAAGTGCCAGCTTCCACATGAGAGCCATTCTGAGGTGTTTATTCTCAACTCTCAGCTGGCACCACTGCTAAGAAGGAGTACTTCCTCTAGCAAGAGATTTAAAAGTGGTTATAGGGATATGTATCAGATACCTAATGGTTAATTTGAACCCTCAATTGTACCAAAATACAGTGATTAGCATTGATTAATCATTGATTAGCAAATTAATCCTTTGTTTTGTATGCAAAAAACAGAGTATACGGGGAGTCCAGATCTGGGGCCTTAGACTTCAAATGAGCTCAAATGCTTTCAAGGCCATCAATAGCAATTAGTCTAGTAGAGAGGATTAAGCCAAGAAACACAAGATTTGTCCAAACATTGAATGCTTAATCTCTGTTTTACCAAAGTCACCTGCAGATTTGATGAAGAGCTTGGATCTCACTGTAGACTTGATCAAATTGAATTCTGACTTCACCAGCTTGTAGAGCATGCTTGAAAACCCTCGGGGCTAAGAGGAATTAGGCTGATTTGATTTGACAAAGTAGAAATCATTGATTTGCTGTGTAGAAAAACATAGCTTCTTAATCAGCGAAAATCGAGAGCTTGTGTGGGCAGTTTGCGCTTCTGATTCGATGGGCTAGAGGACCAATGAGGTAGCTATGTTGGGCTAGAAGGGTTTGGGATAATGTTGAACCTACAAGGAGAGGGAGCTCCTCCACTAGCTGGGGGTACAGAAAGCTTCTTGAAAATAACTAAAAATTTGATTATTTTCTAATTATCTACTAATCTTGATAAACTAGATAATGGGCTCATAAACTTGATGGATTCTAGGCTTGGCTCTGATACCATGTTAAAATTATAGTAATGTGATGAGCTATGGTGGATCAAATACTAGAATCAACATCATTAACAAAGTGATTAGTAAATAATTAAGATGTGATTAGTGAGTAATTAACAAATAGCTTAATATAGGTATAGATAATCAAATACTAGAATCAATATCATTAACAAAGTGATTAGTAAATAATTAAGATGTGATTAGTAAGTAATTAACAAATAGCTTAATGTAGGCATGGATAATAAAAAACCAGCAAATTCTCATTAGGCCAATGCCTCAATTTATAGAGTTTACATCAAAGCATCTAATCCCATTGATTTCTCCTTGATTCACTCCACCTCTTTTGCTTGATTCTCTCCACCTCTCCCAGAATATCTCCACACTTCCTAAATCTTCTCATGCTACCCTTTATTCTCTCCCAGTAGATTCTTCTCACCTTTTCACAGGTTCTCTCACATTTACACATTCTCTTTTACAGCCTCTAGCTAAGGGCTTGTTCCCGCACACACCCTATTCACTTGTATATTTCAACAACGTCGAGGTGCTTCTTCAGGCTGTAAGGGGTAGCCAAAGCCCTCTGAGCACATAGAGGCAGAGCCAAGGTCCAATGTGGAGGTTAACATTGAACATCCCAAGGCTGATGAGGTAGAGCAAGCTGAAGAGGCAGAGCCGAAGCCTGAAGAGAAGAAGCAGACTGCAGAGGTCGAGCCGAGACCTAGTAGGGAGGCGAACAATGAAGAACCTAAGTCTGATGAGGATGCCAAGGCTAGTGAGGATCCCAAGCTTGATGAAGATCCCATGCCTAATTTACCTGATATAATGTAACCAATTCAATTTTAAGAATTATTTCTAATAGCTATTTTTGTCCCTTAACAATGATTATAAGTTTCAATCATATTCAGACTGATTAGAATCATGTCAATAATGGTTCCAGATGCTAAGGAGGCTTATCATCTTGGATGTTAATGGATTGCTGCTCAAAAGACAGCCCAAGAGCTTTGGACCAAGTGCTACAGGGAATTACAAAGTCGGGGAAATGCATGTCATGCTAAGGTCCAAACTGTATCAATTTATCAACTTTGTAACTAAGCACTTTAGATTGGCCATCTGGTCCTCAATGATGACACATAATTTGAGGCCTCTTGTCACGCTAGTTTTGAGAGAATCCAAGATTAAGGAAACAGAATTGTATTTTGTATATGACCAAAGGCACTGTTACATTGACCCATGTGTTTTTCATCCCAACAAACCTCGGGTGCCCTCACTTATGAAGCGCTATGTGGATATCCAACACCCGTATAATCCCACAAATACATTATTAATTGATAATACCCTTGAGAAGGCTATGTATAATCCTATTGGAACATGGACATCACCCCTTCCTTTTCGAAGGTAATGCAGATGATGTTTATTTGGAAGAACAATTGATTCCATATTTAGATGGATTGGACAGATCAAAAGACTCTGTACTAGATTATGTAATGAGAAATCCTTTTTTGTAATGTAATGGCTTCAACTGTTCTATTCTCACTCAAGTAATGTGTCTTGGAAAATAGTATACATTGTCTTGTTTTTTGAAAGTACTGCATCGAAAAAAAGGCTCTTGATTAATTATGTTAAAAGACTACATTCTAATTTGTAATGTCAAGTAGGAGTGTCATTAACAAGATAGACTTGATTAGTTATGTGAGAAGAGTATATTGGAGTGGGTATTGTCAAGTAGGAATGATCTTGACTGTGTTACCCAATTCTTTACATTGTATTAGTCGTTCCCTTCTAAGGAGGACCCTTCTTCCATTTTGTGAATGAAATTAAAGTATGCCAGCGTGTCTTGCAAGGATTCTTTGACAATATCCCTCCTTAGCTGTTGTAAATTGCATTTCTCTCGTATAGAAACAATTGTCACCAGGGTTGAATCAATCACTTCAATGTCTATGACTTTGTCGTTCATTGCACTTGCGGCTTCCTGATCCATAGGTACCACCTCTTCATTGATGTAACGGGACCTGCTATACCAGAAGGACAAGATAAAAGTTTGAGTTGTAATTATGTACTTTGCAACTACTATCTCTAGTGCAATGTTACAATTGATATCATCAAAAACTTTACTCAACCATCCCTCATCAAGAAGTCTTGCTAAGAGGAATGTGTCCAAATCTTTGCAGACAAGCATGGTTCTCGCTATCTTCACCTGAAATAAGCTAAAAAGTTCCACGAACACAGTAATTGGTAGGTAAACAATAATTTTTACTACACGAATTGGAATGCTCCTTCTCCCTCGTAGAGAGCGTTGCACATCCTTGAAGAGCTTTCTCTTTGCTGACTCCATTACTGAGGGGTCTAGGATAGGCCAATCCATGTAGTTCCACTCAGCTTGCAAAGGTAGCTCTTCCAAGGTGGCCACGATTCATATTGTAGTAGCTGACCAATGTGTGCGTGAACCACATCCATAATTCCAATGATATAATGAACTGGCTCCCACTCCTCATATGATGAGGGGTACACATCTACAACCATAGATGCGGACCGTTTACACAGTTCATTAGACCATTATATGAGAAAATGAAAGATTGACAAGCGATAGATTAACTTATAGTTTGGTCTATGCGAGGGTAATTTTATGTCATCTGGATTCTCAAGCACAAGCTCATTACGCATATACATATATATATATGTTGCACTAGGAATTCCTTGATGGTTGTCCTTCTAGCCTCTATCTAAGGACCCATGTGCCCTTGGTGATTAGTACTTTAGTCCACTGATTTTACATATTCAAAGAGTTGGATACAAGTATAGCAAACAGTGATGATCTTGGTCTCCTTGCCCTAGGAATTGAATCATCTATGATGTTATTAGTGGGGCGAAATCGGGATGATATAAAACGAGATTTGCTACCCATCTTTTCAAGAAGAAATGGAGTACAAAAGGCTGAAGCTTCCGAAAATGGAGTGCAGAAGAAGGTAGAGGAAATGAAAAGAGCGTGAGATATTGTTTAAGCCCAAGAGGAAGATTGAGAGGGAGGGAATTTTCCCTCCTTTGCAAAGATGTGTATTTAATACATGGATTCGAATAGAATTTTTCCTCCCTACAAAAGTGTAGGTGTGTTTAATGCATTCGGGTGTGAAAAGTGACTATCAAGTGTAAGTAGAGTACATTTTGAGGTGAAAAAGAAGAGTTTTTGGATTTCAAAAAAAGAAATAACGTATTTTTCAACGTAACGTTGCCTTCTTCCTGATTGGATGCGCTCCTTTTTCTCTCTCTACTAAAAGGCCCTACGATTGACCTCCAAAATGTCTCTCAAATGGAAGCAAAATTCCTAACTAAAATATCAAATGGTCCATGTAATCAAAACCAAGAGATGTCACATGTACATCAAAATGGTATGCGATGTAATCAACTACCATACATCCTAAGTGATATATGATGTACCTGAAAATGAATGTCTCGGCTCCAAAGAAACTAGAGTCGTGTAGACAATCATGGATACCAAATAAACACATCTCAAAGTTGGCATCGTGCAAGAACTCATGTGAATGAATGCCATCATTCACTACAGCATGGCTCAAATCATATGGGGTATGATCCATTGCATCAACGTGTGTATAAGCATGATCCAAAATATATAACATGTCCTCATGTGTGAAACTCTATGCATGTGTTGTCTCCCAAAGCATAAACATGATCAATAAGATCACCATAAGCATCATCATCAACTGAATACTAACAAAGTATCTACACATGAAAGATAAGTGGTCCTCTCCATAAAATCACTATCCCCAAAATCTCCAAGATTACTAAGGTCATCCTCATAGGTAGGATCTATCTCCATCAACACCTGGATCTAAGAAAATATCGAAATCAAATATAAAGCTCTCTAGATTCATATGGATAGTCCTACCTCTCTTACGAGGTGCTATATGCACATTATGTGTGCATATACTTGGAGGCTAACCCACATTAGGCTTGTGAGCATGGAAGCATGGGAACAAGCTCTAGTGGAGCATGGGTTAGGACTAACCTTAAGGATTAAGGTTAGGGTAAGACATCCAAGGGTCACACATGGGAAATGGAGAGTCAAGAGTCACTTGAGGGCCCTCCTATATAATAGGGCATGGGGCACACTCAAGGGAGGCTTGGAGGCTTAGGCTTGTGAGGTGGCCAAGGCTATGTTATGCTCTCTTATGTAGAGGATCATATCTACTCACTTACCATTTCACACTATAGCTACATGCTATTGGATTGGAGTTATACCTCTTGATAGTATGGAACATCAAGGTAGAGGTATGATGTATTTCATTATATTTCATGTGTGTATCCTTTGGACTCGGGGGTGGTGGGTGGATGAGTTTATGCCTGATTTATGCATGTTTATGCATAACAATTATATAGAGAGATCTTAGGGTCTTAACAGTGGTATCAGAGTAATCTCTAGTTAATTGTTGTTGATTATTCTTTTTTATTACAGTTTTTGGATTTTTTTGGAAGTAAATTTTAATATTTACTAATAAAAATATTATTTTGTTGATTTGTGTTGATGATTTGCATGTGGATCGTTGATATGGCAATTGGAAGGCATGTTACTACTATTCAATGGACGAATCGACGTTGCGGGGGAATTCCGTGAGTTTAATGCTATTTTTCTCTAATTTTTATGGTTTTAAATAAGAATTAATAGAAATTTTTATAAAATACCACATATTTTATTGTGGATATTTTGGTAGAATGAATTTCCTAAATTTCTAGAATTTTAAGGAATTTTTTCTTAATTTTTTAGAATTTTTTTGAGCATTTTTATGGTTAAAAGTGTATTTTTAATACATTTTTGCAGGTTTTTCTACGGGTATGCGATCAAATTTCTGCCAATTTTTTGCTGAAATTCAAGAGGGGGCAGCATGTTGATGCATGAAATGCCCTCCCGTGTACGTGGGACCCTATCCGCCTCTTAATTCTGATTTTTCTTTCTTTTTTCCTCTCCCCCGTGTGAATTTCTCTTAAAAGGGATTTTAAAATTAAATATTAATCATAATTAATATTTAATTAAGATTAAGATTAGTTTAATTAAAAAGATCAATTAAAGCCTAATTAGCCTCCTCTCTAACAGAGAAGGAGGGGGTGGAGAAGAACCATGGAAATGGTGTGAAGGAGAGAGGGAATGGAGAGGAAAGAGACAGATCCCTCCCTCTCAAATGTACGCACAGGCGAGGGGGTGCGTAGCAGCCGCCCCGGCGGCAGCAGACAAAAAAGCCTCCCCCCTTTAAAAAAGTCTATAAAGCTTTTCATTAAAGCTTATTAATGTTGTTTTTTTTGTTTAAAAAAATGAGTTTTGTTATTTACAAAAAAAGCTTTTGAAATTATTAAAAAAAGCTTGAAAAAAGCCTAAAAATTAGAGAAAATTTAAAATCTGAGAAAAAAATTGTCAAAAATTTTCTAGAAATTTTTTCTTGGTGCTTTTTGGCTTTTTATCTTCCGGGAAACCTTTTGGCTTTCCGCTTTCTCGAAATCTGTTGGCTTTCCGAATTCCAGAAAATTTTTTGACCTTCCGTATTCCGGAAACTTTTGACCTTCACATTCCGATTTTTTTTTGTTTTTTCATTTTTTCGAAACTTTTGGCTTTCGGTATTCCGAGAAAACCATTGGAATTCTAAATTTTTTTGACCGTTCGTATTCTAAATGCGTTCAAGGTTAATTAAAAAATTTTAAAAAATCTTAAAAATTAGACAAAGGTTATTTTAAAGTTCTAGAAAATGTGGGGTTGGTGTTTGGCATGTGGTATGTCCATTCGAGGGCGTGTGACCATTCAGATTCCTTTCAAAATATATATCCATTAAAATTATAAATTTTCATTGGATTTGAGAATTATCGGGCGGAATTGGAAATTTTGTGAACGATGGGATTCTCAAGAGAAATTAGAAATTTTTTAGAAATTATTTTTAGAAATCCTAAAAATTGATATTTTTAAAATATCAATGGTATTTTGGCATATTAAATTGCTAAAAAATTTCTAAAAAAAATATAGGTTTGTAATGCCATACGATAGGTTTGGTTGAATTCAAAATTATTGTATTTTGAGGTCCTATAAAATTAGAAAAAAATCATGATAATTTTTTTTC
>NC_141090.1:5882245-6039745 GCF_041138505.1 Cibotium barometz | reverse complement strand
ATCAGCCAATACGGAAGAGTTGTAAATTTTGTATTCAAGACATTGTCCCTATTCATAGGTGCAATGAGTATTCCTAAAAGTTATGAGAAGATTCTTTTGATAGAGAAGTCTACTGTCTTATAAATTTTTGGATGCTACCTTGGTTATGCCAGCAACCGAAGGGGTTACTTTCATACATATGCTACAGTAGCATTGTCTCTAGGCATAGAGAACCCAGAGGAACTAGAAGAGTATGGCAAACACCATTTGCTAAGGTATAAACGAAAGCCAAATTCACTGGAATTGCCAAAGTCATTAGAATGGAAAGATACATTGTAAAAGACTTGTGTTACATCTATCTGTCCAACGATGATTAACAAAAATCTTTTATTCTCTCCATTTGTTTTGTGTTTCTCTGGCATCTGAGTTTTTAAATGCTTCGGAATGCTTCAATCTCTTTCTTTCCATATGTCTGAGTGTCTTCATCAGTTTGGATGACCTCAAGGTTTCTTTTTTATATAGTTGTTGTAGTATCCTTCTATAGAACCATTGGAACCCTTCTTGTAAGCTGTTTGCCTTACTTTTTCCACCACCATGTTGTGTGTACCTGAAAAATGCATTTCAAGCCATATAGTGTGATTTCTCGAGTCCTTGTGTGTTCCAAATGCTAGCATCTCCGTACTTGTTGATAAAGTAAGGCATGTGGTTGTAGAGAATATGCTGCATAAGAAAACATACAATGTAAGTTAGTATAGAGGGTTAGGAAACAACAGTAAGCTAGAAACATACCATGTAATGTGTAATGTTGGTATCAGTCCAAGCAGCTCCGAATGCTTTTTTAAACGCTTGTAAGTTGTCTTGAAAGCTCTTTTTGTCTTGCTATGAGTAGTTGACTTTCTCACACATTTGAAACAGAGTATCAATTGAACGCCAAACATCTGCTTTGCCATTCCTTGAAGCACCTTCGTGGTCTTTCACTGCATTACAAAGCTTTTCCCACTGTTAGTATTCGATTCGACTTGTGTAGGTTGTTGTATATTGCTTTTCTAACTTTGTAGGTTTGTGTTGCTGATTATTCATTGGCTTGGAAAGAAATCTTCTTACCTTAACACCTCCAATGGAGGGCTTCATTGGAGCTTCCTTTTCATTTGATGACTTTTTACTGTCCTTTAAAATCTGGACATTACCTCCATGTAGTCCAATTTCTCATAGCACCTTCTCCAATGCAGAGATAGCTTCTTTCCCCTTTGTTACATTCTTGATCTTCCAAGCAAAGCCAATGTGGAGATATACTAGTTTCTTATGTACGACACAAAGCATGAAACATGCATATATGCACATTGGAAAGAGGAATCTTAAACACTGGTTTAAAGTTCTCATCCAAAATTTGTATGTTCGGTGGTCGTCTCCACCACTGTCCATCACCCTTGCAGAGTCCATGCAGTAAAGACATGGAGACTTTGCATTGCCCCTTTGCTGCAATTAAATAAGCACTTGAGAGTCTTTAAGTCACCCACAAGATACCATTGGACTTGAAATTCCCCCCTTTTCTCTACATGGAGCATCCTGGTTGCATTCATTTGTTCTTTGATGAGATTAGGAATATGTGTCTGATGAAATACCCAAAACAAGGATTCATGGTCCTCTTTCTTGACCTCAAATGAACCTAGCCACCAGATGTTCGTCTCGGATTGCACACACTAAAATACTTTGGATCATCCCTACCGTAATTACAAAGAGCCCTATTCATAAGTGTTATTGTGACCCTTCCCATCTTTTTCTCCTTGATAATCTCGCACTCATCAAGCTTGATGACAAGCTGAAGTACACCTATCTCCTCAAATGTAATATCATAGAACTCCACCATTCTCTTTTACAAGAGCTCCAAGTCCATGAATATATTGTTGTGTTCACTGTAGAATATGCTGCCACCTTCTCCCTTAAACTCTCCTACAATGTGGTATGAGTGACCAACATAGTGAAGCTATTCTGTGTTTAATTCCTCCCTATGTCTCCAAACTTTTGTAGGTGTTGGAAGTAGCTTTGCTTTAATGCCTTTGGCCTCAAGGAGGGATGACACTGACTTCTGGATGGCACTATAACCCTTACGACTGACTCCACATGAATACGTGGCAAATTGAATATCCGCAACTGAAACTGTATTGTTGGTTACAAATTCATCTACTATTTATCATTTCTCTTGCCATTCTTGATGTCACGAATGGTTTTAGTTGCTTTGCTGGATTAAGATTGGGATTGATATTCTCTTTGTCAGGATATATGACAACCCTACAAATACAGCACTACTCATTACTAAGGTAGAGAACATGTAAATCACAAAGAAACCCAGCAAATAAAATAATATTAAGTGCTAACACAAAAGACGTGAATGGGAATACATTCAGTGCAATCTTACCTTATGGCTTGGATTCTCTTCTTCAGGCCTCCAGAATCGAGCCTCAAGTTCTCGACGTTTTTTAGCTTTCTTTTTCATATACGCCATCCAATGATTGTCTTTTTCTCTATATTTACGAAGATCACTTCTTAGTTTATTGATTTGACATTCTTGTTCTTCAAATCTAACTTTCTGTCTTGTATTCACCAGACAAGCCAAGAAGCTCATTTACTAAGTGTTGTGAATAATGCCTTTCTCTTTCTTGCATGTAAGAAATTGACTTACAATATCCTAGTAAGCCTGTGGCGCCATCACTTACAAAACGTAAGAGACTTGTGAGATTTGAAAAGGGACGATGTGAAGCAATACGGAGGTCAATAGGATAGATGGAACCATCACACCAAAGGTCTATGTGTTGCTTCCCCCCGACAACCTCATATGATCTTTAACATCTGATGAGAGCAATAGTTGTCCACTTCTGCGTTTTTGAAGAGACGCATACGCACTATCTAGATCAATGTACAGACGGTACTTTCTCTTAATGCTTTCATGATTAGACTCTTCAATAGAATGAGTGTGTACATGGTTGTTCTCCACCATTGGAGTGTTCTAAGAATGAGTAAGTATACTATATGATGCAGAGTGAAAGAATATGATTGGCCATAGTGAGAAAGGCTTGTATTTGTCTTTTGAAATTAGAGATAAAGGTTCTAACTCCCTCATAACTATCTTCCTTGCAATAATATCCTCCTGAACTAACTTTATTCTTGCAATTTCGAATGTATCATTTCAAAGAAGGTTCCAACGAACTTTAAGATGACCGCCTAGGGATAAAATTTACCTTTCTAGCTCAAAGATTGCACTTTCATGACTTTTACATTCTCTTTATTTTAATATTTCAAGATTTTTTCTAGAGAGAATAAGAATCGACCATTTTCTTACAAAGCCCTACGAATGACCTCCAAAATGTCCTAATGGCAAGAGCTATTGTCACATTGAATTTGAAGGTTCGTGATGTATACTTCATTTATCCATTTCACCCAAGAGGATTCATATCTAGCCTCATCATCGACATTGGCTTCTTGCACTATACTTTTGACCCTGAGAAATATTCGGCTACTTTCATCATCGACAATGGTCTTTCCTTTAATCCAAGTAGGAGATTGCTTAGCTTTATCATCGACGGAAGACCCTCATCCTTCCCATTTCACCTTCGGGATCATACTCCTCATGTTATGGTATTTGGGTCTTTCATGACAGTGACTTGATCATAATTTTTGGCTTTCATATATAACCTTTTGTACATGTTTGATTTTTATGTGACCACCCTTTGATTTCGAGGGCGAAACACTTGTGGGAGAAAATGGTCATTGGCTCAAGTATGAAAGGGAGATCATGGCCTACTATTGTATCTTTTGACACATATTTTGATATTAGTAATCTTGACTCTTGGAGCCTCATAGCTTTCAACCTTAGCTTGTGGAAAGCTATCTCTATCCTCTTGGTGAGAGGTTAACTCACTTAAGCATCATGGCCATTGTATGAGATTATCTCCTTAATCTTATATTAATCCATAGTGATTGTCCCTTATCACCCATATCAATAACAAGGTCACCCACCCATTATTTAACTACATTTGATTTCTTCCCACTCCACACTAGCCCTTGATAGTTTTCAGCAACAGCGTCAACTTGAGAAACACCACCACACCAAAAGTGTCATGATGCTCCAAGGAGAGTTTGAACTGCTGCCAACTGAGAGCTGTCTCAAAATTGATAAAGCTAGAGTGCTTTTCCAAAACATTGCTACCGAACACCAGAGCTGCTACAGCCAAAGATTGTAACTCAACATTGCCTTAGCTCGGAGCTAGAGAACAAACATATGACAGTCTTGTAAAGAAGTAAAAAACTTAAGGCACATATTTCCAACTGAAGTTAGACAGCCAAATTTAGAATGACGTCTGTAATCCAACTTCAAAAAACGGCCCTCACAGAAAGTACTCTTTTCTGATTACCTCTATCAACAAGTATTTTTCCACGTTTCAAGTTTACGCACCAACTGTCAAAAAACTCCAGACTGGGAGACGCAAACAATAGCACAGTACATGGCTGCCCTCCAATACCGCAAAAAAAAAAAATCGTACACATATCCAGCTCTCAAATCTCTGGCACCGTTTTCAAGTGTTCAAGTGGCACCATTTTCAAGTGTTCAGCAGCATGTTTATCTAGGCACAGACACCCCTATCTGCATCCCAATATTTTAAAACAAAATCAGTTAGCTTCTATCTTAAACAGATTCATAAATTCGTGACTTATGCCAAATATAGCACTGCACTCTTAAGGCATTTTATCTGCAACACACATCAGTATGATACAGCTTAATAATCTCAACCGACACATGAGAAAAATCTTACCTTCTGAAAACTCCCTTCTTGCGAGCCCCGTTTGCTTCTTTCCCAGTTTCTGCGATCCTTCGTTTCTTTTTCTTGTCTGGATTCTGGTTCACACTTCCTTTACTCCACTTTTTTGGCTTTCTGTCATGTGATGTGAATGACTGTTTCTGTCTTTTCAATTTGGCCTGTGTTACTTGCTCTTCGTCACTTGAAGCCAAAACCTCCGTGTTGCCATCATCATCATCATCATCATCTGAAGAGAGTTCTAGATCTTCTACAATATCTTCTGCATCCGAGTCATCTTCAGCTTTTGCGCGGCCTGCTGCTTTTGGGCTCTTTGCTTTAGCTTTGTCTTCTGGAGCCAATCTGAGTACAGAACATGAAACATTCCAGAGCTAAAGCTTAACAACAAACATGCTAAAGCAAAACTAAAAGTAAGTAAAGCTGAAAGAAATTGCACCTACTAGTGCTTAGGCTACACACACGCGTACGCACACATGCACAGCCTACTCTGCCACATTCTTGGTTACTCAATACGGAAAATTTTTATGGTTTTAAGACACAAAACTTAGCTTGCTTACCCATCAGGCCAAAGCAAGCTCATCAAGAAATGAAATCCATCACCTTGTGACCTTTTTTGAAGGAAGCCAATCAGAGCTGAACACGTTTGCAACTTCATCCTCAACGTCCTCCCCTTCACGCAATACACTCTCCTTCTTGGAAAACTTTCCTTGTGATTCTTCCTTCACCAGTATACTGACAAGAACAACATTTTCCATCAAGAGTGATCACATCTTGAACAGAGCTGACTACAACAGACAAACTTGATACCACAACAATGCTAGTTCGGACCTTCAACATGATGAGAGCAGACTGTTTGATTGATAGCAGTACCTCGATGTGTGTAGATTTGCTCGCCGCTGTTCTGCACTCTGCCTTAAACTAGCAGCAAACTTCGATAAAGGGCTAAGACCTGCAAGTTTCTCTTCCTGCACACAAAAACGATAATTGCTTAAACAGACAATGAAAGGTTAGCAACCAAAAGGTTGGGAGCAAGATGGTGAAGAGTTCAAACCAAACCTGCAAGAAAGATGACACCAAATGGGCATCCTTGGGGGAGAAATTTACACCATCACGCTTTCTTCCAACATACTCGATGTTCTGTTCAATCTGCAACCATGTCCAACCAACTGAGGTCCATTACAGGCAGACTATGCAGTGGTCCATTACAAGCAAACTATGTAGTGTTACAGTTTTCACTTTCCAACACAAGTTCTTAAACAACGGGTCTGCCATAGTACATGATCCACAAGTTGCTTCACTTGACGACGAAAACGGTCAACTTTTGTTGCCTTTGCAAAACGTCGGAGTCCTGTGAGAGGAACTAAAGCTAGCTCAGGGAACGCAATCGCATAACTCCACTGTCCCATATGGTTGGAAAATTGCTCAATAGCCGCTGCAACACATTCATCCTGGAATGCCCGTGTCTTGAGAGTGGGCTTTGAAACCTGCAATTTATCAGCAAATCCATTACATTCATGTAATTGTTGTTAGTATACAATTTCTAACATGCACTTGTCAATGTGGATCCAAAATTAAACAGATTACTGCTACTTTCAAGCATTTAAATCATGGCACTAAATGAATACAAGAAACTTGAGAGCAGAATGATGGCACTAAATGTGAGAAACTTGAGAGGAAGTTCACAGCACAATACCTTGAGTACACAGCCAAAGTCTATAGACTTCCCCACTCCTCCTGTTGGGGGCTTATTCAACTCTTTAAATTCCAGCATATCTAGAAGCAAAGCTGCAACTGGGATGAAAGTACCCGTTGCAGCTGCCAGCCGATTTAGCATCTTGACACAGTGCATTCTCAATGGAAAGTATCTTGCTGTTGGCACCAAGTGGGCTACTCCACTAATTATTTGTGTCAAGGGATAAACAAGAGGCTGAAGATCCTTCTTGCCAGCATACGTGCATAGTGCTTGCACCCAAAGGTCAAGGCAGTTGACATACTGCCAGCTGTAAACATTTTTGTATGACTCCTGAAAGAAGCTGCATTAATCTCTCTCTCTCTCTCTCTCTCTCTCTCTCTCTCTCTCTCAGGTTTGCTTTTAGGGTTTTTCTTTGCTTCTCTTTGTATCCCCTCACGGGGTGTAGCCTGCCCGCCAGATGAGGGGGTTTAAGCACCAGTTGTGGGCTCCCCCACACCAGTAGGATTTTCTACTCAGACCTGCTCTCACCACTGCTGCAATCATGAGCAGTAAATCTATTCTTATATACCTAGAAGGTACTCTTGGGCTCATGCACACAATCCAGAACGTCCAGTTTTGCCCTAGGCATCTGTATGAGCTACATGCTTAGCATCTCCACATAAGCTGTAGGACTACATGTGCTGTGCAAGTGCTATCAGAGAAAGAAAAGAGCAGCCAAACACATTCAAGCACAAGCACACACACTGTAGACCTACCCCTAACTGTGTAATGTACGATGAAAATAAATACAACTGCATATTTCTCCGTACAGAAGGTAACTAAAAGGCGGTCTCCTAAAAGGCGGTCTCCTAAAGATCAGCCCTAGATCTTCTGTTGACCCTGTCCCTTAACAGAAAACGCTGGCTGCAGATCAACTTCAAGCCCCCTATATGTGCATCAGATAGCAGGGCTCCAAAACCTTTGAGATGCTGAATGAGTCCCCAAAATGCCCAATTTATAGAGGTGGGACTTGGCTAGCTGCCCAACCAGTGTCCATGGCTGCCCCCGTCACCTGTTCAGGCTGCGTGGCTGCCGTGCCCTGCGTCCACCTGTTTCGCCCATCACTTTCACACGTGTGCATATGTGGTGGCCATCCAGTGCCTGCTGCCTGGCCTGTCCTGGGCACCCTTTCTAACATGCCTGCTGGCAGCCCAAAACACATATCCCTGGTTAGCCATAACCTGTAGGCATGGGTGTGTCACATGCACATAGGGCAATTCCTATCCGGAAATCCACTGGGTATACAGTTTTTAGTGGGTGCACCAGGTGGCAAGTCCAACAGTACCTTCGCTCCTCAGGGAGTACAGGTACCTGTGCTCCTCCGGGAGTACTTGGTCGCTGTTGTGCCCAGCTCATGGGTCTTCCAAGGTAATGCCTTAAGTAGCAAAACCGTCTCTGAGATTGTGTTGAGATATCGAGCTCATCCAGTGAGGCGGTGGACACTGATGACCCGCCTGGGGGATAGGCCCCACACTTACACCGCTGGCATGGTTGGTGAGATCATGGGTGATATGCGGCCAGTGGGATGACAAGCTGTGTGACAGCCATTCTAGAGACTGGCATAGTTATAGTGCCAGCTCATTTAGTCGGGTTCACACTATAGAGAACCCTTGTATGTATTGGTTGAGTACCTTTCATAGTATGTGTACTCTTATCTTATATATGGTGTGTTGAGTGTTGAGTGAAGAAGAAGAAGATTTCCAGCCTCTCACCTTGTGTGTTCTCTATTAGGCTTTTGTGAGTGTGTGTGTGCTTGCAAGAGCTCAAGCTCTCTTCCCCCCTGCATCTTTTCATGGTATCAGAGCCTGGTTCGTGCTAAGGGCTAAGCTGCAAGCAAGAGAACCATAGGAAGCGGTACGAGGATAAGAGCTTCAACTACTCTTCCCTATTTGTGTTGGTGACTACACCCTTGTCGGGAGCTCTACGGGAGGCACCGGCAAACGATCTCTGATTGAGGAGCTTTCTTCGCGGGAGCAAAGCTATAGGGCAACTATATTGTCTTATTGGACTACATTTTCTGGGTCAAAAACGCGTTTCGGGCGCGTCTGGACCTCCGTTTTTCAAAAAGCAGGCGATTTCGAGCACTGCGGGTAAGTCATCGATTCTCTGCAGAACTCTGTTTTAAGAACTGTAAGAAGACAGATTGACTGTGCAGACACTGTGGGTGCTGCAAAGAGGTCAACAGTTGCCATTGGGTGTATGTATGCACATTGAGGTCACTGGTTGTGACATTTGAGAGTTCTACAGTACTACTACAGAAAATACAGCAGTTTGTGCAGGACAAACCAGAGTGTTGTTTCTGGTAAAATTGTGTGTTTGGCAAGATGTCAAATGATGGGATAACCCAGATTGTGGCTAACCCAGATTGTGGCTGAGAAGCTTGATAAGAAAAACTTCCATGCTTGGAGGTTCAGGTTGACGAATTTCCTGATGGGAAAGGGCTATTGGGACTACATAGAAGGTGAGCATGAAGAGGCACTGGAGATACCAGACATAAATCCGACTGCTGCAGATGTGAAAGAGTTTAATGACTGGAACCAAGGAGCCAGGAAAGTAATGTATTGGCTCTCCATTAGTATACAGGACACCATGATTGGACACATTCAGGATGCCAAGTCCCCCAAGGAGGCGTGGGACACCTTGGTAAAACTCTAGAAACAAATACCGAGGCACGTAAGATACAGTTGAAGAATGAACTTCATACTGTGGAGAAAAAGAGCATGTCTGTGAATGACTATGCATTGAAGATAAAGGGTATTGTGGAATCCCTTGCATCTATTGGTGTGTCAATAGATGATGATGATAAGGTGGAAGTCTGTCTACGTGGTCTCGGGCCACAATACAAGGCGTTTAATACATCTATTCAGACTCGGGAAAACATTCCCAACTTTACAGATTTGGTGTCTATGCTGATTATAGAAGAGAAGAGCTTGGGTGAAGACCAACAGTCTTCACAAAACAAAAACAGTTCAGAGCAACAAGCCTTCTACACAAGTTCAGGAAGAGGACGAGGAAGAGGAGGCCGTGGATGCGGTCAAGGAGGTGGCCGAACAAGTAATCAGAATTATAGTCAGCAACAACAACAACAACAACAGTCCTAGAATTCACAACAACAACAATACGCAGGTGGAAGAGGCAAATTCAGAGACAGAGGGAGTCAAAGAGGTCATGAAAATTGGCAAAGGCAATATAATGATGCACGTGAATGCTTTTACTGTGGTAAGCCTGGACATGGCAGGCAGAATGTTATAAGAAGCAGGCTGACATGCAAAATGGGAAAGTGCAGCAACAGAACAACTATGCATCCTCAAGCAGAAACAATGAGGATAATGAAAGGTTGTTTGTTATGCAGCATGTCGTGAATGCCATGTCTAAAAATGTTGAAGCAGCACAAAAAGATGATGTATGGTATGTGGATGGGTAAGCAGGGATGTTGTCTTTGATGAGATGAGCAGCTGGTATGCTGCTGAAAAAGAAGCTGTAGGGATGTGAGTGAAAGTGTGATTGCACAGAATGCAGGTCAGCAATCACAGTCTTTGAGTGGACCAGGAGAGTCCTCATCTAGTGGGTCTGTTGATAGACCATGGAGTGGCAGGTTGTGTCATAATACCAGTCCTGCAAATGTGATTAGTACATCACGTAAAGGAAAAGAGAAAGTGGTTGAGCCCCTTGGTATGCCTGACATTTCTACAGGGCATTCTCATGTTGATGGAGGGTCTAGTGGCTCAGACATGAGCCTTGATGAGGAGCTTGGAATCCCAGCTATGAGAACACCTGGTGTAAAGAAGGCTATGGAAGCCATGAATGAAAAGCTGCGAAGATCTGGGAGAGTGAAAAACCCTATGCAGAGGCTTACCTATGATGGTTATGTGGCACATCATTATGCATATATGACAAAGGTTGTGCAGGTTGTAGAGCCCACATGCATTGATGAGGCTGTTGGAAATGTGTGTTGGGAGAAAGCTATGGATGAGGAGATGAATGCACTATATGGAAATGAAACTTGGGACTTAGTGCAATTGCCTGAAGGCAAGAAAGCCATTGGATGCAAGTGGGTGTACAAAGTAAAACATAACAATGATGGAAGCATAAACAGATATAAGGCTAGGTTGGTAGCAGGTGCTTCGAACCACATGACAAGTCATGGGGAGTGGTTCAAGGAGATGAAAAACCTTGAAAGACCAGGTTTTATGAAAACAGGGGATGACACTGCTCATCCAATTGCCCATGTTGGAGATGTGCCATTGTCTATGCAGGATGGCAAAGTGAAGTACCTTACAGATATACTTCACGTTCCGAACATAACAAAGAATCTGGTTTCAGTTGGCCAGATGATTGAGCAGGGTTTGCAGGTTCGGTTTAATCCTGATGGTTGTTATGTTGAAGACTTTAAAGACAAGTGCAGGTTGGTTGCAAAAGGCAACAGAGTGGACAGAATGTTTACGTTGAATGTAGACATGCCTGAAATGAGTGCTGCGATGTTTGCAAATGGTTCAAGAATTGTTACAAACACAGACATTTGGCATAAAAGAATTGGACATGTGAATGTGCAGAGAATGAAGTCTATGCAGACTAAAGAAATTGTGACAGGACTGCCAAAATTTAAAGTGGAAGGTATGCAGAGAATATGTGAAGCATGCCAATTTGGGAAGCAAACAAAGCATGTATTTCCACGTAACAGATATGTGAGCAGAAATGCACTAGATGTTGTGCATTTAGATGTATGGGGTCATGTCTATGAGAGGCTGCAGATATTATGTGACATTCATTGATGATCACACAAGGAAAGTGTGGGTATATTTCATGAAGGAGAAGAGTGAGGTGTTCACTCACTTTCAGAATTTCAGAGTTTTGGTTGAAAAGCAAACACAGAAATATATAAAGTACCTAAGGTCAGATGGAGGGGGAGAGTACTTCTCCAATGAGTTCTCTGAATTTTTGAAGAAGAATGGTATTCGGAGACAGTTTACATGCAGATATACTCCGCAGCAAAATGGAGTTGCTGAGCGAAAAAACAAGCACATTGCTGAGATTGCACGAGCATTGATGGAAGAGAAGAATATGCCGCATAGCTAATGGGCTGAGGTTGTTTCTACAGCAGTATACATCATGAGCAGGACTCCAACTGCAGCCATACATGATGTAACTCCAGAGGAGAGGTTTACTGGCAGAAAACCTGATTTGTCTCATCTGAAAGTTTTTGGATGCATTGCATATGTGCATGTGCCAGATGAGCTGAGAACTAAGCTAAATCCAAAAGCTGAAAAATGTGTGCTTATTAGATATTCCCTTGAGCAAAAGGGATACAGGTGTTATAACCCTGCTACACATGATGTATGTGAGACATGGTGATAGAGGAGTTGTGCTTGTTGTCATCTATGTAGATGACTTTATCATTATGGGGGACCATGATGCAGAGATCTTTGATGTAAAGATCTTGCATAGACAGAAGTTTGAGATGAAGGATCTGGGGG
Organism: Cibotium barometz; assembly: GCF_041138505.1. NCBI lineage: Eukaryota > Viridiplantae > Streptophyta > Polypodiopsida > Cyatheales > Cibotiaceae > Cibotium > Cibotium barometz. Next base: position 6,027,749 of record NC_141090.1, on the reverse strand, counting down.
ACCTCAGATATTTCTTGGACATTGAGGTGATTAGGTCACCACATGGTATTGGATTACTGCAGAGACAGTATGGTTTGGACATGTTGTCCAAGTATGGTATGACAAGGCTGTAAGCCTATCTCAGTGCCATTGGATCAGAATGGCAAGTTGAGTGCAGATTCAAGAGAGATTTTGGAGGATCCTACTATGTATAGGCGCATAGTAGGAAGCTTGATATACATGACGATCACCAGGCCAGATTTGAGCTATGCTGTTGGGTTGGTGAGTCAGTTTATGCACGCTCCACGGAAACCGCATTTGGATGCATTGAGACGCATACTGAGGTATGTGAGGTCTACTTTGCATTGTGAACTATTCTATGAGACTGGGACAGAGATATGTGTACATGGGTACACAGATGCTGATTGGGCTGGTAGTATCTCAGATAGAAGATCTACCAGTGGATTCATGTTTTCTTTGGGGAGTGCTGCTGTGACTTGGAGCAGCAAGAAGCAGCCTACGGTTGCTCTATCCAGTACAGAGGCCGAGTACAGAGGAGCTGCTATGGCAGCATGTGAGGTAGCTTGGTTGAGAAAGCTACTTGCAGATTTGGGTCTATCAGTGGATAGACAAGTTGTCATTTTCTGTGACAACATTAGCAGTATACAGTTGGCTAGGAACCCAATTTTTCATGCTCGTACGAAGCATATAGAGGTCCACTATCACTTTGTCAGAGAGAAGGTCTTGGCAGGAGACCTTGACCTTGTTTGTGTCAGCACAGAGAATCAGGTAGCTGACATCTTCACCAAAGCATTGGGTACAGAGAAGCTCCGCAAATTCAGGGCTTCGCTTGGCGTACATGAGATGGAGTTGAGCTCGAGGGGGAGCGTTGAGATATAGAGCTCATCCAGTGAGGCGGTGGACACTGATAACCCGCCTGGGGGATAGGCCCCACACTTACACCGCTGGCATGGTTGGTGAGATCATGGGTGATATGCGGCCAGTGGGATGACAGGCTGTGTGACAGCCATTCTACAGACTGGCATAGTTATAGCGCCAGCTCATTTAGTCAGGTTCACACTATAGAAAACCCTTGTATGTATTGGTTGAGTACCTTTCATAGTATGTGTACTCTTATCTTGTATATGGTGTGTTGAGTGTTGAGTGAAGAAGAAGAAGATTTCCAACCTCTCACCTTGTGTGTTCTCTATTAGGGTTTTGTGAGTGTGTGTGTGCTTGCAAGAGCTCAAGCTCTCTTCCCCCTTGCATCTTTTCAGATTGGGGATGACGAAGCTAATGACAAAAGCGTTTCTCTGTTCGAGTCTCAAAACGAGCCCGCTCGTCTTTGACCCCGGCTCGAAAAACAAAAAAAATGCGCATAGGGCTTTCCTATATAACTTCCATATTTCTTTTGCTTGATTTTTGTTACCTGCCTTGTGCATATTTCAAATACACTAATAACGTAGTGTTAATAAACTTTCAATATGGGCAGTGGACGTCACACCCCAGGAATGGAGCCAAGAAGAGAGACTATAAGTCATTTGCCCTCACAACTCATACACAGCAAAACCTCTATCCCACACAACCTTGTTATAACAAAGTTTGCAGCCCGTTTCAAACCCCTCATCCCCCCAGGTGCTCCTCCTTTGCATACTCCTACAAAACAGTAAGTTGTGGAGATTTAATTGGACTGTGGGTTGCAGTCTATCAACGATATAAAACTTTGATCAGTAAATAGAAGCTTGCTGCATACCTTGGTTTTCATAGTAAGTGCATTTCTCAAAATGATGGCCAATTGCCTGATGAACACAAATGCCTGCTGATATGAAGCAGCAAGATCAATCCCATAGAGTTCCACCACGCAGTTGACCATAAAGTGAATACGGGGAAGTGCAGGTGCACTGACAAACTTCGAATTTGCTGCATACTCCTTGTATATACCTTTGAGGCATGCATCCAAGTGATCTGTCCCCATTAGCAATGCCATCTCTCGAACAAACAAGAAAGAAACCAGAGACACAGAACCTTCTCCTCTTCCCCAAAAATGAAGTGCAACCTTCAAATAGACAAGAATAATATCAGCTGAGCAGGTTTCATAACTTCTAACAACAGTGTAGTGCTGAGCTAAACAATGAATCAACCTTGAGATATTTGTGTGCAAATCTGGGTAATGCTCCCAAGAAACAAGTTGATGCCTTCAGTCTCTTGAGTGTGAAGGAAATCATGTGATTGTCACTCATCTCAGTCAAAATGTGTAGTGTGTTCCCAAAATATGACTTGACAAGAGGCTCCACTTTTTTCCATCGAGCACACTTTTCCGGCTCGAAATTAAAACCTTCCTTCAAATCAATCCCGAGAATCTTTCTGAACACACCGTCTATCTCAGACAGGGTAAAAAACATGACCTTGTTGAAGACATGACTACTAGATATACTGTACTTGTTTGCAAACTCATCCTCCTCTCCATCACCATAATGGCAAGCAGTACGGTATGCCCTAAGGAGGTTGTAAACAGTCCCAACGTGATGTTTCTCTTTGATGATCTTACACCAAGCATCAACTAATGAAGTGGAGAGACGAGAGGTCAATGCTTCTGGGTGTACAAGTCCCTTGTTGACATCTTCAGATGATAGTTGTGTTTTTTTGGTGTCTTCTGCACCCTGCTAAGAAGAGCACAACTTGTTGTCAATGGCTTAAAACTACAAGCAGAAAAAGACAGCTCAAAAAGTTAGTGACATTTCACAAAACAGTGCTTTGAACCAGCTCAAGACAGCTTGGCACCTTGCGAGGGGTAAAAAATTCACCATTTCATCTTCGTCCTCAAAGTCGAGCAATTCTTTGTCATGCTCTTTCAAAAACTGGAAAAACTCTGGATCCTGTAACAAATACCAAAAGCTCATTGTAATCAGTTCACCTCTTGTACTTTCATGCACTTGGCGATTTGACGACCAATCGGGTCCATCCAACGGCTTCGTGTTGAGAGGTGGTTAAAAACATGAAGTACCGTATTACAGCACATTTAACATACGAGTTCGATAAGCACTGACAGATAAGGTACATCAGGCATGCTGCCCTTTTTTAGTCAATGACAAACTGGGCCATAAAATTTTCCAAAATTGAACCAGTCAAGGTTACAAAATCCGATGACCTTGCCAAGGTTGAAGGAACCTGACTTAGAAATTTCTCTTGCAGCATTTAATGATAGGTCCTTCATAGGAAGTTTCCAGCCAGAAACACCTCAAGTCGATAGCATGATCTCTTCTTGAGTTTGGTTGGCAGGGCAAGATGTATACTAATAGTAGGAATGAGGTTACTCCCAATATTTCTCCTCCCTCTCCCTCCCTCCACCTCACATCCCCCCCCTCCCCCACACACCCCCACTCTCACTCTTTATCTTTCCCTTTGGAATACAAAATGATAAAACCACAACGAGCAAAGAAAAAGATGAAGAAAGAAGAATAAGATAATTAAATGGGCTACAACAAGCAAAGGGGTGAATCAAACACAGTCACCCATCTCAGCTCCTTTATCCCGTTTATCACCTTCCTAATTATCACGAGCGGCCCACAGACATGCCTGTAATAAAGCTGAACAATGGGCATCCAGTCCTCACCTGAATGAAGTGCAAGTTGAATGATGCAGAATGCAACAATTTATCTCGTTTCAAGGGATTCTTGCAATCACCCAAGCTCTTGAAACCTGAAAATGATTATTTTCAGCTGGGGGTTTATGGTTCACACTTCAAGCCCTACAGTGCCTTTAGTCCACGATTTGGCATGTGGGCTCAATGGAGTAAAATATTCCCAACAGTTTGGTGCCATGTCACGTGCATCCAACACTTGGATGCTATGGGCATACTACAACTCAAGTGCAAGGCCATAAGGCCTTGTCCAAGGATGGGTCGCCAATGTACGTACCGCCAAGGGGTAGTCAGGGTCAATGTCCTGCACGTCATGCAACTGTTGGAAGTAGTATATACCTAGATAAATCCAAGAACATGCCCAAATTCACCTTATAAGAATGTGCAATTTATAACCTCATGGTAGTCATCCACAAGACAATAGACCATCAACTCCATCATGCATAGTATGGACTGGATACTACAGCATCCCCACTAACGTCATCAGTGCCCAATAGTGGGTGTAGAACTTGGTATCAATATATGCTCCCACGCACACACACACACACACACACACACACACATAAGAGCATAAATTCATACAAAGGCCTGTGCATTGAGTTTCTATCAGAGCTCCGGAGATACAGGGCAGACTCAGCCATAATGAAGCCTAGCACTAAGGATCAAAACAAATAGAAAGAATAATTACAGCAAAAAGGTAGTTGATAGGGCATATGCACCACTAAAGATAGAAAGAATTAACACAATATCAATTGGCTGCAACTTGGACAAAAACTTCACAACTGTTGGAAGTAGTCCCCAACCATTAACGCAAGGCTAAGGAGGTTCAGAAGCTGTCACAATTCAGCATTAAAGAAAATACAGGCTGTCCAGCCTGGGAGAAAAACGCAGCATTTATTCACTGTCCAGTAGAGGCGACTTCAGGCCAGCCCTGACACCCACATTCTGCACGCCTTTGTGGTCGGTATATTAGCGATTTCACATACCTACAGGTCAGCCCATTACTTCATATAGCAATGAAGCAAATACACCTAAGGGTGGGGGCCCTTTTTGCTGAAGGGCAACATGTAAGTAGCAATCCCACACAGTGTGTGGATGGTTTACTTGCATTTGGGAAGAATCCTAAACGCTCCCACTATGGACAAGCAAGAAGACATTAGAGAGATTGAGTCTAGTCCATCCGAAGCCTACCCCTCTACATCGGCTGACACAACTATGACAACCCCCATGGTAGCCACTTCTACACCATAACATCTTGTGATAACACAGGAGTAGTACAATCATTAGATAGCAGAGGCCGTAGCCTAGGCAGCCAAACCGGTGGTTTCCAAACCACAACCACCACCCTCTATCTTTTTCTTTATTATCACAACCACGTATTATGGTTAACTTGATGATGGTTAACTCAATCCCTCTGCTTTGCACTCTTGGATTCACCAACTTGAAGCATATTTCTCTACATTATTTTAGAACACTTGTGCCTATGTGCTAGGGTTTTCAGTGATAGAAAAGAGTGCGGTGGAATCACATATAAAGCACACACGAGTCCTGAACTACTGATCTGTATTATGTACAAGAAAGAAGTGTTACATATGTACTTCAAGTACAAAAGATGACTGAGAACAGTTCTCAGCCCACACTGCCTACAATCTGTCACCCTGATCGCTCGAGGAATGCGGATGGAAATGAAGATTACTAGGGCCACGTGTATATATGGCACACTGTTGCTGGTCGGCCTGTAGAATTTCTCTCCACCGACTTGCCTGCTGCCCAACTTGCCACGTGTCAGGCGGCTGCCACGTGGCACTGGTAGCTGCCTGCCTAACCAAATCACCTGCCCAACCTCTGCTACTCATGCGTTGGTTGTCCTCTATCAAGGAAATGTCCCAGAAAACCCAAAGGCATGCCACATTCTTCCCCACTCACATCACAGCTATCCTCAGCTGCATCGCCTCCTAGTAAGCTCTCAATAATGGTCAAGACTCGTCTTGGTGAACTGATCCTCATCAAACCAAACAGCCTACTGGATCAGATAGCCCTTAAACTTGAGGAGGTTCTGTAGCTGCTTTCGACAAGAACCCACTTGCATTGGTGCAATACAACCTGCTCTAGTACTAAGACATCCTATAGTCCTTTTTTATCTACCTACTCGGTTTCGTCCTCATCCGACAGAGCACTCAACTCAGGCCCATGATATTCCACAAGATTGCTTGACTGAAAAACAGGACGCATCCTCCAATGGCTCGGTAACTCTAGTTTGAAGACTACATCGATGAGCTACTGAATAATCTTGAATGGTCCGTTCTTCTTCGGAGCTAGTTTAGAAGCCACTTCTCCGAACTGTTTGAGCCTCTGCTTAATGATCTTTAGATAAACGCAACTTCCTTCTTTAAAGGTGATATCCCGATGATGCTTGTCAACCTCTCAAACCCGCTTAGTATGTGCCCTCCCTATTCTCTTCTTGAACTTGCCGCAACATTTGGTCCATATCCTGAACCACCTGACCACAAAGTCCATAGAAATGTCCTCCCATGGCAACTTTGGAACTGGCAATGGGTGAAGCTTACCAACAACTTTCCTCATCCCGAATGGTGTACTTTGAAGCAATGCTATACACGCATTTGCTCCAAGGCTCCTTTAAGTCCACGTCGCAACATACATTCTCTTCATCGGCATGAAATAGTCTACAGCAACATGCGGAAGCCTCGTGGAAGAATCGGTAACTTCAATGCTCAGAATTCAGCAATAATTCAGGATGATTATAATGCACAATACTGAAGTAGATGTGCAGAAAATCGAGAGAGAGAGAGAGAGAGAGAGAGAGAGAGAGAGGGAGTGGGTCCCAAATACGCTCGATAGGGCCCCCACAACAAATCGTGTATTTGCTTTATTAGAATGATGTAAATCTGAAAAATAAGGACTGAATCTTGACCTGCACTCTTCGCCTTGGTTGGAGCTTTCCCGCTTGGCTGTCCTGGCCCTTGGAATGCACCACCTCTTGTGAATTATGAGATGCCTCTACTGAATTATGGCTGGGCTTTTTATACCCCTTCAGATGGCTGGTCGGCTGCCCCAACAGAGGTCGGCCTGCTGATTATCTCACGACTAGGTAAAAATAGCATTAAATGCTCTTTATTGCCATCGTTTCACACTGGACAACTTCTATCCAACCTGTGCATGCTTTGGATGGTGTGTCCATGCACAAAATATTCAGATTTTGGGGGACTTCTTGGGCAGAGAACCCATGACTCAAAATATTCAGATTTTGATAGACTTTCGGGGCAGGGAACCCACAACTCAAACATAATAAGAAAAAGGATAATTTTGAAAGTTTAAAAACTTCCCCTTGAGCGTACGTCGGTGAAGTGTAGTCTCTTTCAACGACATTTCCATGCCAATGCCGATGGAGACTTTGTTGCGGAAGGCAACGGTGTAGATGCTTGGACCTTCCATGGCACTGCAAATCTCCAATTTGATGTAGGAGACTTTGATTTAATGTGCGAGTTCGTAGTCATGCCATTTGGGCTTACCAATGCACCAGCAACCTTCAACAAAATGATGTCCAAGATTTTCGCACTGCTCATTGGTAAGTGTGTTTTCATAATTTTTGATGACATACTTATATTCTCAACCACACTGCGGAGCAACATGAGAAGGATGTGGTGAAAGTCTTGCAACTCTTGCAAGATAATGGACTCTACATAAACACCAAAGAGTCTATCTTCGGCATTACAGAGATTCAATACTTGGGCTACATCATCGGTTCCTCCGGGATTCAATTGGATCCCTCAAAGGTTCAAGAGATCTTGGATTGGGACATTTCTAAGACCACCCAAGAGATCCATTCATTCATAGGTCTTTGCCATGCCTACAATACGCATGTTCACCAGTTTTCCAACCTTGCAGCACCTCTTACCGACTTGCTCAAGGGGATACAAACCCATAGACAAAAAGTAACAGATAGGCAAGGCGATTGATGCATTTCGTGCACTACAAAAAGCAACCTCAAAAGCGCTTTAAAGTTAGCATCTTGGAATAGGTCATTACGGATGCTAGCAATGTAGCCATAGGTGTTGTTCTTCAACAAGCCAATAGCCCCGTGGCCTACTCTAGTCGAAAGTTGGATGTCACCGAAAGAAATTATTCGGTTTATGACAGAGAGATTTTGGGTGTGATCACAGCGCTCAGACATTGAAAACCTTTTCTTTATGGACAAGTTTTCACAGTCAAAACAGACCACCACAAGCACTTAAGTGGCTTCAGACAATGCCAAGTGCTCAGTGGAGTGATCACCAAGCCATATGGAGTCAAATCTTCCAGCAATTTAGAAGAATGATCGAGTACATCCCTGGTAAGCATAACCCAATTGCAGATGCTCTAAGTCAAAGACAAGGATCCAGACCATGCAAGAGTCTATCATTCTCGAAATCACTAGAAAAGACTTGGATAGCAAGAAAGATCAATATGTCAATTCTGTAGAGTTTGGTACTCAATACAGTTTGGCCCTCAATTATGAGCCTGGCCATTATTCATGTCATGTGCATCATAGATGCAATGTAAGATTCCTCCCCAGCCTCTCAAAATGTCCAGCATCTTCCCCTGTAATCACTTCCCTTTTCTGAAATATAAGAGATCTTGTCTCTGCCTGTTTTGGCATAGAGAGAGAGAAAATATTCTAGAGAGAGAATATTCAGATTATGAATATTTTTGGGTAGAAAAATAACTCATCTTATTAAAATAAGTTCCCCTGAAACAGAAATTCAAAAAGAAATTTCCAATGTGCAATTGGAATTAATTGGAAATAGGTATAAAGAACCTTAGTCTAAGGGTCTAGATTTTCAGAAATTTTTGGATTATGGTCCAATTAAGGTTCCTATGGGCCAATAGCATCAATCCATGTGTAGGGAAGAGATAAATCCAATTTGTAAAAGAAGATACCCAAAAATGAGTAAATGCTCACATAAGATGAAGAGTTGAAAATATACAAGGTTTATTAGTAAAAAACTATGAGCAATATTAAAATGATTTCATTATGACACATATGTAAGGAAGGGGAGTTCTTTAAAGGAGGTGCATATTTCACATAAGATGAAGAGTTGAAAATGTACAAGGTTTATTAGTAAAAAAATTATGAGCAATATTATAAATATGAGATATTTTGGGTATCCAAAAATGAGTAAATGCTCACATAAGATGAAGAGTTGAAAATGTACAAGGTTTATTAGTAAATAAACACATATGTAAGGAAGGGGAGTTCTTTAAAGGAGGTGCATATTTCACATAAGATGAAGAGTTGAAAATGTACAAGATTTATTAGTAAAAAAACTATGACACATATGTAAGGAAGAGGAGTTCTTTAAAGGAGGTGCATATTTCACATAAGATGAAGAGTTGAAAATGTACAAGGTTTATTAGTAAAAAACTATGAGCAATAAAATTTTGACACATATGTAAGGAAGGGGAATTCTTTAAAGGAGGTGCATATTTCACATGCTTGAATGAGTTTTAAACTCAAAAATAATGTGATATTTTTATCTCTCATCTCTCTTGAACCAAACCAAATCAAAATGGAACCAAATCGAATCAAAAAGTAACCAAACTAGGTCCAAATCTAGTCCAAATTCAACCAAACTGACTTGGAAAATTCTAAAATCAGTTTGTTTGGTTAGGAGCTCAATTTTTCCTATAAATAGAAGCCTCCCCTTGTTGAAAAAAATATAGTGTCTTATGCATTGTTACTCTACTCCTCCTAAGCCAAGAATTGTGAATTCTTTAATAATTCACTAGTTTTTGATACTTCTCTCTTTCTTCAATCCCCATTGGTGGCTCCATCAACATATAAACCAATTGATTGGTTGGGGACCTCTACCGTGATCAAAGAATCAAGCAAATTATAAGATAAGTATAGTGAATTTTGATCTTTTCTATAATTTCTCAATGATTCTCTCTTCTCAACCCCTCTCAAGCTTGAGAAGCTTAATTGATATGGTTTTTGAAATGCTATTGAAGTTAATTAATTAATGATAGTAAAAAATTACGTAAGATTCTATTTATATTTAATTCTAATGGTTTTTCTCTCTCTCACTTAAGAAATGGTCATACTCATGACCCTTTTCAATCCAAATGAAGCTTTTCTTAGGCTTTTCCTTAATCCAAGATTAAGCTATGCTTGAGGCCAAATTAATGGCTTTTTTCTATACTTTTAGTTTATGTTTATCGATGATTCAATCCATTATGGATTGATGATCCAATTAGAGACCATTCTAATTATTTCCTTAATAATAAGCCTTATCCCTTAGAAAAAATTGAGACTTATCAGTCATAGTAGCGGAGCTATGGCAAAATTTTTATAGAAATTACGCATAAAATAATTTCATTCAAAGCATAAAAAGAGGACTTCTTACCATATTCTAGGAACTATCATCCTAGATTAATTAAAAGAATTTTATTAGGCATGGAGATGTGGATGTTTGCATGTAGATGTAGATGTATGGATGTAAGTGTGAATGTGGAGGTGGCTGTATGCATGGAGATGTGGATGTATGCATGTAGAAGTAGATGTATAGATGTGGATGTGGATGTGGAGGTGGATGTATGCATGTAGATGTGGATGTGGATGTGGATGTGGAGGTGGATGTATGCATGTAGATGTAGATCTATAGATGTGGATGTGAATGTGGAGGTGGATGTATGCATGTAGATGTAGATGTATGGAGGTGAATGTGAATGGAGATGTGGATGTATGCATGTAGCTGTAGATGTATAGATGTGGATGTGGATGTGGAGGTGGATGTATGCATGTAGATGTAGATGTATAGATGTAGATGTGAATGGAGATGTGGATGTATGCATGTAGATGTAGATGTATAGATGTGGATGTGGATGTGGAGGTGGATGGATGCATGTAGATGTAGATGTATAGATGTAGATGTGAATGGAGATATGGATGTATGCATGTAGATGTAGATGTATAGATGTAGATGTGGATGTGGAGGTGGATGGATGCATGTAGATGTAGATGTGAATGGAGATGTGGATGTATGCATGTAGAAGTAGATGTATAGATGTGGATGTGAATGTGGAGGTGGATGTATGCATGTAGATGTAGATGTATAGATATAGATGTGGATGTGAATGTGGATGTATGCATGTAGATGTAGATGTATGGAGGTGAATGTGAATGTGGATGTGGATGTGGATGTATGCATAGAGATGTGGATGTATGCATGTAGATGTGAATGTACGCATATAGATGTGGATGTATGGATGTGAATGTGCATGTAGATGTGGATGTATGGATGTGGATGCATGAATATGCATGTAGATGTGGATGTGAAAATAGATGTATGGATGTAGATGTGGATGTATGGATGTGAATATATGATATGTGATGTGAAGGAATCTGAAGTGATGAGATGGAAAATGATGTGATGGGATGAGTATACATATAAATGGAATATGAAATAAGTAATGTAGATTGATGAGGGATAATGTAAAAAAATGAAAGTTAAAATAGAAATTGTATTGTAAACTGTTTGTAAATGCTATTTATAAATGACTGTTTTATGTCAAGAATGCTGGGGGAGCATTTTGACCGTCTTGTGATTAAGGTCGTGGACCTAACTGATAAAGTTGCAACTGCTGACGGAGAGTCAATGAAGGACGTCTCGCGTAGCAAGGTCGGCCGAGGTCTTGACCAGCCTCGGTGCGATTAAAATAGTGAGCTTCCGATACGGTGGATGAGGGGCCAAGGAAGCGGCCTATGAGTGAAGCGCTAGGTCACCTGCGAAGGATCCTAGAGGGTGCTGACCATACGGTGCTCGGGCTCTGGGTCGCCTAGGATACCCACGCGTGCGTCGAGGAAGATATTGGAACAGAGTTGGAGTTGTTTTCTGAAATCGGGCATGGATCTGGTTGATTGACCTTGCTGGTCTTCAATGGATGAGTCCATGGCTCCTTATATGGATCTGTTGGTTGATCTTGCTGATCTTCAACGAGAGTCCATCTTGATAAGTGATTATATTGCCGAGTATTAAGGACTAGGAACTATCGAAACTGCCCCTGAGCGTTCTAGTTGCCAATGATGCCATATATACTCTGATGAAGGAATGATGGGAAATTAAAAATCAATTGGATAAATTGGAAGATTGTGATCAGTGATACTATGGTTTTATTAAAGGATTGTTTTAAACTGGTTGAATATGTGAAAAGGTAATTTCATATTGGGTGTGTGAGTGGTGTGACTAGTTTTATTTTTGCCTGAACATCCGGCTAGGGAGCCTTGGAACTCTTTTCCTTGGTACCCGAGACAAAACCTAACCAAATTCTTAATTGGATCCCATCACTACAGTGGTTGGGCGGTTGGCTAACCCATGGGACTAGATGGGGTTAGGCTGGACTGATGGATCCGTAAATCGAGACTCAAACTTTTGTTTTTACGATAGATAAAATAAACCCCGGACAGTAACTGTTCTATGGATAGGAATCAACGGCTGTGCCTCTCTTGAATGGGGAAAAAAGCGTTGATCCCAATGATCCAAGTACAAGTTTCTTCCTGGATTTGACTAAGTATATTATAGATGTAATTGGATCAGCTCGATCAGAAATGATCTTGACTACGTTAGAGTAAAAAGTTATCCTGGAGGAATCGCCTGTGCTTTCCGGTAAAGGAAGTTTTTCCGGGTTCGGTTTTGGAACAACCGACGGATTAGTCTCTTATCCGGATATCCGTGGGTGAGGCCCCGAATGTGGGACCCCTGTCCCGCGCGAGAAGTGCTACTTCCGCTGCTAGTATCCCGAATCTGTTGCTCGGTGGGAACAGGGATCTCACAGTTGGTATCAGAGCATTTGGTTAATAAAGATCAACTGAGAAGACAAATATATTAAAAATTTATCAAGAAACCCAAAAAGGTTATAATTGTGTGAGATAATTCATACAATTTGATATTCAAACTGAAATTCGTAATTTGGTAATTGGGTCTTCAGATGGAAGTGCCGCAATTATATAGAATCCCTGACTTGCTTGAGACCTAGACATGATAGTATTTACCTTATAATTCCAAGGGCCGTGACTATCCGTATATACCGAGAGTATACTGCAGCTCTTTACTGACAGTATATATGAGTAAATCTAAGACTTGGAATTATAAGCGTTAATGCTATCTAGATGATGATTTCGAATGTGATTGATATGATTTTTAATTCTGTTTGAGAATTGATGAATTGATTTGGATTCTGATTGAAAATGTTGATTGAAAATGCTGATTGAAAAATGTTGATTTTTTTTAAAAAAAAATTAGTTGAAATATAATGAAACCACAATAAGGGGGGAATGGGACGAGTCTCTGTGATGATATTCATAACTAGAATGATGATAATGAATTCAGCAAATCACTATGAGGTTAGTGGGTTGTGCTGTTAGATTGCTACTGTTAATACTTGATCGGTAGATCAAGTTAAGGGATGTCAAATTGAGAACTGAAATTTTCGTGGAGGAATGTTCCGAAGGAAACTTTTTGGTCTAATGGACTATTATCATATTAAAGATATGAATGACATGATCTGAATGAATTGTTATTTAATGATGAGTTCTATATAAGGGATATTTATCCCAGTGTTCTGTTGGATTAACCAGAATATATTTCCCTAGAATACTTCTCAAGAGTCCCACCTGTTTTAAAGATTTAGAACAATGAGTTCAGAAGTGAGAATCGGTGTTTTGGATACCAAGGTTTTGGTTTTCATTCGAGTACGGCCCAAAAGAAGTTCTTTATCTCTTGGGGAGTATAAGAAGTTATCCCCCAGATATTGTGACCTTATATCTAAATTCAATGAAAGAAGGTGACTTAGCCTACAAGTTTTTTTTATCTCCTCATCTCAAAATTCTTAATGCCTTCTATAGAAAAATGTGTCAAACTCAAATCATGGAAAGACGGTAAAACTTCAGTGGCAAGTTACCGTTGGCTTCTCAGTTACGCTAGCTCCTTCCTTTATATAAGTCGTAACCTTTATCTGTCGCTCACAGTAATCTTACTTCCATCGATCTCCCTTCTTCTTAATCTCCTTCATGGCTTGGCAACAGGAATTAGTTTTATCCATGATGATTTCTCACCTTCAAGACGCAAGAGAGTCTGTGAAGAAAGACTTTATAGAACAGTATGAGCGCTCACTTTTTCCTCACCTAGGAACTTCTGTAGCTCAGACCAAATGGCGGACCTATCAAAACATAACTAGGGTAACACCCTGGGATCAGCAGCACTTTCGTAACAATGTCCGCTTGGCCATGGTTATTGAAGCCTTGGGTTTGGGTCCCCGATCATAGTCACATGGGAACGCCGTTCCATTGGTGTGGAACGGGGGAACGTGGAGTAATGGAACATGGGAACGGCGGAACGTGGAGGAACGCTTTTTTAATTTTTTTTTCCATGATTCGCGAAGCGGCACTCCTTACGTTTTTTTTCCACGTCACAAATCCGTCGGCAACGTAATAGCGCATCCTTCTTTCTTTTTTTTTGAATAGAAGGGTTACGGGTGCCCAAAACGTTTTGGACACCCTTTAAAAAAGACTCAAAATTTGGGCCTTTTTTAAAGGGTGCCCAAAACGTTTTGGGCACCCTTAATATTTTTAAAAAAAAACGGATACCTGCAAGTAGCGCCGCCGCCGACCCCAAAAAAAAAACATGGGAAAAAAAAAAGATTATGCAACGTTTTTTTTAAACGTTGAAAGAAGACCTGCCAGGCTGCCCTGCAACGTTCAAAAAAAAACGTCAATATCAACGTTTTTAAAAAAACGTACCTCTCTGAGAACTTATAAAAACCTACAGAGTGCACACTGCAGCTGCAAGTACAGTGTGCATAGCCAAGTACAATCTCTCTCTCGAGTCTCTCATTATTCATAGCCAAGTACATTGTACAATCTCTCTCTCTCTCTCTCTCATAAGGGAACCAAGACAGCTTTCTCTCTTTCATAGCCAAGTACAATCTCTCTCTCAAAGCCAAGTACAATCTCTCTCTCTCTCTCTCTCTCTCTCTCTCTCTCTCTCTCTCTCTCTCATATAATGCCTCCTAAGGAAACCAAGAGAGCCAAGAAGAACGAAGCATGGTCATGGTGGGATGAGGTGGATATTCTTGAGGCCAATCAAGGCGGAGGAGCTAGGAAGTGGAAATGTCGCTATTGTGGCAGCACCAAACATTGGGGAGTCAACCGAGTTCGAGGTCACCTAATCCATGAGCCGGGACAAGAAATCCAACCATGCTTGTCAATCTCAGCTGAGAAAAAGAGAGAGCTAGAAGCTAGGCATAATGAAGTGATTTTTCGTGCTCCTCCTCCAAGAGCTATGGCTGCGAACCCATCATTCTTTACAACTCCTTCAAGCAACTTCTCCACATCCGTAGGCTCTTCTTCCGTGCATCAACCACCACCCCCCAAAGGCACTCAAAGAACTCTTGCGGGTTCTTGGAATCCACGCAAACGAGAAGCCGTGGATGCAGCTATTGCAAGGTTCTTCTACCATGACCACATCGCTTTCAATGTGGCAAGGTCCCCTTATTTTCGGGAAATGGTTCGTCTCATTGCTGAATTTGGACCAACCTACACTCCCCCTTCTTCGGAGAGCCTTCGAACCACGCTTTTGGCAAAGGAAAAGGAAGCTGTTGAGCAAGCCATGCAAAACGTCAAGGAAGGGTGGCAACGCAACGGTGTCTCCATCATTAGTGATGGATGGAGTGATAGCCAATCTCGCTCCATCCATGGCATCATCGCATACTCTCGAGGGAACACATTTTTTGTGTCTTCCCATGATGCCTCTCCAACGGGCAAGTATGCCGACGTCATCGTGGAGGAATGGGTAGAGGCAATTGAGCAAGTGGGTCCTCAAGATGTGATCCAGGTCATTGGTGATGGGGAGGCCTCAAATCGAGCTGCAGGCGACCTTCTTTTGGCAAGGTATCCACACATCACATTCACTCCATGCATTGCACATGGCTTGAATAATCTTCTGAAAGACATTGATGGTCTTTCATGGGTAGCACCATGCATAGCAAAGGGAAAAGACATAGTTTCATTCATCACTCGGCACACATTTAGCCTCTCCGAGTTTAGGAAAAGATCCCCAAACTTGGATCTTAAAAAATATTCGGAAACTCGTTTTGCATATAATTTTATTATGCTAGAGAGGCTAGTTGCACTTCATAACATTCTCAAGCAGCTTGTAGTGAGTGATGAGTGGAGCACGTGGCCCACTGCCCGTAGCACACAAGGAACAACTTGTTACACCCACATCATGGATGCTCCTTTGTGGGTGAAGATTGAGCATGTTGTCAACATTACGAGGCCCATTATCTACATGCTGCGTATGGTGGATGGGAAAAAACCTTGCATTGGCAAAGTTTATGAGGGCATGGACAAGATGGTGGAGCGTATCCTTTCTTTGGAGCCCGACACAACAAAGAAGGCAGAACTTCAAAGTTTGTGTCAAGCAAGGTGGGACCGATATCACTCACCAATGCATGCAGCTGCATTTGTGATTGATCCAGAGTTTCAAGGCAAAGGCCAGGAATCGGATGAAGAAGTCACAAATGGCTGGGACAAAATCCTTGCCAGATTGGTGCCTGATGCTACGATGAGAAGCAAGATTAGAATTGATTTAGGAAAGTACAGAGCAAAGACAGGTAATTTTGGTTCAGCAGATGCCCAGCAAGATAGGACACTTATGGGAGGTGCTCTTTGGTGGGAGAACTACGGATCGGGTACTCCAGAGCTACAACGGCTTGCAATGCGCATTCTCAGTCAGAATGCAAGTTCTTCTCCAATTGAGCAACTATGGAGTGTTTTTAGCCATGTTGCCTCGAAGAAGAGAAATCGGCTACTCCCTACCAGAACAAATGACCTTGTGTATGTGTCAGCCAACTTGCGACTATTAGCCCAGGTTGCTAGTGGTGACTTTGACCATGAGAGCTTCATAGATATGGAGCCACAGTCTGAGTCGGATGATGACGACCCTCCACCTCCACCTCCACCTCCACCTCCACCTCCACCTGCATCGATGCATGATGCATCTATGGATGATCTAGCTGACATCTTTGCACCTATTTGATATCACCTAGGACTTTAGGTTTCTTTGTTCTTAGCTATCTAGCTTTCACTATGTGGCTGTACATTGTACAAGCTATTGTACTTCTGGTTTTCTAAATATGAACAAGGTCATTGAGTTTGCTATCAAATTCTTGTCTTTTTTTATCTACTTTCAATTGTATATTTGTCTCTTTTTACCTGCTTTTAATTGTATATTTGTCTACTCATGTGTATTGAAATATGATAACGTGTCGTTCCGGATCCCGTTCCGGATTGCAAAGAGTCCCATTCCCGTTCCGGGTTGGCCTCTCGTTCCCATATCCGTTCCCGTTCCCTGGTGACTATGTCCCCGATACTACTGCGTCATGAGATCAAGGCATCTTGGGTTTTCTGAGCGGGTCTTCTTACTGGCGTGTTTTCTTTCTTATGAGAAGATATGCCTTTACCCCGTTTTTGTCTTGCCTCTCAGAGGTCCTTTTGTTATATCACCTCATACCACTGAGATAGGTGCGGCAATAACCAGCAGAATCATTCCCATAGATGAGTTACCCTATACTTGTGCAGCTTGTGAAGACTGCTTTTGTGACCATATGATGGACGGACTTATGGAAGTGTAAAGAGTTCTTCTATCTTTACTGTATATGTTCCAAGACTAAATAAAGTTTAAATCTTGTTCTTGTCTTGACCCTTACTCTCTTTGAGACTTTTTTAATTGGTGATTAATCTTAATTTTAAAAAAAAAATAAAAAAAAATTCTCTCAGTCTCATACTTGTGCATCTTGCGAAATTACCCCCAGCTTGCGAGATGAGCGCATCTCGCGTTTTTCAAGCGGAAGAGAATGTAAGATTCCTCCCCAGCCTCTCAAAATGTCCAGCATCTTCCCCTGTAATCACTTCCCTTTTCTGAAATATAAGAGATCTTGTCTCTGCCTGTTTTGGCATAGAGAGAGAGAAAATATTCTAGAGAGAGAATATTCAGATTATGAATATTTTTGGGTAGAAAAATAACTCATCTTATTAAAATAAGTTCCCCTGAAACAGAAATTCAAAAAGAAATTTCCAATGTGCAATTGGAATTAATTGGAAATAGGTATAAAGAACCTTAGTCTAAGGGTCTAGATTTTCAGAAATTTTTGGATTATGGTCCAATTAAGGTTCCTATGGGCCAAAAGCATCAATCCATGTGTAGGGAAGAGATAAATCCAATTTGTAAAAGAAGATACCCAAAAATGAGTAAATGCTCACATAAGATGAAGAGTTGAAAATGTACAAGGTTTATTAGTAAAAAACTATGAGCAATATTAAAATGATTTCATTATGACACATATGTAAGGAAGGGGAGTTCTTTAAAGGAGGTGCATATTTCACATAAGATGAAGAGTTGAAAATGTACAAGATTTATTAGTAAAAAAACTATGAGCAATATTATAAATATGAGATATTTTGGGTATCCAAAAATGAGTAAATGCTCACATAAGATGAAGAGTTGAAAATGTACAAGGTTTATTAGTAAATAAACACATATGTAAGGAAGGGGAGTTCTTTAAAGGAGGTGCATATTTCACATAAGATGAAGAGTTGAAAATGTACAAGATTTATTAGTAAAAAAACTATGACACATATGTAAGGAAGAGGAGTTCTTTAAAGGAGGTGCATATTTCACATAAGATGAAGAGTTGAAAATGTACAAGGTTTATTAGTAAAAAACTATGAGCAATAAAATTTTGACACATATGTAAGGAAGGGGAATTCTTTAAAGGAGGTGCATATTTCACATGCTTGAATGAGTTTTAAACTCAAAAATAATGTGATATTTTTATCTCTCATCTCTCTTGAACCAAACCAAATCAAAATGGAACCAAATCGAATCAAAAAGTAACCAAACTAGGTCTAAATCTAGTCCAAATTCAACCAAACTGACTTGGAAAATTCTAAAATCAGTTTGTTTGGTTAGGAGCTCAATTTTTCCTATAAATAGAAGCCTCCGCTTGTTGAAAAAAATATAGTGTCTTATGCATTGTTACTCTACTCCTCCTAAGCCAAGAATTGTGAATTCTTTAATAATTCACTAGTTTTTGATACTTCTCTCTTTCTTCAATCCCCATTGGTGGCTCCATCAACATATAAACCAATTGATTGGTTGGGGGCCTCTACCGTGATCAAAGAATCAAGCAAATTATAAGATAAGTATAGTGAATTTTGATCTTTTCTATAATTTCTCAATGATTCTCTCTTCTCAACCCCTCTCAAGCTTGAGAAGCTTAATTGATATGGTTTTTGAAATGCTATTGAAGTTAATTAATTAATGATAGTAAAAAATTACGTAAGATTCTATTTATATTTAATTCTAATGGTTTTTCTCTCTCTCACTTAAGAAATGGTCATACTCATGATCCTTTTCAATCCAAATGAAGCTTTTCTTAGACTTTTCCTTAATCCAAGATTAAGCTATGCTTGAGGTCAAATTAATGGCTTTTTTCTATACTTTTAGTTTATGTTTATCGATGATTCAATCCATTATGGATTGATGATCCAATTAGAGACTATTCTAATTATTTCCTTAATGATAAGCCTTATCCCTTAGAAAAAATTGAGACTTATCAGTCATAGTAGCGGAGCTATGGCAAAATTTTTATAGAAATTACGCATAAAATAATTTCATTCAAAGCATAAAAAGAGGACTTCCTACCATATTCTAGGAACTATCATCCTAGATTAATTAAAAGAATTTTATTAGGCATGGAGATGTGGATGTTTGCATGTAGATGTAGATGTATGGATGTAAGTGTGAATGTGGAGGTGGCTGTATGCATGGAGATGTGGATGTATGCATGTAGAAGTAGATGTATAGATGTGGATGTGGATGTGGATGTATGCATGTAGATGTAGATGTGGATGTGGATGTGGATGTGGATGTGGAGGTGGAGGTGGATGTATGCATGTAGATGTAGATCTATAGATCTGGATGTGAATGTGGAGGTGGATGTATGCATGTAGATGTAGATGTATGGAGGTGAATGTGAATGGAGATGTGGATGTATGCATGTAGCTGTAGATGTATAGATGTGGATGTGGATGTGGAGCTGGATGTATGCATGTAGATGTAGATGTATAGATGTAGATGTGAATGGAGATGTGGATGTATGCATGTAGATGTAGATGTATAGATGTGGATGTGGATGTGGAGGTGGATGGATGCATGTAGATGTATAGATGTAGATGTGAATGGAGATGTGGATGTATGCATGTAGATGTAGATGTATAGATGTAGATGTGGATGTGGAGGTGGATGGATGCATGTAGATGTAGATGTATAGATGTAGATGTGAATGGAGATGTGGATGTATGCATGTAGAAGTAGATGTATAGATGTGGATGTGAATGTGGAGGTGGATGTATCCATGTAGATGTAGATGTATAGATATAGATGTGGATGTGAATGTGGAGGTGGATGTATGCATGTAGATGTAGATGTATGGAGGTGAATGTGAATGTGGATGTGGATGTATGCATAGAGATGTGGATGTATGCATGTAGATGTGAATGTACGCATATAGATGTGGATGTATGGATGTGAATGTGCATATAGATGTGGATGCATGAATATGCATGTAGATGTGGATGTGAAAATAGATGTATGGATGTAGATGTGGATGTATGGATGTGAATATATGATATGTGATGTGAAGGAATCTGAAGTGATGAGATGGAAAATGATGTGATGGGATAAGTATACATATAAATGGAATATGGAATAAGTAATGTAGATTGATGAGGGATAATGTGAAAAAATGAAAGTTAAAATAGAAATTGTATTGTAAACTGTTTGTAAATGCTGTTTGTAAATGACTGTTTTATCAAGAATGCTAGGGGAGCATTTTGACCGTCTTGTGATTAAGGTCGTGGACCTAACTGATAAAGTTGCAACTGCTGACGGAGAGTCAATGAAGGACGTCTCGCGTAGCAAGGTCGGCCGAGGTCTTGACCAGCCTCGGTGCGATTAAAATGGTGAGCTTCCGGTACGGTGGATGAGGGGCCAAGGAAGCGACCTATGAGTGAAGCGCTAGGTCACCTGCGAAGGATCCTAGAGGGTGCTGACCATACGGTGCTCGGGCTCTGGGTCGCCTAGGATACCCACGCGTGCGTCGAGGAAGATATTGGAACAGAGTTGGAGTTGTTTTCTGAAATCGGGCATGGATCTGGTTGATTGACCTTGCTGGTCTTCAATGGATGAGTCCATGGCTCCTTATATGGATCTGTTGGTTGATCTTGCTGATCTTCAACGAGAGTCCATCTTGATAAGTGATTATATTGCCGAGTATTAAGGGCTAGGAACTATCGAAACGGCCCCTGAGCGTTCTAGTTGCCAATGATGCCATATATACTCTGATGAAGGAATGATGGGAAATTAAGAATCAATTGGATAAATTGGAAGATTGTGATCAGTGATACTATGGTTTTATTAAAGGATTGTTTTAAACTGGTTGAATCTGTGAAAAGGCAATTTCATATTGGGTGTGTGAGTGGTGTGACTAGTTTTATTTTTGCCTGAACATCCGGCTAGGGGGCCTTGGAACTCTTTTCCTTGGTACCCGGGACAAAACCTAACCAAATTCTTAATTGGATCCCATCACTACAGTGGTTGGACGGTTGGCTAACCCATGGGACTGGATGGGGTTAGGCTGGACTGATGGATCCGTAAATCGAGACTCAAACTTTTGTTTTTACGATAGATAAAATAAACCCCGGACAGTAACTGTTCTATGGATAGAAATCAACGGCTGTGCCTCTCTTGAATGGGGAAAAAAGCGTTGATCCCAATGATCCAAGTGCAAGTTTCTTCCTGGATTTGACTAAGTATATTATAGATGTAATTGGATCAGCTCGATCAGAAATGATCTTGACTACGTTAGAGTAAAAAGTTATCCTGGTGGAATCACCCGTGCTTTCCGGTAAAGGAAGTTTTTCCGGGTTCGGTTTTGGAACAACCGACGGATTAGTCTCTTATCCGGATATCCGTGGGTGAGGCCCCGAATGTGGGACCCGTCCCGCGCGAGAAGTGCTACTTCCGCTGCTAGTATCCCGAATCTGTTGCTCGGTGGGAACAGGGATCTCACAGATGCCATGGACATTTTCAGGGCTAAATCCATAAGAGGCAGCCAGACAAAGAGTAGAACCAGGATGATAGAGCACAGAGCACCTTTGGCAGTGTAGACTGGAGACAGGCGTGGAGAGCAAGCTGAAGGTCAGATGGCAGTCGGCTCCGTAGGAAAAAGTGTTGCTGGCTGCACACAAGGCTGTCGGCTGCACACTGAAGTGGTCGGTTAAACCAGAGGACAGGGGCAACAACAGCAGGCGCAAGAAGGAGGACCAGTCGGCTGTATTAAATAGCATTTACTGCATTTATTCAAGACACATATAAATAGCCAGTGTGCTCATTGTGTTAGCCATTCACTCCCTTATGGAGTGGGTCATCTAGGTAGGATTGTTTTGGTGTGTTACCACCTTTTGTACAAGGCAGCCAAGGGCTGCAGATTTAGGTACCTTTTTGTACCATAACAATATACTGAATTTCCAGCACATCTCTCTCTCTCTACTCTCTCTCTATATCTGCGTTTTTGCATCAGATGGTTTCCAAGAGTGTTTGGGGCTGAAAGAAGACTCCCAGAGCTTCCGCGTGTTACATTGGTATCAGAGCATCAGGCTCAGCAGAGCTAAACATCAATTTAGTCCCATATGATGGTGTACATGTCCAAGGTACAGGAAAGTACACGGATGCGAAGCCCAAGGCAAGGAACACAGAATCGAGAAGAACTCCCAGGAGGTTAGTTGGTGTCCACAGTGCCAAAGCGGATGGCTGTTCCGTGAGCCAGATAGGTTCTCAGGCAACAGTCCCAAGGGAGGTTCATCCTCCAAGGGTGATGTTTGAGTGCCAGACTCAATTCTCAAGGATGAAGACCAAGACAGTGTTCAGAGTCAGGGCAGGAATGGATTGTGTACTAGATGGAACAGATGCATAGATCTTCGGCTGAGACAGAGTGGTTTGGAGGACAGGCCGGGTTTTCAGGACAGGATTGGGATGATGACAGTCATCCAAGAGCAGGTTGGAATCCCGTCATCAAGTTTAGCAGAGGGGGATGTCATGTGCATCATAGATGCCATGGACATTTTCAGGGCTAAATCCAGAAGAGGCAGCCAGATAAAGACTAGAACCAAGATGATAGAGCACAGAGCACCTTTGCAGTGTAGACTGTGTGAGTAAGAGACGGTGTGGAGCACGCGAACAAACAGAAGAAAAACGTGTGGAGGCAAGGAGCAAAACGATGGAGCTCAAAATAATGAAGATAAGTTTGTTACAAAACTTAGGGCATATAATAACCCTAACTGGTGCCCGTTTCACATAACGGTAAGTTGGGCGCCTTATTGGGCGCGGGGAAAAAACCTCACTTAAAGTGAGTAAAAAGTGCCCGGCCGGTCCTAATACATTGGCCACTGCCCATAATAATGTCAGGACATTATTTCTAACACCCCCCTGCAGTGCCAATGTGGGTACAAGGCATGATGTCAATCACCAAAAGGAAGTAAGCCTAAAGCTTTGCGGAAAGCTTCAAACTTTTCTCGAGGTAAAGCTTTGGTGAAAATGTCTGCGACATTGTCATGTGTTGGACAATAGATCATGCTGATCTCCCCTGCATGAAGCCTTTCTCTGACATAATGATAATGTATCTCTATGTGTTTCGTTCGTGCATGAAACACAGGATTCCGTGCTACTGCAATAGCACTCTGACTGTCAGTGAGAATCGGAGTAGGCTCCTCCAATAAAGGATGAAGATCTGCCAAGAGTCTGCGTAGCCAAACACATTCCACTGTCGTTGTGAAAGCTGCCCTGTACTCAGCCTCACAAGACGAGGTAGCTACTGTAGATTGTTTCTTGCTCAACCATGAAATGCATGAGTGTCCCAAAAAGAAACAATTACCACTGGTAGACTGCCTTGTGTCGAAGTCACCAGCCCAATCTGAATCACTGTATGCATGTAAATGCAAGTCACCCCCCCTGGGAAACATCAAGCCATAAGACTTGGTGCCTTGCAAGTAACGAAACACACGCTTTACAGCTTGCCAATGAAGCATCCGTGGGCTGTGCATATATCTGCTCACCTGGGATACTGCATACTGAATATCCGGTCTGGTGTTGCACAAGTAAATCAGGCACCCAACAGCCTGACAATAGAGAATAGCATCAAAAGATTCACTGCCATCATGTACTGTAAGTTTCAGCCCTGGTTCCATAGGAGTGGAAATAGGCTTACAATCTTGAAATTTGAATCTTTCCAACAGTCTCTGTACATACTTCGACTGTAACATAAAGATACCCTTCTCACTTTGTATGAACTGTATGCCCAAGTAATAGTGCAACATACCCATATCTGACATCTCAAAAGCAGATTTGAGTTCGGACTTAAAATCTGAAATTTTATCCGCATCAGTACCTGTGAGCAACATATCATCTACATAAAGAATGATTATCAAAATATCCCCCCCATCTTTCTTGATGTAGAGGGTGCTTTCAGTTGGACTGTTGGTGAACCCCCCTGGCTAGTCAAAAATGCATCAATCTTTGCATACCAGGCACGCGGTGCTTGTTTTAAGCCATACAAAGCTTTCCTCAACTTGCACACCTTGTGCTCTTGACCAGACATAGCAAAACCAAGAGGTTGTATCACATAAACCTCTTCCTCAAGATCACCATTCAAAAAGGCTGTTTTTATATCCAACTGATGTACAAACCAGCCATAATGTGCAGCCATAGCAACAACAACACGGATGGTGGTCATCCGAGAAGTGGGGGCAAAAGTTTCTTCATAATCTATGCCCTTTTTCTGAGCATAGCCCTTAGCAACCAGCCTTGCTTTGTACCCGTCAATGGTACCATCTGGTTTGCGTTTAACCTTATAAACCCACTTTGTACCAATTGCCTTCTTGCCAGGAGGCAAATCCACCAAATCCCATGTATGATTCTTATCAATAGAATCCAATTCAGCTTGCATGGCCTGCATCCAATGCTGATTTTCACTTGCATCTTCAAAACTCTCAGGTTCCTCTTCATCCATAATAGAACTCACCCAAGCTGACTCTGAAAAGTGAGAGCTTTCAGCCTCACGTGTACTCCTACGTGTCCTACCTGGTAATGGAGCAGCAAGTCTACTCTCTTGAAGAGTCTGTATAGCCCAACGAGGAATGGTTCTAGCTTCTTGCAAAGCTGTCCTCTCTTGTACAACAATATCCTCTTCTGCTTGCTGTATGTCAGGCTCAGCCTGGGGCTGATTTAAAGCATCAAACACACGAGGTGGTGGCTGCAAATTCTGAAATTCAGCCGGTATATCAGCTGTGGTTCCTATGCCAATGGGTATCAACCCTTCAAATACATCAAAAGACTCCTGAGGTTGCTGAAATTTAAATTCAGCAATGGGTTGTGCTGAATTCTCTGCAAAAACAACATCTCTGCTCACAAAAATCCTGCGTGTGACAGGATTATAGAGACGGTACCCTTTACTTTGACTGCTGTAGCCAACAAATATGCACTTTATGGCTTTATCATCAAGCTTCCCACGAAGCTCCTGTGGTACATGTGCATAAGCCAAGCAACCAAACACACGAAAATAATCAACACTAGGTTTCCGATCAAACCAAGCTTCATAGGGTGTAACAGATCTGAGTGCCTTTGTAGGGCACCTGTTCAACACATGAGTGGCACACATAAGAGCTTCCACCCAAAATTTATGTGGCAATCCCTTTGCTTTCAGCATACACCTGGCCATCTCCATGAGTGACCTATTCTTTCGTTCGGCCACACCATTCTGCTGAGGTGTATATGGTGTAGTACACTGGTGTACTATGCCCTTCTCTAAACAAAAAGCATCAAATACTTTAGATAAGTATTCCCCCCCTCTGTCAGTTCTGAGAGTCTGCACTTTTTGTCCTGTTGCATTTTCAACCATGTTGACATAATGTCGGAAATGCATAAAGACATCAGATTTGTTCTTCAAAGCATACACCCAGGCATATCTGGAAAAGTCATCAATAAAAGTAACAAAATACCAATGACCTCCCAAGGATTGTGTCCTCATTGGACCACATACATCACTGTGAATGAGCTGCAATTTGCGGGCAGCTCTAACAACTCTATCCTTTTTGAAAGCTTGACGATGCATCTTTCCCAAAATACATCCCTCACACACATGTCTGGGAGGAGTCTCTAAATTAGGTAGGGCATCTACCATTTTCAGCTTCTGAAGTGCCATGAGACTGCCATAATTTACATGCCCAAACCTGGCATGCCACAACTCTGCATCCTGCATAGCAGATGTAGAGGTAGAAACAACACATGCACTGTGCCTCTCATAAGGATCAAGACGGTACAAACCGCGACATAAGGTCCCTGTAGCAACCAAAGCAAAGTCACTTTCCCTGTCACGGACCATACATTTAGTATCCTCAAAGGAAACAACCAGCCCTCTCTTTGCAAAAGAAGACACTGAGAGAAGATTCTTCTTTATCCCAGGCACATACAATACATCCTGAAGGAGAAATTCGGAGCCATTAATGGCTGTAAGCATAACATCCCCTGTGCCCTGAACTGGATAAGAAGCATTATTTGCACACGTAACCTTTCTGCCACATGAAGAAGGTACCATCTTGCCAAACAAATCCTTTCTGGACGTGATGTGCCTTGAGGCACCACTGTCAAAGAACCATACATCACCACTTTCACTCACACTGAGTGAATGTACCTGATTTGAGGGATCATAGCTGCAAGTAAAGAAGCACCAATCCTCTTCCACAAGATTGACTGTGGCATCATCTTTCTTGTTATCCACATCTGAAGAGTCTTCAACTGAATTACCAGACTCTTTCTTCTTTTCCTTGGCTATCCTCTTATGACATTCATGAATATAGTGACCTGGCTTCTTGCAGTAATGGCACTTACCCTTCTTTTTAGGTTTCTGTGCATCATCCTTCTCTTTACTAGATGGCTGTCCTGATTCTGACTTAGGCTTATATGCACCAGATTTTCCTTTTCCCTTGTTCTTGGCAAATAATGCTTGCTCACCACCTCTTTGCATGACATTTTTCCGAGTCTGCTCTTCCTGCAGCAAAAGTCCAACCAAATCCTGAAAGGATAGAGGGACTGGATTACCCCTCATGGACAAGTGAAGAGATGTATGAAAACCCAAATAAGAGCTCGGCAAAGAGTTAAGTGTAGTGGTGACCATCTCAGCATCAGAAATGATTTCATCAATATTCAAGAGCTGTTCTCTCAAATCCTGAATCTTCGTAAGATGATCCTGCATAGAATCACCCTCATCCATGCACAAGTGTGATAGTTCCCGCTTCAAAAAGGCAACTCTAGCCTCATTGCGAGCCTGATACATGTGCTCCAAAGTATCCCATGCAGCCTGAGATGTCCTGCATGAACGGATATGCGGAATAATGGACCTCTTAACTGAAAGTGCAATCAAAGAGAGTGCCTGAGCATCCCTGGAATCCCACCTAGTTTGTTCCTGTGTAGGTGCCTGAGGAGCTGGTGGTACAACCTGCTGCCTGCCATGTTGTGGAGGGGTAGCTGGGGCCACATGCATAGGCCTTGCCTCAGCTCCACTTACATAATTCCACAAATTCTTTGCAACTAGCAGATTCCTGAGCATAAAGCTCCACAGGGAATAGTTGGTTCCATCCAACTTATCTTCCTGGGCTAAAAACCCAAACACATCAGCAGTGTTCTGTGCCATGAGAGCAAACTGTAACCTGCAAAAGAGACTGACTGCACAAGAGTCCACAAATATTGCTCGAGACTGTCTGTTTCACACAGATAGACAGCACAGCAACAAAAGCCCCAAATTTCTGGTGGCTCAAATTTCTCTGATTCCCACAAAAAACTTGTGGGAGCTGTCACAGATTGTGCAGCAACATAAAAACAGCAAAAGCCCCAAATTTCGGACTTGATTTGCTGACAAAATTCACAGTTAAGCTCCAAAATACAGCAGGTAGACTCACCCGAGTTGCTGCTGCAGATTGCTGAGTACGAACTGATGCAGAAGACGGTACAATGCTGTACGGAAGGCTGTACGGACAGCAAACAGCAACCAGCAGGTGCTGTACAGAACTGTACGGACAGAAAACAGCAGATAGAGCTGTACGACAGCTGTACGGCTGCTGTACGATCAGAAAACAGCAGCAAAACTGGTCGTACAGACCTGTACGAACAGAAAAACAGCAGCCAGCAGCCACACGTGCTGCACAGATGCTGTACGGCCTGTAGAAAAACGACCAGCACTGCTTTTTGCACCAGAACAGTGCCCGAGACACACAGAAAGCAGTCGCCCAGGTCTGTAGAAGGAGGGCGACCTGTTTTTCAGCACCAGAAGCAGGCGGCCAGCACAATAGAGGTGTTTCTTCGCGACGAAAGTGCTTCACCAGCAGTAAGGAAGGCGGGAGCAGGAACAACAACCTGCTCTGATACCAATTGTGAGTAAGAGACGGTGTGGAGCACGCGAACAAACAGAAGAAAAACGTGTGGAGGCAAGGAGCAAAACGATGGAGCTCAAAATAATGAAGATAAGTTTGTTACAAAACTTAGGGCATATAATAACCCTAACTGGTGCCCGTTTCACATAACGGTAAGTTGGGCGCCTTATTGGGCGCGGGGAAAAAACCTCACTTAAAGTGAGTAAAAAGTGCCCGGCCGGTCCTAATACATTGGCCACTGCCCATAATAATGTCAGGACATTATTTCTAACAGACTGGAGACAGGCGTGGAGAGCAAGCTGAAGGTCAGATGACTGTCGACTGCAGGAAAAAGTGTTGCTGGCTGCACACAAGGCTGTCGGCTGCACACTGAAGTGGTCGGCTGAACCAGAGGACAGGGGCAACAGCAGGCGCAAGAAGGAGGACCAGTCGGCTGTATTAAATAGCATTTACTGCATTTATGGGCTGGCCGACTCAAGTGTCCAAGACATATAAAAAAGCCAGTGTGCTCATTGTGTTAGCCATTCACTCCCTTATGGAGTGGGTCATCTAGGTAGGACTGTTTTGGTGTGTTACCACCTTTTGTACAAGGCAGCCAAGGGCTGCGGATTTAGGTACCTTTTTGTACCATAACAATATACTAAATTTCCAGCATATCTCTCTCTCTCTACTCTCTCTCTATATCTGCGTTTTTGCATCAGATGGTTTCCAAGAGTGTTTGGGGCTGAAAGAAGACTCCCAGAGCTTCCACGTGTTACAATTCAATGCAGAACAATTGGTTGTTCTACAAGAACCGCCTCTGTGTCATTCGAAAAAAGCGAGCAACTCTTCTCCATGATGCCCATGACTTCTTAGTTGGAGGCCATAGAGGTATCAACATTACTCTCGAGAAATTGAAACGGTCCTTTTATCGCCCAAAAATGAGGCGTGATGTTTATTCACATGTTCAAGCGTATAAGATTTATCAAAAAGTAAAGGTTCCACATACGAAAAAGACTCGTTTACTTCAACTTTTGCCTTTCCCCAACGGACCTTTTATCGACATTTCTATGGACTTGGTAGGGCCTCTACTAGCATCCACCAGATCTCACAACACTGAGTGTTTTACCATTGTGGATCGCTTTAGTAAGTTCTCCATGCTCATCCCATGCATACGGCCACAACCGAGGACATCACCCGCCTTTTTCTCAAACATTGGTACTCCATTTGTGGTTTGCCTAGCACCATTACATCAAACAGGGATTCCAAGTTCACCTCGCATTTTTAGAGGACAGTATTCGAGAACTTTGGGACCAAGTTACAGTTGCCTAATGCATTCCATCCACAGACAGACGGCCAGACAGAAATCTATAATCAGTTGGACTTTGATGTTCTCAAGTCATATTGTCATGACCAGCAGCCCAAATGGGAGCTTTCTTCCATTGGTCCAAGCCATCTTAAACGATACTCATTCATCTAGTGTCGGACGTACCCCATATGAGACATCTTTTGTTACATGCGCTAAGGTTGATCGTGATAACGCACAACAAGGCCTTCTTTATACCTTTATGTGGTGAGAATCTGTAGCATCAACTTTAGAGCGTAGGGAGAGAGGAGAATGTAGAATGTAGAAGACGATTCAGTATTGGGTCCCAATACCCACTAAAGCCTCCCCCACCCCCTCCCCTCTCTGCAAGCAAGAGTATTTGCTTATATTATTCTTTGAAGGAATGCTGTACAATGCTGAGTACAAATGATATGAATGCCCAACGCAAGGACGAGGAGAACCAAACGTCGACGGAGTATCAAACTATCCCACGGCTCTGCTGAAGACTCTCCTACTGCACCTATGCTGGCTGAGATAGAAGAGTATCTTCCTTGTTGCCTAGAGATGAGCAAGACTACTGAGCGCTGAATACCTGAATGTTCTTTTCTAAATATTTGAATGAATTTATGTGGACTGAGGAGAGGCTTTTTATACATCATCAGGTCAGTTGTCGGCTGATGCAAACATGTCCCACGACCTGATAAATGCTAGTTGGCTAAAGCAAAACCTTGTCGACTGCACGAACTGCCACGACTGGTATTATGCTCAATCGGTTGCACATTTAGAGCTCCTGTGCCCAGTCGGCTATCCCAGAAGGTCCTGGTCGGGCTGTAGCAAACCTATCGGCTGCTGCTGGCCAACTGCTTGGCAAAGCTCTTGGAAGCCTTTGCAAGGCTTAGCCCAAGTAGGGCTGCTTTGGGGCTGGCCTTAGGGCTGGCCCCCTTCTATGTGAAATTTGAATGCACTTACAATGCTTTACATGCATCTAATCCTAAGGTTGACACATACATGCTCCAGAATGATGCTTTCTCCAAGTGGGTTAAGAGGACTAACAACTAATTGACCTCTAAAGCTCAGTGACTGACCTACGTAGCCCGTGCCTCGCTGTCCTTGGACTGAGGGCTCACAATGGAGTCACGACGTACAACAAATAATCTTAGAAAAGGTTCTCCTTTTGAACAAATGCTGCACAGTAGTCCACCAACAACTGGGCATACTCCTTAAAGAACTCTCCATCCAACCAAATTGCTTCATGGGTTCCGCGGTCTTTAAATTTCGTGTAGAATTGTCGTATTCTTCAACCGGATCCATGCTTCCATCTGTGGAGGAGAATTTGCTCTGGCTCTATGACTTCAGCTCTATCATATCTGGCTGTTGCTCTTTGGATATATCTTGCAATGTCGGACCTACATATGACTTCAACCAAGAAACATAAAAGACATTGTGCATAGTCCAACTTTTCGACAACTTTAACTTTAAAGAGACATCACTTAACTTTTGAATGACTGGAAATGGGCCGAAACTTTGAATTGATAGTTTGGGACAACGCTTGCCCACTTGCTTTAGCCGTTGTTTCATGATGCGGAGATACACCCAATCCCCTTCCTTAAAGTTGACATCTCGTGTGGATTTGTTGGCTTGTGGGTATATGCTTCCTGAGCCTTGGCAAGGCGCTCCCTAACGGACTCCATGATTTCCAAGAATGTCTCGGTGGTTTTATTGGCCTCAAGAGATGGTGACACCTATCTCGTCAAAAGAGATGAGAACCGGTGACCAAACGTTGCCTCATACGGCATCCGGCCAATACTCAATAAGTGAGTATCATTTAGGATTGCCTAAACCAAAGGAAGATATTGTTCCCATTTCGACTACTGGTCATGGCAATATGATTTGTGAACGTCAAAGACCAATTGAATGTAAATTTCTGTTTGGCCATCTTTTTGAGGATGGAATGTGCTGGACAACTGCAACTTAGTCCCGAAATTGTCAAACAATGCTCTCCAAAATTGGGACGTAAATTTTGGATCTCTATCTGATGTGATAGTCCGTGGCAAACCACCAATGGGGTACCAAAACCTAATGAGCAAGCGAGCTATGTCCTCGGCTGTGGCTGTGAGCTTACATGGAATGAGCATGCAAAACTTGCTGAACCTATCAACAATGGTCATACACTGTGTGTTTCTAGATCCAGCTGAGGCAGGAAGAGAGCCTACGAAGTCCATACTGATGTCATGAAAGGGTCCCTCAAGAATAGGCAAAGGTTGTAGCAACCCCACTTGTTTGGTATGAGGAACTTTCACTTTTTGACACATATGACATGATTGGACATGTTGGTAGACATCCCGTCGCATCTTAAATGTGAAGTCCCTCCCATAAAGGAAGTGCTTCCAATGCTTAAGAGCGGTCATCACCCCCAAGAGCTCTTTGACATACACCGAAGAATTCTTCTCGTCGTTATTCAATTTGCGGCTATAATAAGCCACTAGCATACCATCTTGTTGTAAAACAACTCCAATGGCAAGGTTATTGGCATCGGTAATCACCTCAAAAAGATCACCATGATGCCAACTTCAAAACTGGAGACTCAGAGGCAACTTTCTTCATTGCCTTGAATGCCTCTAGAGCCTTGCCCATGAACGGACACTTTCTGACAACAAGTCTTCACGCCCTTGAGCACGTCAGTAAGAGGTGCTGCAAGGTCAGAAAACTTGTTCATATGGGTGCTGTAGACCTGACAAAGACCCACAAATGAGCGGATTTCCTGGGTTGTAGTGGGAACATCCCAATTGAGAATGGCTTGTACCTTTTCAGGGTCTAGACTAATACATGAAGAGCTAATGATGTAACCCGGGTAATGGATCTCCTGGACTCCAAACTCACTCTTCTTGGCATTGATAAACAACTCATTGTTCTGCAAGAGTTGCAAAACCTATGCTACATCTCGCTCATGCTGTTGTGCAGTCCCTGAGAAGATAAGAATGTTATCTAAGAAGATGAAGACGCACCAATGAGATCTCGAAAAACCCGAGACATCATTTTGTTGAACGTCTTTGGGGCATTGGTGAGACCAAAGGACATCACCACAAATTCGTAGTGGCCAGCCGCCACGCTCGGTCCTAATGGCTGTTTTTGGAATGTCGGCCTCGAAGATCCGAACCTAATGGTAGCCACTCTTAAGATCTATCTTAGAAAAAATCTTTGCACCATTGAGTCGTTCTAGGATGTACTCTATTCTGGGCATGGGAAATCTATTCGTCACAGTTAGCTTATTGAGCGCCCTGCAATCCACACATAATCGTGCAGACTTATTGTCACGTGCATCCCGCACTTGGATGCCACGTAGACATTTCTGTACAGAAGGTGCACGACCTGGGATGGTGAACTGGTCCCATGTGAGCCCAGTCCGGGACGAGTCAGCCAGGGATCCATCTCAGTTGTCCGAGGTCAAGTGTGCATTGTCCTGCACAGGAGTCTAAGGTCAGGTGTGCACTGTCCTGCACATGAAACAGTGCCAGTCTGCGCTGTGAGTCTCCCTCTGGAATGATGTCAGTGACTGTGTATCTGGTATGGTACCGGATGCCAGATCACTGAGAAGTTAGTGTTTAGGACAAAGGGCCAGCCCATAGGGCTACCCCAAGTCGTAGTGTGGGCATGGGGCACCCCCATGAGGGCCAGGAAAGCCCTGGCTGGACCCACCAGCCATGGGTAGGCCATGGGGGGGCTGTAGGACAGCCCCAAGGGCAGGCCAGGGGTAGCCAACTCGTTATCCAGCCCTGGGAGAGGTTTAAGGCAAGTTTGGGGCAGCCCATACAGGCTGCCCAGCCTCCAAAACAGGGGGAATTCAGTGCCCAGCCTCCAAGGCAGCAGGCGCCTAAGTGCCCAGCCTTATTTCCCATGTGCGCAAGTGCCCAGCCAAGTATCAAAGTGATGCGCAGCATTTTATAGTATTTATTGCTGTATTTTCTGGTCGTGGGAGCATTTAATGCTGGCCGACTGCTGTAGTACTGGCCGACTGCTGTAGTTGGGCTAGTATAAAAGGGAGAGCCCACAATCCCATTCAATCATCTCATTATTCACCAAGAGCTTAAGCAAATCAAGGGCTAGACAAGCCAAGGGAGTTGCCAAGCAAAGAGGTGGAGAACTGAAGGTCAAGGGCAGGGATTTTCCAGCCAAGAAAGGTCAAGAATTCTGTATTTTCTTTTCAGATTCACATCATTCTAATAAAGCAAATACACTTCTCCTTCACTTTGTGCGTTAATTTCCGTCGCGAAAAGAGTGCTGAATTCTGAGTATTGAAGTTACCGAAGCTTCCGCATATTACACTTATCTTTCTTCTGGACAAACAAAATGGGAGCGGCAAATGGTGAGAAGGATGGTTGGATAAAACCAGACCAGAGTAACTGAGCTAACTGCTGTTCCAGCTTGCTCTCCAATGCCTTAGAAAGGCGGTAGGGAAACTTGCTAGGAGGTTCGCTACTCTGAAGATGAGCTGCGTTTTTTGCTGATTTGACCCTTGGATGTGCTGCACTTTCTGCTCTACAAGCTGTGGTGCTTGTGTTTTGCTCTAGAGCATAGTTGGAACAACAGATGGACCTCTTCTTCCTTGCGTTAATGGCTGAATGTTGGCTACCAACTGTATCGCATGTTGGACAGCACTTATGATGTGTGCTTCCTTCTACAAGCTGCCAAATGATGTGTTTTGCTTCAGCACTGCTGTGGAGCTTGCATTTATGGCTGAAAGGCTTCTACTGATAGTTGTGCTCAACCATAGATGTGCAAGATCGATGAGAGATGGTTGTGGGATATGTTGACAACAGGCACCTCATGGAGATGTACACAGGGCAGCACAAAAACTGAGAAAAAACACAAAGCTTCATTTGGAGAAAAAAATGCGGAGGATATGGCTATGGTGGCTCTAATACTATGTTAATGTTCATAGTGCCAGGATGGAGCATGTGCAAAAAGAGGGATGAAGGATCAAGCCATGACTATGGTGGATGGAGGATAGCCATGGAGTGTGTGTGTGTGTGTGGGGAGAGAGAGAGATGTGATAGCAAGCACAAGAGAAATATGCTGCACAACTCAAGTGATACTCTTGTGATTAGAGAACCTCCCAAGGACATACTTTTATAGGCATCAAGCCTCATCTTCTGACCTAAACTTTAATAAGGGTTGTTCACACCAACGAACTTCAAAATACCCAATATAAACCACCCTTGCTACATGGGGATCTCAAGATTTGCCCCATCTTGAATTTTCCCCTACTCCTATGCCCATTGCACTTGCCACATGGTCAAAAATCCCCTTCCTAAACCAACCAAGGCTGAGTGGAGACTCGACAGCATCATATAAAATGATGCTTGGCTGTTTATCCTGCGTAGATAGTTTGATCGGTCCTATTCTCAACAAAAAATGAAAAATCCTACCATGTGATTGCATCTGTTAAACTAAATCTCCAATCTTTCCTCTTACCTACCTTCTCTTTGAGCTTTTCCAGCTGTTTTTTGTGCTTTTCCACTTCAGAGACGAGCGATTTGTTCTGAGAACGCAGAATCGAGTCTTCTCCCTCTTCATCATCTGCAAAAGCTCCAGAATTTACGCCAAAACGTTGTGCATGGATCTAAAGCAATAAGGATTAACAGATCAAGTATAACACCCATTAATAGATTTGATGGAGACCACGACAGGAAATTATGAACTATATGAACACCTGAGATTCACAGTTGTACCTTCTGAAACATCATCTTGAAGGTCGAGAGGCGTGATGTCAACAAAATCATCTTCTTCATCCTGAGACATATCCAGTGCAGTCTGTTAAACAAGATCACAGGTTTGAAATACATTACATATCATGTTTCATGTCAGACTACCTTCATATTCAAGCTTTCATCCACATCAATATCGCCTTCTTCTTGTGATATAGAATCATTATCATCACTTCCATCTTCCAAAAACTTGCCATCCATGAAGTCATCAACATTCATGTCTTTAAGTTCCCTGCCAAGAAATGTTGCATAGAATTTCAATCATCTTTTCCATATTCAGATCTTGTCCAAAAAAAAAATGTAACAAAGTGTAAGGAGGTGTTAAGAGGGAAAAGAGGTGTAACAAGGTGTAAAATAATTAAAATGTAATAAGGTGTAAAGAGGCATAACAAGGCGTAACAAGGTGTAAACAGGTGTAAATTATGAGAAAATGAGAGAAAAATCGAAATACTTACTTTGTTGTAAGCTTTTGCCCCGTATCATTCGTCCCAGATGTTTGCGTTCTAGCTTTTCCTTAAAGTAAACAAACAATGTGTTATGGTCAAGCCACATATACATATACATAGCAAACATGAATCACATACATATATGTGTGTACATATACATATATGCGTTATACACATACATCCATATATAGATACATACATACATGCAGACATACGTACTTACATACATAAATACATCCATACATACATACATAAACATAAATTTAGGAACACACACAACCAAAATGAAGAAAAACAGCATTGATGTAAACAAATGCTGAAAGAGGCAGGCAATACTACTTTCAAGTTTCCATTGCACAAACTGAGTACCTAATGACGATGATGATGCAAGCTTCCGCTTGAATGCTTTCTTCATCGGCTTGAGCTTGTGCCGCTGAGCTATGGTGGACTTGAGGTGCTTCTTCACAAACTTCTTTGCACTTTTCACTGTCTTCCCCATGCTGATGCTGTTGGTAAAACTCACACAACTGCACGAAGAGGTTCGAAGGATGTGCGTGCGCGCGGGTGAGAGAGAGAGAGAGAGAACGAGCGAGAGGGCTTCTTTGAACTTTGCCCCAACAAAATTTTATTTTATTTTTTTTTAAAAGAGAAAATTACCAATTTGATTCTAAATTATGTCGAAATTCTCAATTGATCTTACTATTTTCAAAATTTCCCGATTTGATTCTAGTATTTTTAAAATTCCTATTTTAATTCTAGTACTTTCGAAATTCTCATTTTGACCCTACGAAATTATAGTTGTTTTTACATTTGACTAAAATTCTCGTATTTCTACCATTTCTAATTTGGTCATATTGCTCATTAAAACTACCATTTTGATCCTAAAATTTGCTATAATACCCACATTGGCTCCCAAACACTAATGCTCCCTAAATTGTAGTAGAAGTTTGCAAGAAACCAGAAATGGATACAAAAATATGACTCACTCCTCTAAACACAATCTGCTTGAAACAAAAATATGACTATCACTCCTCTAAACACAATCTGCTTGAAACAAAAATATGACAATCACTCCTCTAAACACAATCCTCTAAATCATTTTAGGAGTCTACTACTATGGGTACTTTGCAAGTGTGAGAATTGTGGCATGTTTTGGACTCATACCTTGAGCATGTGACGACACATTTCTCTCTAAAGCGGTCTTCAGTGCATATCTCATTGTTACAGTTTCAGATATCCAAAAGAAAATATCTTTTTTTTGTTATGCTTAATTGATGTTATACGGGCCGAATGCAAAATGAAGGTAGCAACACACACAGATAGAATAGATAGAGAGAAGTACAACACTCAAAGTAGATTGATGAGAATGAGTGAAGTACAAGTGAAGTGACATGATAAGATCACTTACACACACTCATGTGTATATATGCTCGGGGAAAAAAACCTCTTAAGCATGGAAAGAGTGTCATGGCTCATTATTAGCCTACATCCACACATCACTACCATATAAATGGTTACAAATAAAATATCTATGTTTCCATGTTGTGAGCAATGTCATTCTATACGATGGTGTATGCTACAAGTGTAGATTCGATCATGCTTACAAGGATTGTCTTAACAAAGTGACAATTACCCTAGTGGGGCAGAGGCAGAATCTTCTGCCACTTTAATGAGCCATAAATTTTTGAGTGTGTATAAGGAGGACTAATCTATACAGTCCCCCTTAATGCCATCACAAGGCCCCAAGCTAAGAGATGAGGGTAGCAACCAAAATCGAATGTCTAAGGCTACAAATAAACAAAAATCTCACACTTCAACCTCAAAGCAAGAAGCTAAGAATCTTGAGGCGCAAGCCCTAAAGGCCACATTGTTCTTGAAAAGGCTAAAGGATCAATCCAAAGGTCCAAAAGAAGAAGAAGAGTATACTGCACGATCAATTGTTAAAGATAATGACATCATGATGATTGAAACTGGTTGTGGACAAGATCTCCAAAGCTACCTCCCTTGTGAAAACAATAGGTCCCCCTCTTGAGCCATCTCTTCGTGTGAGGAGAAGAAACCTATATGCTAACCTCACTTGTGAAAACAACAAGTCTCTCCCTTAAAAATTAAAACCAGTGGTGGAGAAGAAGCGAGTGAAACAAGCCTAAGAGCTTGTAAGGAAGGTGCAAGCTAAACTAGGGTCTATCCTTTAAGCAAGTGGTCGAGTAGGAACCACTAACCCCACCTAAGCATATCCCTGAACCCATTCCGAAACGAGTAAGCGAGACTCAAAGCTTGTCAAGGACCTTGACCAAACCCATAACCATCCTCAAAAGGCCTCATAAGTTTTTAAGCCTCTGGCCCTAGAACTAATCCAACTAGACCCCACATTGCTAGATCTACTTGAAGAGCACTCAGAGGGAGGCCAAAGTTTTCCTTCAATGGGTCAACATAATATTTTGTCTCAAGTGATTGGTGAGACAACTGCCTGTTGACCACACTCGGCCGCTCTACCCGCATTCTTGCAAGTGGCAATCAATGCAATGCTGGTGTTCACATTCTTCTCAACAACCTGATAGGTAACCCCTTCTCCCTCGTTTTATTGCTTTTATTGGTGGGTAGTCTCCCCACAAAGGGTAGAGTTGGTGCTGGGATTGTTTACATGTACATTGTTGGATAGAAGCAACTCACGATCCCAAAAGAAAATCTCACTTCCTCCAAACCCAAACCTCCTTCCACTTCCAATCAATCCCTTGCACATCTCTAGGTTGCAATATTCCATCCTCTTCACTCACATCTGTTTGTCGCACCACCAACACTTGAGCACATAGGACCAAACCATCCTTCCTACCTTGTGGTCCATCGATCACCCATTCATGCACTTATGACTTCCGCCAATTTCACCCAATGAGACCACACTATCCCCATCATAGTTTATCTTGTTATCCTTCTTGGATATGAGAGAGCTGGTGAGTCTTGAGGATGTTGTAGCTAAGGTTGTAGGCTTGCCTTAAATCCAATTGTCTGGCCTTGTCTTCGTTCATTGAGTCTTGTTCTTGATTGGTTCAACCCTCTTTCCATCCATACGTGCATCACATTTCTAATGCCTGCACACTCACAAGGGCTATTAGCTTTCCAACCCCACTTCAAGACTTCATAAAGATGCCACCAGAAAGCCTCCATCTTGCCCAATCACATGGGCATCCCGATCGTGGTCTATGGAGACATCAAATCCATGTACCTAAATGACACTCTTCACACTCAGTGGCGATTTCATTAAGCACACTTTGTATCTCCCCCCACGGTACAAAAACTAACAAGGTAGAGATGCCCAAAAGTTAAATCGATGTTGCATGTCCAAGGTAGGCAATGCCAAACATTCCAACATTTCACCCCCAAGCCATGAAAGCTCTTTAATACTTCCATTCTTCTCATTGACATCACCATGCTTCAAGAAAGCGTGCCAAATAACCCCACCGACACTTCAAAAAGAGGCTCAAAAAGCACTCGGCTCCATTCAACCATGTCCTGCAAGCCACCCATCATTCACGGTTTCCCAATGTCCATGCCATACAAGGTATCCTCAATTATTCTATCCTTATGGATATCCAACCTCAATCACACCCGCCTTATCAGCCAGTCTCGTACACATCAACTTACCAATTGCCTATCTTAAACTATATATAAGAGAGTCAAGGAAAGTAGATAAAAAAGAGTTTTAAAAAAGCATAGTGTTGGAGTTTCACCGGAAGAAGCTTGTTTATCCTTCCAACATAGAGAGAAGAAGAGGCAGAATGCAAGGGTCTTACCAACTTGCACCTCTAGAGCAACCCTCTCACCTTGTTCACCAATTTGGGAATCCTTGAGCCTTGCAAGTTAGAGAGAAGAATGCAAGGGTTAACCTTGCCTCCCTTGTTATCACTATAAAGGAACTTTGAAAAAGGTGGGGAGAAAAGAGAGAGAGAGAGAGAGAGAGTTATGGAAAGCTTAACCTCTACTTTGCTTCGGCGAGTGAGATCATGGGGGAGGAGGGAAGAAAAGGAGAGAGGGAGATGAGAACTTGCATCAACTTACCATAACTCACCCACGCAACCCTCAAGCATGCATACAACAAAGGAAAGTATATAAGAAAGCTTCAATCACAAGAGCAAGAGACTCAAACTCAATTGTGAGAATGGGATTATGTGTTTTCTCATTAGTCAAAATATCTTATATACAAGACTCATATGTACAATGCACAGTCACCCAAATAATGTCCAAGGGCTCAAAAGATAGTCTAGGTTAATTTCCTAGTCTAATTATACACTACTGGAATTACACAAGTTGTAAGCTTGGTTTTGACTATCTTCTGACATTACACAAGTTGTATTGCTTACATGCATATACAATAGAGAGCTTCTTTATCTCATTTGTATCGTGAAAGTGTGTAAGATTAGCATGTTGTGTGATTGGAGGCATCCACATAGGCATTCATTCAACCATCCATACCCATACCTAATGGATTAAATCCCACTATGGCATGACAATGGAGTGAAGTAGTGCAAGTACATGATGATGTAGCTTTCACCGACTAGGAGGTTGTACGATTAGGCACTACAGTAGGAGGTCCCCTAACAATCCTTGCATCAACAAGGCTAAACATCATTACTGGGGAATATCAATACTTCTTATGCTCATAATTTACATTGTATCTTGATCCATTGGAGCATTTATGGCCCGAAGCTGTGAAACTCATAGTTGATGGTGTTGTGTTCTATTGAGTTTTTATGAATTTTTGTGTTTGTTTTTGAGTCTCTAGCATTGTAAGCCACACAAAGAATGATACATGCGAGGAATAAGTAAGTACAATGGTTGATTCCGTGTGGGAATCTTGATGTTTGACAAATTTTTAGGATTTATGTATTTTATGTGAATGTTGAAATTTAAAAAAACACAATTATCATTATTTTTAGTTGTTTTTCTTGCATTATTTGATTTATTGTATAAAATTTTTAATTTTGAGTAGGATTAAGATTAATTCAGCATATAATTCTTAATTTCAAGTAGGATTAGGATTAATTTAACATCATTAAAACAAGGGAGATACATCAATTTTACATTCAAACCCTAGAATTGTACTCTTGAGAAACGCTTATATACTCATAGAAGTCACACATCTATGTGCATAGAAGTAAAATTTTCAAGACTATTGTACATTAATCATTTTTATTCACTCTTGTGAGACGAATGAGGAATTGCCACCACATATTTGTTAAGATTGTACATTGAAGTTTTACTTTTGCTTGTATGCGCCAAAAGTCATGCTTCTATGCTTGAACTGACCAACTCACACTTTTTCCCTAAAGAAGTCATAATTTGTTTCACCCAATTCATGCACCTTCACTCATGGAGGTTTGTGTAATACAAAATAATCCCCTTAATGAGGAATGTGCATCCAGACATCACATCAATATAGTCAAGACTCTATCTTGTTAACTGGTACATAGGGGAGCACCCAAATCCTTTGTCTCGTCAAGAGTCTACTAGTCTAATCACGAGTACTTAGACTATGAGTTAGAGGAGTACTAGTACTTAGAGGAGCACCCAAACCTCAATTGTCTCAATAGGCTAATGGTAGTGCAATCTTAAGCCAAAAGGACAATGTTGACCTAAGGGGTAAGCAAGGATTTCAAATTGATATAACACAAGTGTTAGGGGCAACAATTAAACGATACTAGCTACTACATGGACACAGTTCCCGGACATGGTGGGACTTGTGAGAGTGCCAACATGTTGGGGATCTTGACATAACTATTGGATGGAACAATTAGAGGGGTGCAACATGTTGGGGATCTTGACATAGCTATTGGATGGAACAATTAGAGGGGTGCAAGAATCCTTGTTCAAATGATGAAGTTCGATTACAACTACCTAAGGGCACTTAGGTCTTATATTATCAGACATTATAAGGCACTTTGCATCCAATTTCAATTCCCACCATAGTTGGGGCCACCACGTCCCTGTAACCCCACCCCAATTGAAACTATTGAACCACTACCATCAAGAGGACACAGGAAGGGGGGGACCTCTTTTAGTCCCTTTAACTAGGGACTAAAGCCATTTTACATGCATAACCAAACCCTTTTCTAGACCTAGGGTAGGGAGGGGTTAACAACCTTAGACCCATGGGAGCTAGAGTCCAAGGTAGGTATGAGCTAGATCAAATCTAGTTAGGCTCTAAGCGTACCATTAGGAGGAGCCGAGGGAGTACCAAATACCAAGAATAGTGCCCAATGTTGCAGGTCATGGAATTTGATAGATCTAAATCCTTTGTTAGACCATGCAAACAACCTTAGACCCATGGGAGCTAGATTTCAAGAAGGCAAGGAGGGGTTAACAACCTTAGGCTAATGGGAGCTAGATTCTAAGGCAGGGGATGAGCTAGACCAAGTCTGGTTTTATAGGCCCTAAGTGCCATCTCTAAGAGTACCAACAAGTACCTACAGTAAGTAGGTTATTGAATTTTAGGCATAGTGAATCCGCACTTGATGGCGTACTATTCCGACCCATATGCTTATGCACTACCACCACTAGCTTGTATAGTTAACATGCTAAGGATGGCATAGGCAATAGGAGGAGGCTTAGCCATGCAAGTAGGTTGCTTGGATTCAAGAGCTAAGACTACTCAGACCTAAAAGCTCTTAACAAAAATTGATGGTGAAGATCCTATTCACAACCCTTAAACAAGTGTGTAAGGCTTCATGGACATTTAGAACATGTTGCTAAAGTGCAAACTCTAGGGTTAAGTATGGATGGGAAGGCTTATATCTATCAAAACAAAACAAAAGATTGATTACCCGACTCTATGTATTACATTTATAATTGGAGTTACCCTCGTTGGTGTTATAATGAAGTGTAGCCACTCACATCTATAAAGAACATAGAGTGAAAAGAAGGGAGTCAATCCGTGAATTCATTGCATGCATGAAGACCTAAACTCTAGATGTGAGTCCCACCAAAAGTTTAATAATGAACAAATGATGAGGAGATTTCTTATGGGACTCAATGGCGTTGACTTGCGTAATGTGTTGATCACTCAAAAGCTTTCATTCTTTGATGATGACCGTTGTTGAAAAATAATCCGTTTTGAGAATAGAAGAAGACAACATCTAGCATCCCATTGGTTATTTTTGTTTGCAAGATTTGCAAACCCAAAAAAGTTCCTCTAAAGAAGGGGATGAAATCATGGTTGTTTTTATAAGTAGAGGATGAGGCTTGGGATGTTAATAGGTTCAGGGTACCCTCATGGGGTAACTATTTGAAGGGGAGCTGAAGTGTTGCGGTCCTTCCTCACCAGAGTTGCTCTGATAATGCAATCCATGGGTTGAGTTCCATCCCCTCCCAAGGATGATGCTGGGGTACACATAAAACTTGCATGATGCACATTAAGATCCAATAAGAAATTTTACTTTAAAACAATCGATGGTCATAGATTGGGAGTTATTTACTACAGTGGGTAATGGTCACTGTGGAAGTTGTGAGGGATGGTTGGCCTAACAAGGTCCATGTCCCTCAAGAAAAAACATTGTGGCTAGCCTTGATGTCAATCAAGGCTTGCTATGCTACTAGATGGCCTTTTTAGGGGAAATCCAGCTCAACGAGGAAATTCCATAGATGTTTATGTTTTCATTGCATCATGGAGAGCGATTGCATATATAGAGATCTTTACATTGAGGGGTCTATAGCTTCTTTGGGTTTGTGGCGTCCTCGAGGCATGCCCTCCATTTTTTTTGTTAGCCTCTTGCTTCTCCTCTTTTTTCTTATGGATTTGGAAGAGCATGTTGTGGGTGAGAGGTCCATAGTAGCATTTCAACTTACTACCATTGAAATAACCTTGGAAGAGGTCCATAGTAGCATTTCAACTTACTACCATTGAAATAACCTTGGAAGAGGTCCATAGTAGCATTTCAACTTACTACCATTGAAATAACCTTCCATCTCAATCCCATATAGGGTCTCTATCTTTATTGTGCCTTGAGAAGCAATCTCTATCACTCGTCAATAGGGACCTTGTCCTTTATACTTAAGTTTTTGTTTTGTGTTTTGACACTATAAATTAGCACCCCCATACATTTATCCTTGAGTTGGTTGTCAAACCACTATTTGCGCCTTAGTTTTTTAACCATAAATCCATAAGCAGATCGTAGTCTTTGCTTAGTAAGTTGCCCTAAGACAACTAACCTCCTCGTGAGAGGGTTTCCCTTAAGGTTATGTCTAGCCACAATTCGGAGGCTCAAAACCAAGTGTTTCATTGGCATGACTGCTGTGTCAAGCCCAAATGCAAACTAGAAAGGTGTGCTATTGATAGCCATCTTGTATGGCATGCGATAGGCCTATAAAGCCAAGTGTAGCTTGTGCTCCCAATCGCTCCTCCTTGATGCATCTATTGTCTTGGTGAGAATAGTGCACAAAGTCTTCTTTATGCTTTTGCCCTGGCTGTTTGCTTGTAGGTAGTAAGGTGTCGACTTTTTGTGCACCACAAGGAATTCCTTGAACTCCACCACTTCATTAATAAAATGTGTACTGCAATCGCTCACATTAATTCTAGTGGGCATAGACAAACCTGGCAGTACTCTCACAATAACATTTTATGTTACTTTAGCCTTGGCCTATTTTGTGAAATAGCCTGTGGGGCGAGATGATGATAAAATCAAGGCTTGCTATGCTACTAGATGGTCTTTTTAGGGGAAATCCAGCTCAAAGTGAGCAAGTTCCATAGGTGTTTATGTTTCCATCGCATCATGGAGATCGACTACATATATAGAGATCTTTACACTGGGGGGGTCTATAAATTCCTTGGGTTTGTGGCATCCTCGAGGCATGCCCTCCTTTTTTTTTTGTCAGCCTCTCGCTTCTCCTCTTTTTTCTTATGGATTTCGAAGAGCATGTCTTGGGTGAGAGGTCCATAGTAGCATTTCAACTTACTACCATTGAAGTAACCTTCCATCTCAATCCCATCTAGGGTCT
This sequence comes from Cibotium barometz, assembly GCF_041138505.1. Lineage (NCBI taxonomy): Eukaryota > Viridiplantae > Streptophyta > Polypodiopsida > Cyatheales > Cibotiaceae > Cibotium > Cibotium barometz. Next base: position 5,983,027 of record NC_141090.1, on the reverse strand, counting down.
CTATCTTTATTGTGCCTTGAGAAGCAATCTCTATCACTCGGGACCTTGGCCTCTATACTTAAGTTTTTGTTTTGTGTTTTAACAGTATAAGTTAGCACCTCCATACATTTATCCTCGTGTTGGTTGTCAAACCACTGCTTGCACCTTAGTTTTTTAACCATAAATCCATAAGCAGATTGAGTCTTTGCTTAGTAAGTTTCCCTAAGACAACTAGCCTCCTCGTGGGAGGGTTTCCCTTAAGATTATGTATGGCCACAATTCGGAGGCTCAAAACCAAGTGTTTCATTGACATGACTATATCAAGCCTAAATGCAAACTAGAAAGGTGTGCTATTGATAGCCACCTTGTATGGCAAGCGATAGGCCTATAAAGCCAAGTGCATATTGTGCTCCCAATCGCTCCTCCTTGATGCTTCTATTCTTTTGTCAATAGCCACCTTGTATGGCAAGCGATAGGCCTATAAAGCCAAGTGCATCTTGTGCTCCCAATCGCTCCTCCTTGATGCTTCTATTCTTTTGTTATTTTTCCGCTCCGCGTGTGGGCGTGCGTTCTGTTATCTGGTTTTCTGCGTGTGAGGGGGGATTTCTGAATCCCCAGACCTGTGCTGTGTGCGGACTGCGCCGCGGCCAAGGCTGAACCCTAGAAAGAAACCTTAGAAAACTTATCTCAAAAAAAAGAAGAAAAAAAAGAAAAAGAAAAAATTAAGTTCGAAAAATAAAAAATAAAAAAATTTATTTCTAAAGAAAAAACCAAACGTGTGGAGAGGAAAGATTTTTTAATTGGAGAAAAAAATTTTGAAAAGAAAAACCCCCAATTGACTCCGGCCTCGGTCTCGGTATTTTGATATATATATATATAGGAGAGTGAGCCTCCATAGCTTTCTTTCAAGTGAGAGCTTATGGGAAGTTGTGCCCTATATGTAGCCCACTCTCCAAGGAGTAAAGTGAGCATGTGGGATAAAGTCCTCACCCTTTCCTCCACAAGCAAATAGGCTTTTGCCCCTTCCCCCCATAGGGAAACGGACTGTTTTGAGGACCACAGGAGCTCTGGATAAGCGAACACGGTGCTGTAAAGCACGCTAGGACCCTTTAAACGATACGCTCATTTCGAGCTATCACACGCCCTCCGTAAGTAAGGGGGTCAAAAACGAGTTAAAAACAATCTAAAAATAATCTAAAAATAAGTAAAAACGGGGTGCGAAACACCTAAGAAACCACTTGTGTGAGTTTCAAGGGTAGTTACCAACGCACGTAGTAGGGTACCCACGTCACATGCATCTACGTTTTGGTCGGGTGCTAGAGCCTGAACCACTAGAAAGCGTTTCAGTTTATGCAGGCTCACACCATCCCTCCACGTTGGCATCTTGGCCTTCGGCTGGAACCCAAGGGAGTGCAACCCAAGATCCACGAATAGTGGATAGTGACTCGTCCTCTGACTCAGAAGCCATGGAAGGGCACCCTACCAAGAACCCTGAGGAGACAAGCCAAAACATGCCAGTTTAGGCCTCACAACCCGGATCTAGCATGTTTAGTCGTCTAATAGAGACCTTTAGTAGAGCTACACGCTCTGAACATGCGACAAGCGAAGTAAATGAGGAAGGAGGGGTAGTAGATTCGCCATTCACATCTTATGTAGACCCTACCCTCCCAAAGAGTGTCCATGTGGATATTCTACCCACTTCGTTTAATGAGGGCCCTACTGAGCTACCACCTTCCTATGCTCTTCCTAAAGTAGAGGTCCCTCGAAGCCAATCCATAAGAAGTGACATTGCGTCCACTTCAAGAGAACCGTTTGGCACACCAATACGGGCAAGGCCAAACAACCAACCCTATCACAATTTGAGACTCCCTCGGTGAGTCCCATAGACCCTTCGTATGTTGTTTCGCCTGGAGTCTCAATGCAGGTTGAGCCCACGAGTAGTAACTTTAGCTTTCCAACCTTGGCTCAACTTTCCATTAAGGAATCCACAATGCCTACCCCAATGACAGAAAGCGCACCTGTTACCACTGTAGTTAGTACGACACCGCTATCAACAGTACCTAGTGATGAGCATGACAGAAAGCGCACCTGTTACCACTGTAGTTAGTACGACACCGCTACCTAGTGGAACAGTACCTACAACAGTGCATGCCAGTGCCTATCGACCCTATGTACCTATCGCTACTCATGCTCATGTAGCTCATACGCCTCTTAGTATGCCAATGGCGTATGCTCCACGACCGCCTTATCACAACCCTTATCCAAGAGGAGCTAGGCCTAGCCACATATCATATCCTACGTCATTTGCCAACATACTCAGACCAACGCCAACTCCTATCAGCCAGGCTATCCCAGAAGTGCCTCCACCAGCTATGCCTGCTCACCTAGGTGATCTCGCAGCGTTTGCTCAGACGATCGGGCGATCTATTGCGGAAAACATGTGGGGTTTGCCTGAGAGAGAACCTAGAAGCAAGGCAGTACAAGTGGCTAAGCTCACTCAAAACTTCAGTGGTAACGAGGATGTTAGGAAGCACATTGAAGTCTTTGAACACGTGTGTGATTCCTTGGAAGAGCACAATGAGCTGCATAAGTGTAAAGCCTTAGGCTTAACCTTGAGTGGGAAGGCCGGAGATTGGTATCGAACCTTAAGGGTTGAAGAGCGCACTCACTACCCCACTCTCAAGAGATTGTTCTTGAAAGAATACATACGTGAGGGTGTGCTTTGTGGGGGGTAGCATCTCAACTCCAAAAAGCTGAACGCGAGGAAGGGGAGTCAGTGAGAGACTTTATAAGTCGATTGAAGCATCTAAATTCTCGCTGCACTCCCGATGAGCGCTTCAATAATAACCAACTGCTCGATAGATTCATCCGAGGATTGCGCCACGAGGACATATACAATGGCCTAGTCATTAGAGGTCTTACAACGTGGGAAGCAGTCATTGCCAATGCAATCCAGTTAGAAGACAACTTGATGATTGCAGGTAAAAAGGTATCTTCGGAGACAAAATTCGTTAGTTCGCAAGTATCTGGGCACGAGCCAATGACGGTAAAACCTATTGCCAAGGAGCCCAAGATATCCGAAATGTCTGTGATGACCGACCTTACTAAGGCTCTCCAAGAATACTTTAGGGGTAATCGAGCTCCTCAAAATAGCCATATGTACCCAAGAAGAGAGCAACAATGGTGTTCGGTTTGCTTAGGACCACATAGCACGAGTGAATGTCCCACATTCAAAGTCAAATTCAATGGGAATTGCAATGCATGTGGTAAGTATGGCCATCAATCTAAAGATTGCCTAGTACTTAAGCGAATGTTGACGAATCAGGTACCACTAGCCTAGTCAAACACACCTCAAGTACTGTTGAAAGATTGGTAGAGGGGGAGGAGACACACACACAGGAGCAAACCCTAAAGTATATTGCAAACCCTAACCATAGAGGGAAGCCATGTCCACTCTCACACAAAGCATAATGCACTAATCCATAATCCACACAACACACAATGAGTTGTGTCCACACTCTACTAACCCTAGCTAATGTCCACACACTATGACCAGCTGGACACGCGGTCATTTATGTCTCACACATGTTCCTACCTAATCTGCCAGCACATAGCATAGCTGGCTCACACTGACATCGAGCTTGAATCTCAACAGCCCCTCTCAAGCTCATGATGTACTGCCGATGAAGATGTAGATGAGCTTGGGATATCAACACTCTCAACACTCCCCCTCAAGCTCATCCCATGTACTCCCAACATAGTCCGGAAGTACTCAAACTTATCCCTGCTAAGTGGCTTCGTGAAGATATCAGCCACCTGCTCATCAGTCTTCACATAGTGAAGATCAACTGTACCATCCAGCACCTTTTCTCTGACAAAGTGATAATGGACCTCTATGTGTTTGGTCCTCGCATGAAATACTGGATTCTTTGCCAACTGCATACTGCTCATGTTGTCACAATGTATGACAACTTTGCCATCAAGAGGCTCACATAAATCTGCCAAGAGACTCTTTAACCATATAGCCTCACAAGTAGCAATGGCTGCACCTCTGTACTCAGCCTCTGTACTGGATAAAGCAACTGTAGGTTGCTTTTTGCTACTCCAACTCACCACAGCACTGCCAAGTGTAAAAGCATATCCACTAGCAGACCTCCTGTCATATGCGCTACCTGCCCAATCAGCATCTGTGTAGCCATGTATGTCCAAGCTTTTACCACTCTCATAGAATAAACCATAATGTGTTGTGGTCTTTACATATCTCATGATGCGTCTCACTGCATCCAAATGTGGTTTCCTGGGGCTCTGCATAAACTGGCTAACTAGCCCCACTGCATAACTCAAATCTGGGCGTGTGATAGTCATGTATATGAGACTACCAACCATCTTCCTGTACATAGAAGGATCATCCAATTCCTCGCCATAATCAGCCCGCAACTTCACATTTTGCTCCAATGGTGTACTCATAGGCTTACACCCTGTCATGCCATACTTTGCCAACATATCCAATGCATATTGGCGCTGTACTAACCAAGTACCTGCATGATCTTTCACCACTTCAATGCCAAGGAAGTATCTCAGCTCACCAAGATCTTTCATGTCAAATTGCCCACTCAAAGCTTTCTTGACATGCATCACATTTGCACCATGATCACCTGTGATAATCAAGTCATCCACATAGATGACTAGTAAAACAATCCCATGCTGTGTCTTCTTCACATAGAGTGAAGAATCTGCTGTAGAAATCTGAAAACCAAGTGAGATAAGATATCTACTCATCTTATCACTCCAAGCACGTGGTGCTTGCTTCAGACCATATAATGCCTTTTTCAACCTGCATACGTGAGTGGGATATCTAGGGTGTACATACCCTTCTGGCTGTGCCATGTACACTTCCTCTTGTAAGTCTCCATTCAGAAATGCATTCTTAACATCCATCTGATGCATTTCCCAGCCATTAGCTGTAGCCATAGCAATGACTGCTCTCACTGTGCCCATCTTAGCCACTGGGCTAAACGTCTCATCATAATCCAATCCTTGGGTCTGTGCATAACCCTTTGCTACCAATCTTGCCTTATGTCTTTCAATAGAACCATCAGATTTGCACTTCACTTTGTAAACCCATTTACATCCAATAACATTCTTATCCTTTGGTAGTGCAACCAAGTCCCATGTATCATTATGGACCAATGTGTCCATCTCCACATCCATTGCTTTTTCCCATACATGCTCTCCAATAGCCTCTGTATAGCATGTAGGTTCCACATGCTTCACCATAGATGTCATGTATGCATAGTGCATAGCAAAATCTCTGTATGTCAACCTGTCAACAGGATATCTGACCCTTTGGGATCTCCGCAATGCATGCGGGTCACTCTGTACACCTGTGACTCTAGCATGTGGTGGCACATATCTGTCCTGTCTAGCACCAGGTGTGCGTAAAACAGGTATGCCAAGCTCCTCATCCAAACTTTCAGAACTAGATGACTCATATCCTGTGATTCCAATTCCTTCGACTTTCTTTTTGCCTTTATCCATAGCACTACTGCCAGTGCTTACACTCTCATGTCTCAAACGTCCTGACCATGGACGTACACTGCTGCTCTCAGCTTCTGCTGCTGGCCCAGACATAGTAGTAGAACTAGAACTTGCTTGTGATGGCAAGTTCACATGCACATCAGCTTCAAGTGACTCAATAACACCTTCATCTTTTGCTTTATACCAACTAGCAAGCTCATCAAACACCACATCACGTGAGATGACCACTTGCCTAGTTTGTGGATTATAACACTTGTAGGCCTTTCGATCCTGTGCATATCCAACAAATATACATTTCTCTGCCTTAGGATCCAACTTTCTTCTTCTTTCATCAGGCACATGCACATAAGCTATGCATCCAAAAACTTTAAGATGTCCAATGTCTGGCCTGTAACCTGTGAGCCGCATCTCTGGCGTGCTTCCATGAATGGCTGCTGTAGGTGTTTTGTTCAATATATAAACTGCAGTAGCACATGCTTCTGCCCAATAGTAATCTGGCATGCTCTTTTCATTAAGCATTGCCCTTGCCACTTCACATATGACTCTATTCTTCCTCTCAGCCACACCATTTTGCTGAGGTGTATACCTGCATGTCAACTGTCTTCTTATTCCATGCTTCCTCAAGAAATGCTCAAAAGCTTTTGAGGTGTATTCACCACCTCCATCTGTCCTCAGACATTTAATCCAACAACCATACTGCTTTTTTGCAAAAGCTTTGAAATCCATGAATTTTTCCAATACTTCACTCTTCTCCCTGAGAAAGTATATCCATGTCATCCTGCTAAAGTCATCAATGAATGTAACATAGTATAAGCTGCCTTTGATAGATGGGTTTTGTGCAGGACCCCATACATCACTGTGTACTATCTCAAGTGGCATGTTACTCATATTTCCTTCTCTAGGAAATCTCAATCTTGCCTGCTTCCCAAACTGACAGGCTTCACAAACATGCATATGTCCATCATATTTGAACCTAGGCAATCCATTGACAATGCCTCTTGTTTGCATGTTCTTTAATCTCTGTATATTGACATGGCCAATCCTCTTGTGCCACATATCAATGTCCTGTACCACATTCCTGCTCTTTGAGAACATGGCTGATTTTAGCTCAGGAATTCCAGCATCCAGCTTAAATAATCTTCCTTCTTTCTTGCCTTTAGCAATCACTCTACATCCATGTTTGAAGTCTTCAACGAAGCATCCATGCTCATTGAATCTAACCTGTAATCCATGTTCTACCATTTGACCAACTGAGGCCAAGCTTTTAGTGATCGAAGGCACATACAGCACATCTGACATAGACTTTGTCTGACCATTATGCATGACCAATGGTACACTTCCAACATGTGTAATGACATGCTGGGTATCATCACCTGTTTCCACATAGCCCTTCACATCCATGGGCTTCATATGCTCAAACCATTCTCCATGGCATGTCATATGATTTGATGCTCCTGAGTCCATATACCATGTATCATCATTCTCAGCATTTGTCGTCATAGAACCCACAACATGCTTCATGGCAAACAAATGATTTGCAGTTCCATCATTGCTACTTGATGCATAGTTGCCACCATGTTGTGCATAGTTTCCACCATAATGACCACCACGTTGTGCTCTTCCCCCTCTCAAATCATTCTGTTTGCGAAAGCAATCTCTCGCCATATGACCATATTTGCCACAATAATGGCATTCAACATCTTGCATAGAATTTTGTTGGCCTTGCCAACGTCCTCTTCCACGGGGGTTACCTCTGCCTCTTTGTGGTGCATATCCACGACCACCTCGAGCACCATATGAAGGCTGAAAATTCTGCTGTGGAGGCCTATCCTGCCATCCACGACCATTACCACCACGTCCACGTGATGCGAATCTCCCCCTGCCTCTAAAGCCTCTCTGCGAGTAGAAAGCCTGATTTCTGCCATCATCATGGCTAGTAGATGCATCCAGAAATGAATCACTGAGCTTGATTTCCTCAACCAACAAGAGTGAAACCAACTCATCGAAGTCGGGTAGACCTGTACTCCTCACTGAGATAGATGTATCAAAAGATTTGTATTCCTTGCCAAGACCACGCAAGGTAATATCCACCAAATCATCATCAGGCATGGGGGCATTTATTGTGGCCAATGCATCTGCAAACTTCTTGATTTCTTGCACATAATCATGTATGCTCCTTTTATTCCTTTTTACATTGTGTATCTGCTGTTGCAATTGAGACTTGCGAGCACTCGTATCTGTATCAAACATCTTGACCAAAGTATCCCATGCATCTTTGGGATTCTCAGCATCCTGAATGTGTATGAGCATAGCATCAGATATACATATAGACAAATAATGCAGCACTTTGAATGCTCTCTCTGACCATTGCTTATGAGCAATAAGCTGCTGCTGTGTAGGTTGCCGAGGTAGCTCAGGCTCTGGCTCAGCACCTGTAATGAGATTCCAAAAACCTTTTCCTTTCAAGAAACTCTTTATCCTGTACTTCCATGCCTGGAAGTTCTTCCTATCCAGCTTTTCACCAACAATCTGAACTGGATTATCCGACATGTTGCTCAATGCGTACACCTTCTGCACACTTCAAATCTGTAAATGAGACTTCCTCAGCTCAACCACACTCCAATTAATGTTCCAGATACTCCAAGATAGCCAACAAACTCCAATTTTGATGTAGGAAATCAACCTGTAATCATCCGAGATGAACTGACTCACGCAGTGCGGGATACCCTGAATTGACACGCCTTCCAAGGCTCCAAATCGCAATGTAATGGTGCAATCAAGTATAGGCAACTTGCATTGACACCTAATGAACCTCAATGTTGAGTATCAACTCCATTTGACATGTGTAATTATCAATTTTTGAAAACCCCTTTCTCTGTTTTTGGAAAAACCAGAAAAACCAAAAAAACCAGTAATGATTTGGCTCTAATTTCTTCAATATTTCACCAAATTGAGCAACCAGGCATTCATTGGCTTAGAAATAGTGTACATCAACTCCATGTAAGAGGAATTTGTCCAATTGTAAAACACCAAAGATTAATTGCTCAATTAAAATGCTCTGTTTCTCTGCAACCAGTGGACAGCCTGTTTTAATCAGCTCATTCCCAGCTCAATTAAGCATTATTGACCAAACAAATCACATAGCCCTCTTCTCCAAGTTGTAAAGCATCTAATTTCTAAAGAAATTGTGAAAGATATCAAGCAACCAATGAGTAATTGATCTCCTCGCGTCAGGACGGACAGTTTTCAGCTCTGTTTCTATGTAGATGGCTGCACCGCCTGCTGTAGAAGGGTTTTGGAGAGTTTTTGTTGACAATTGATGATAGTAATGGGTGCCCAAGACACCTAGGTATGTGTGCAACCCACCAATGCTTTGATTTTCACCAAAAATAGGCTCCAAATGCATCAATTTTTGACTTTCTTCTCTCTGTTTTGTGAGAGCTCAAAAAATTAGTAATTTCACTCAATCAAATGCATGTAAATTGCTCCAAAATCACAGTAGGGCTTGCATAGAAGTTGCCAATACATCTCTCATTGTCAGATACATGTTTGCTTTGCCAGATTTACATGTATTTCCACCATACATCAATGTTCCCAAGCTTTAATGGAAAGCTTCAAAAACCAGAATTTTTCTTTGCTTTGATTTGCTCTATTTTGCTTTGCCTTTGCCTGTTTCACCTGCAATCCGCTCAAGGATGTTTAGAAGACCTTACCCGGTAGGCCTAGCTTCCAGATCTGATAGTATTTGGTGTGCTCCAAGCTTCACAGCTCCAATGGCAGCTTCACAGCTTCTTTTCACAGCTTCTTCTTCTCCCTCTTTACTCACTCACTCATAAACCCTAATAAACAGCACAAGGCTCTGATACCATGTTGAAAGATCAGTAGAGGGGGAGGAGACACACACACAGGAGAAAACCCTAAAGTATATTGCAAACCCTAACCATAGAGGGAAGCCATGTCCACTCTCACACAAAGCATAATGCACTAATCCATAATCCACACAACACACAATGAGTTGTGTCCACACTCTACTAACCCTAGCTAATGTCCACACACTATGACCAGCTGGACACGCGGTCATTTATGTCTCACACATGTTCCTACCTAATCTGCCAGCACATAGCATAGCTGGCTCACACTGACATCGAGCTTGAATCTCAACAAGTACCCGCGCTAATGCCTGCACAACCTGTCGAGCAACCGTCATAGCACATAGTTCTAAGGAATCCGAATGTAGTCCAGTCTGTGCCGTTACCACCGCCAGTGCTAGGACCACAACCTCCACATCCACCAAGGATTACCCCAATAAACCAAATGGGTTGTGAGTCACATAGTGTGTGTGGGGATTATGAAGAGGAGATAGACCCCACTGCTCCATATGGGATTGATACGTTTGAAATGATTCCCCAATACTACATGGAGGATCATTTCGGGCAAGTCAAGCCTGTATATCAAGCAGCTGCTCTCGCCACCACAAGAGGGCAAAACCTTAATACCTTGGCGAGGAGACCACCTCTTCAATGCTACGAGTGTGGTGGACCGCATCGTGTAGCGGAGTGCCCTAATAGGCTACAGAAGATCGCTACTCATATGCAACCAAATCAAGGGAGCACATTGGGAATGCCGGTACTTACATGTAATCGTTGTGGCATAGATCATTTGATCGCTCAATGTCCACATAATCCTAATGCACCCAAGATTACGCCATTGAATTTGGTTGAGGTCACCAACCAAGCACGAGGAACCACACCCGTTGTACCCGCGAATGTAGTTACACGGTCAATGCTTCAAAATCAAAACTACATTCTTGAAGAGAGGGATACTGCATCAATCGCTCAGGCAAAGAAAAAGAAAACACGGTGGAAGAGATCGCTTAATTCCACGAGCTCCAAGCCCAGTTCAAAGACTAACATAGGGACAGGAGACGACCCCGTGTATATGAATGATCCTGAAGATGATTCTGATTCAATAGAAACCATGGGGACCAAAGCCACTACCTTAAGGGAGGAACCCACTCGGGAGCTCAATGAAGGAGAATCAAGCGAGTACATAAATAATGGGAAACAGAAGTCTATATGGATGTCCTATCGGGTATGACTGAGTGGGATAACGTGGATTGGGTACACCTAGCGGCAACCATAGACACATGGGAAAATAGAGGCACAAGTTGGGTAACACCTGAGGGGCAAGATATGCCACCGTTAGTGCCAATAAACATGATAGGTGTTATGCACTTGACTCCTGATGGCAAGAACTTAGTGGCAAACTCAGCTGACAGTAGCGAAGACTTTGACCAATGTAACTCTGAGTATGAATCTCAAGAAGAAGGGATGAATCAAATATTCACCCAAATAGGGAAGCAATGTGCTCAAGGCCTAGGATGGTGACCTCCTGCAGTTCATTCGAAAGTGAGGGGGACACAAGTGAAGATCGACCAAGTGAGTCCGAATCTGATAGAAACAAAAATCAAAAACTTGGTAAGAAGAAAACGAGACATAAGCGCCAACGCTATCGAGCTAATGTACGCACTGCAATAAACAAGGAAAGATCCACTACAGAATGGCTTAGTTATGTAGGAGCTATTGATGCTCATCGGAAGTTAGCGGATAATTGGGGACAATACCTCCAAAGTGTCATGTGGTGTATTTCACAACCTCATGACGTCGCCCAATTAGAAATCGAAGAGAAGCCGAAACTAAGTCGTACTGCAAGAAGGCGGCAAAACCAAGAGTTGGCTCAGCAACAAAAGGAAGCGGAATTGAAAGAAAAAAGCGTGGCACAACAAGAACCAGTAGACTTACACCCCGCACCTGAGCATTTCAAATCATTTACCACCCACAGGGTACACAAAAGCTCAACGAATGCCTACCAATGGGACTACCGGTGTCTACGATGGCCCTGCGGTAGTTAAGGAGATAGACTTAACAGATCCGGGTGAGGAGTCTATTTTGTCTTATGGAGAAGTTAACAAGACATGACCTGTTTCACATAGAGATAATTTTCTTATTACAAAGATTTTGAGAATGTAATACAAACTAAATACATGTACTAAATATAATAACGGTGATCTCTCTTGATTGAATAGTATGATATATAAACCCATTACAAAACTTCATTTGATATAATAATTACACATAATTTCTCAAACTAATATGGATTGACATGCAAACCTTGCTTAATAAACGGATTAAAGACAAAGCAATAGCATTTGACTTGAAGTATTGATTTGTATTCTACTACAACAAATTCAGATACAAGCCCATTCCTCTCCTCAAAAAAATTTACCAAGATGGGAGATTTGGACTCAAGTACATATCTCTAGGTATAAAGAAGATATTTGGATTTGACAAATGTGTTTCAATAAGCAAAACAATTATGTTTCAAAGCACCTAAAACTAGAAGAAAATTTGGACTTGAGTCCAAAACTATAGGTGTGAAGGTATCAAGGGAGATTTAAACTTCAATCCAAAATCTCTTTGAGAGGAGATTTGGACTCAAGTCCAAATCTCTTTGAATTGAGAGAAAATTTGGACTCAATTCCAAATCTTTAGATATTAAGGGTCCTCAATGGCTTGTTTGTGTAATCTATCCAAATACATATGGATTGACTAACACTTCCCTAACAACACCATAGACTTAGTTTTTATTCACTTATAATCAACAACACTAGTCATGTGAGTTAATAGAAACACTAAAATGATAAAACTTCTAAATATTAAAATTTATATATTGAATGTCAACTATGTTATCAAATTGCAAGCACTACACAAAACATTATCAAATAATAACATCTACAAAAAACATGTTTCTAGGAATGTTTTGAAGACCTGAATTCTCCATCTGGTTTTCAAACATCTTGTCAATATTGGCATCTAGGTGGGCCTCTAGGTTTTGCTTTCATGTCTCTGTAAGAGGGGCTAGAGCATGTGTAGAGCTCTCCAAATCTGCACCAATAGTCTTCTGTGGTGTTTCTTTGTTGAGACTCTCCAAATCTGCACCAATAGTCTTCTGTGGTGTTTCTTTTTCAATGATCCTTGCCCAAGCACTAATGCGAGTAGGATCTCACGCCGTGATCTAAATGCTTTTCACGTCATGAAATGCTTTCCTGCACTTCCACATGTTTGTCAATCGAGTCAACAAAATGATTTTTTGAGTTGTTTGGAGTTTGATTTACCTGCCCAATAAATCCAAAATGGTCATGCCTAGTAAAAGGAATGTAATGCAAGTCATAAACACAACTAATGGCTCCTTATTTGTTATGATTTTTTGAAAGAATAGAAAAAAGAGTATCACCAACTACTAACTCACAATAGAAAAATTGGTGATAAAAACAACAGTAGTAAACCCAAGTGTTGCTTTCCTCCAAGAATTACCAAGTACTCACACACACCAACTCACACAAACTTTCACAACAATTAATCTAATTCCTTCACTTTCATAAAAACCTTATCCACACAATTTTTCACAATGCACTTATAGAATGCAAAGGCAACAATGAATCTTGCATAGTGGGAGCTGGAGCTCTAAGAATATGGAAGAAACAATGGTGGTTTCTCCGGCAAGCGGTGCCAAAAATGTTATGGCCTACTACACCTCCTAAGAGAACTCCATACATTCACTATTGAAACAAGAAATAGACAACAACCATCATAGGGTACTTACCAATTTTTCAAGCTCACATCCCTTGAGGCTCTCCAAGCTCGCTTGTAGAAGCTCCAATCCTCTAATCTCCACCTCCACTCTGTCACATCGCCGCGGAGTCGCTCCCACCACAATGCAAGGCAATCATCCTGTCACTCTCCCACACCCAAGCATAGAAGAGGCATATACACTAGAGTACACACACACTCTCTCTCTCTCTCTCACACACACACACAAGGCAAGACAAGAGCTCTCATAGCACAAAGGGGGATTGTGTCTTTCCATTTTATGAGAAATTGCCTCATATACAAGTGGACCTTATTCAGACTTGGGCGCCCAAAACTTACTAACTAAAGCCTTGGCTAGCCAATATCTCATAATGTACAACCTTTATAGTGCCGTTACAAAACACTTATTAATGTCCTCAATGGGAGGAGCATCTTTGTTAATCCAAAATGGGATTAACAAAGCTAACTAGCCTCCATCTACCACCAATAAAGAACCCTCTTCAAATACAAGTGAGTTAGAAGAAGGTGCTTAGCATTAACTATGGCCCACTATGTCAACTCCATCATGAATAGTGTAGCGTAGATATAATGACATTCCCTCTAACGTCATCAGTCTCCAATAGTAGGGATGATCTATAATTAAGGGGAGTCAATGTAGGAAAAGATAAAGGAATAAAGGAGTTAATCTAGGAGAAATCACTTGGCTTTATGTGCTTGTAACTTTCCTATATAAGAGGCATAAATCATCAATAAAAACAATAAATTTCTTTAATCAAACTCACGTTGCATTATCTTTTAATTATCATTAATTCTAATCTCATTTCTCAATGATGTCTTCACTACGCTTTGATCCACCCTAGCTATGTTAGCATTCAGCTCTCTCAACTCTCAACACTTTCTTCATGAAAGACATGCTTAGGATGGCATTTAAATGGGAGAGGATGTTTGCCACAAAATTAGCTCCTAAAGGCTCAAAATTATAAAAAAATAAAATATGTGAAATAAATACTTAGGATGGCATTTAAATGGGAATGGGGGATTGCCACAACATGGCACCTAAAGGCTCAAAATTGGGGAAAACAAAGCCAATCCTTTCAAAGAAGCAGATATGGTCTTCATTCGAGTACGCCCCAAAAGAAGTTCTCTATCTCTTGGGAAGTACAAGAAGTTATCCCCCAGATACTGTGGGCCATATCTAAATACAAAGAAAGTAGATGACTTAGCCTATGAACTTCTTGTGCCTCCTCATCTCAAAGTACATAATGTATTTCATGTCAGCCTACTTAAGAAGTATGTACCGAGCCCGAATCATGTGCTTAATGATGAACTCTTAACTTCTTCAACCCAAGGGCTGATGGAACTCCAACCTGAAGAAATCCTTGATGTTCGAGAGAAGGTTCTCGGGAACAGAATTCTCAGAGAATTATTAGTCAAGTGGAAGTTCTATCCTTTTGAAGACGCCACCAGGGAGAAAGAAGCCGCGAACTGATGCGAGATTACTCCCAGTTTGCGAGATGAGCACATCTCGCGTTTTTTAAGTGCGAGAGAATGTATCAAAGATGATGGTCAAATTTGAGAACTGGAGATCCCATTCAATATCTAGAGAAGCTCGATCAAGTTTGTGAGGCCATGGGGAGGATTGATGATCCCACACCAAGGCTACTCATTTAGACTTTACCTTTTGAAGGTAAAGAAGGCATGTGGTTTAGGTCTGTAAACCCACTTAAAAAGGCTAGCTATGAGGTCCCGAGACACATCTTCATTGTGGGATTCTCACCCAATGAAGCCAAATGGAGTCTCATCATAGAAATCTATAACCTCAAGGAAGAAGAAGGAGATACAATGTGGGGTTGTATCATTAAAATAACCAAGTATCTCCATAATTGGAGATGTAGTCTGCATGAAAATGCTAGATGAATTATCACTCATCATTGATCAAGGAGTCATGGCCATCTCTACATGTCTAGACACTATAGCTTTAATAACCAAAATATAGGGGATGTATCATCAAGCCTCAATGGATGAGGGTGCCCACCAACTAGCACCAACTAGAGTCCTAGTCAAGGGTGAGCATGGATGAGTTGGTAGAAAATATGCTCAATTGATTAGGTCAACAGTAGCAAAGCTAACCCCAATTGATAACCTCAAGGCTAGCCCTAGCCAACAATTCCTCAAGCTAGACACCCACACTTATTTCTAGTATTTATTACTAAGGCCTATATAATAACAGTTTTGTGCTCATTTTCAAATGCAACGAGAACCACAATACAACCCATTATTGGTGCCAAGGAATCTCGGCAGAGTGTACTTCGACACCACCACAATCATGCTCCCCACGCCGCCAAAGTAGCCACTAGCCCTATCAACCACTCCAAATGCACCTCAACCAACAAAATAATCCAGTTACTGGTTAATCAAAATCCCTTACCAAGAGGTATGTACAAGACTACCACCAATGCTATGCTATATTACCACCCCAATAAGTTCCTCCTAGAACCAACAATACACTCGATGACTTTGCTTGCAAAATTTGAGAGTTGAAACATAAGATCTATAAGTTATATGAGCAAATATGAATCTTTGCATGGATGCATAAAGCAGTCTCCAGGCATTGGCTCCTTGTGTTGTTTGCCAAGTGGAAGATCAAACGCTCACTGTGCCCACCAGAGGGAGGCTAGTAGTTTATTTATCCAAGGGACTACATATAGTAGTTGGCATAAGTTGTACCTCCTCAACAACTGCCAAATGTAGAGGGAGTACGTGGCTAGTCTAGGAGAAGAGTACACATCAGCCCAAGATTCATGACAATCAATGAAGGTGGTCTTGGCACAGCACGAGTTCTTACACATGGAGGGAAAAGGGCTTGTCATCTACAACTTTTCTTACTTTAATGGTGTCACACCACTCAGCACCATGTGTTCAAGTCAATAGATTACCTAGCCTTGCCAAAGCATTGCTTCAAGCAACAAATGCAGCTTCTCGTGTGGATATGCTAGCCCATTGCATCCTCACTCCGTTATCACACCAGGAGAGTGAAGGGAAAGATCTCAATGTCTAGATGTAGGCAAGAAGAGATGGTCCTTCGTGATGGTTATATCACACAAAATATAGGAAAAGAAGAAGCTAATGTAAACGAGAAGCCTACAATCACACCTACTTAAGCATGCATTCATCAACAAGCAAACATGAATTCAATAGCAAGCAAGCAAGAAAGAAAGAAGAGGGAAGAAGGAAAGCTCACAAACAAAACTATTGCAAGGGAATGATTGTGTATTTCTTATTGTCAAAAATGACTTATATACAAGTGACTAGTTTTCACACTAGGCTGTCCAACTTAAAAATGGTTTGACCTCTGTTACTAGTCTTAAGCAACTACATACATTAAGTCCATAGACTTTCCCTATTTGTTGCCATTAAACACATAATATGGCCACTTTATATGTTTCAATGACATCTTATAAAAGATAAGTGCTCGTTTGCATGGATAGATAAGATAGCAAGGTGCCTTATGTGGTAGGTCATGTGGGAGAAACAATATCAACCTACAAGGTGGTTAATATACCCTCCTTCCTAATGGTGACCACATCCTCGCATCACACCCAAGTTGGTGGTGAAGCTATTGCTCAAGTAGTGGATGGTGTGGATGGTCCAAGATGTGCCATGAAGTTGGTAGTAGAGGGTAAGTAGTTCATTCAAGGACTGATCTACAGCCAAATGATAGGGCAAGGTAATGGGCAACATTGGGAAGCCCTAATGGTAGGACAGCTTGTCGGGGTGGCATCGAAAGTGATAGGCAATGTAGAGGTTATCATTAGATGTGGAAGTGGTGTGGACCTTTCAACATAAGGTAGTTGGTAGAAGAGGTCTACACCCTGTGTTTGGCAGAATGAGTGCCACGATGCCATGGAATGATGAGCATGGGTAGATGGAGGTCCGGAACATCTTGACATGATAGGGTATTATTGCCTAAATCTCATAGAATGATGCCTAGAGATGGGGCATTTAATTAATGAATACGTGACCAAGGTGAGGTTTTGTTGGTGTTGAATCAGCGTCAAAGTAGAGGATATAGGCATTGAAGCTTGTTGTTGGAGGTGCCTGCTCTGCAAGGTCGGGTGATGGATCATTCCATGGGCCAGACTTGTGCCCTCCATGGTTACCCTATCCAGAGATGTACCTGGAGGGTTGGCATTAACGAGGTTAGGTGCAGGTGAATGTGTTTGTATGTGACATGAGATGTGAGAAGTGAAAAAACAATGATGCCCAGAGTGAAATATACAGGTGATGTGCATGGGCAATGGGTGGAAGGTGTGCCCATATGGGTGGAAGGTGTGCCCATGTGGGTGCATTTCTCCAACCCAAGGACTTCTCCTAACACAAATGCTTTCTTGAACTCTTTTGCCTACTTTCTTTGATATTTACTTTTCATCCTTTTTCTTAGAGAGTCAAGATCAATAGCTGGTTAGAGGCGTGGTAGCCAAATTGGCGCATGGTGGTGCTCACAACTACAAGGGAGCTAGTCGTAGGGTGGCCATTGTGCCTCAATGGATTCAGTAGTGTCGAGCCTTTAGGATAAAGGCATGGTGGATTAAATGGGTGGGGTGGTTGAAGATGAGGCATGGAAGGGTCCTGCTGATTATGGAAAGGTCCAACAAGTCATACCATGGAAGGGTGGATCAAAATGGGGTGGTTTAAGATGAGGCATCAAAGGGTCATGTTGATTATAGGAAGGCCCAATAGGTCATAACATGGACTAGGCTTGCGCTCGCCACATTCCCCCTCCTGAGATGTTTGGTTGTTGATAATCAGGCTCAATTCAGGTCCTGTAAGATTCCTCCCCAACCTCTCAAAATGTCCAGCATCTTCTTCTGTAATCAATCCCTCTTCAAAAATATAAAAGACTTGTTTCTAACTGTTTTAACCTAGAGAGAGAAAATATTCTAGAGAGAGAATATTCAAAATTTTAATATTTTTGGATAGAAAATTATCTCATCTTATTAAAATAAGTTCCCCTGAAACAGAAATTCAAAAAGAACTTTCCAATGTGCAATTGGAATTAATTGGAAATGGGTATAAAGGACCTTAGCCTAAGGGTCTAGATTTTCAGAAATTTTTAGATTATGGTCCAATTAAGGTTCCTATGGGCCAATAGCATCAATCCATGTGTAGGGAGGAGATAAATCCAATTTGTAAAAGAAGATACCCAAAAATGAGTAAATGCTCACATAAGATGAAGAGTTGAAAATGTACAAGGTTTATTAGTAAAAAACTATGAGCAATATTAAAAATATGAGATATTTTGGGTATCCAAAAATGAGTAAATGCTCACATAAGATGAAGAGTTGAAAATGTATAAGGTTTATTAGTAAAAAACTATGAGCAATATTAAAATGATTCCATTATGACACATATGTAAGGAAGGGGAGTTCTTTAAAGGAGGTGCATATTTCACATAAGATGAAGAGTTGAAAATGTACAAGGTTTATTAGTAAAAAAACTATGAGCAATATTAAAATGATTCCATTATGACACATATGTAAGGAAGGGGAGTTCTTTAAAGGAGGTGCATATTTCACATAAGATGAAGAGTTGAAAATGTACAAGGTTTATTAGTAAAAAAAACTATGAGCAATATTAAAATGATTCCATTATGACACATATGTAAGGAAGGGGAGTTCTTTAAAGGAGGTGCATATTTCACATGCTTGAATGAGTTTTAAACTCATAAAAATTGAGATATTTCATCTCTCCTCTCTCCTCATTCAAGTCTAGTTCCAAAAAGTTAGCTTAACTGACCTAAAAATGGTCAAATATTGACCAAACTGATTTAGAAAATTCTAGAATCAGTTTGTTTGGTTAGGAGCTCAATTTTTCCTATAAATAGAAGCCTCCCCCTTGTTGAAAAATATATAGTGTTTATGCATCGTTACTCTACTCCACCTAAGCCAAGAACTGTGAATTCATTTAATAATTCACTAGTTTTTGGAGCTTCCCTCTTTCTTCAATCCCCATTAGTGGCTCCATCAACATACTTAACCAATTGATTGGTTGGGGGCCCATACCGTGAACAAAGAATCAAGCAATTTGTAAGGTAATTAGTGAATATTGATCTTTTCTATAATTTCTCAATGTTTCTCTCTTCTCAACCCCTCTCAAGCTTGAGAAGCTTAATTGGTATGGTTTTTTTTGAATGCTATTGAAGTGAATTGATAATGTTAGTGAAGAGTTACATAATTTAATAAATGCTATTGAAGTTAATTTTCATTTATGTTTAAATTCTAATAGTTTTTATGTAATTTCTCTCTCTCAATCAAGAAATGGTCATACTCATGACCCATTCTCAATCCAAATCAAGCTTTTCATAAAGCTTTTCCTTAACCCAAGATTAAGCTATGCTTGAGGCCAAATTAATGGTTTTTTTCTATGCTTTTAGTTTATGTATATTGATGATTCAATCCATTATGGAGATGAATGATCCAATTAGAGATCATTTTAATTATTTCCTTAATCATAAGCTTTATCCCTTAGAAAAATTGAGATTTATCAGTCATAGCAGCAGCGGAGCTATGGCAAAATTTTTATAAAAATTATGCATAAAATAATTTCATTCAAAGCATAAAAAGAGGACTTCCTACCATATTCTAGGAATTATCATCCTAGATTAATTGAAAGAATTTCATTATAATCATGGAGAAATTGAATTTTAATATCATGCATAAAGGATAAGTGTTTATATCAAAAGTGTTATTTTTACCATTTTTATTTCATGCATAGAAGTATGCATAATGGTTAAATTTTTATATCAAAAGTGTTACTTTTACCATTTTTATTTTCATGCATAGAAGTATGCATAATGGATAAATTTTTATATCAAAAGTGTTATTTTTATCAATTTTTATTTTCATGCATAGAAGTATGCATAAAGGATAAATTTTTATATCAAAAGTGTTATTTTTATCATTTTTATTTTCATGCATAGAAGTATGCATAAAGGATAAATTTTTATATCAAAAGTGTTACTTTTATCATTTTTATTTCATGCATAGAAGTATACATAATGGATAAATTTTTATATCAAAAGTGTTACTTTTATCACAATTGAATTTCATGCATAGAAGTATGCATAAGAGTTGATTATTTTATTATAAAAGTATTACTTTTATCATATTTGGATTTCATGCATAGAAGTATGCATAAAAGATATTCTTTTTATACTAAAAGTGTGATTGTCATCATAAAGGGATTTTATGCATAACTTAGATGCATAAGAGAAATTCTTTTATTCTAAAAGTGTAATTCCTACCAAATTGAATTTATGCATAGGGAGATGCATAAAAGATTGATTCAAAAGTGTCATTCTCATCTAAATTGAATTCATGCATAGGAAGATGCATAAAAGATTGAATTTTAATTCAAAAGTGTCATTTTCATTTAAAATGAATTTATGCATAGGAAGATGCATAAAAGATTGATTTTTACTTCGAAAGTATTAATCTCCTTAAATGGAATTTATGCATAAATAAATGTGTAAAGAAATCTTATATCAAATATAAAAATTCTCTTGTATTCTATAAATAGAAATGAGATGTGATAGGATGTGATAAGAGGTGTATAAGATGTGATAAGAGGTGATAAGATGCTTATGAAATAATTTAGGAGGTGATAAGATGAATTAAGATGTGTATGGGATGAGGTAAGAAGTGTATGTGATAGGATAAGATGTATATGGGTTGTGATAGGGCGAGAATGGATGTGATGTAAAAGATTAGATGTGAAGGTATATGGGGTTATATGAATGGAAATGTGGAAATGGATGTATGTATATATGTGGATGTGTGGAAATGAATGTGGAAATGGATGTATGTATGTGGATGTGTGGATGTGGAGATGGGAGTGTGGATGTATGAATGTGAAAATGGATGTATGCATGAAGATGTATATGCATAGATGTGAATGTGGATGTAGATGTATGCATGAAGATGTATATACATAGATGTGAATGTGGATGTAGATGTGGATGTATAGATGTGAATGTGAATGTGGATGTATGCATGAGGATGTATATGCATAGATGTGAATGTGGATGTAGATGTGGATGTATAGATGTGAATGGGAATGTGGATGTGGATGCATGTGAATGTGGATGTAGATGTGGATGTATAGATGTGAATGTGAAATGTGGATGTGGATGTATGTATGTATGTGGATGTAGATGTGGATGTATGTATGTATGTGGATGTATAGATGTGAATGGGAATGTGGATGTGGATGTATGTGAATGTGAATGTGGATGTATGCATGAGGATGTATATGCATAGATGTGAATGTGGATGTATAGATGTGAATGGAAATGTGGATGTGGATGTATGTGAATGTGGATGTAGATGTGGATGTATAGATGTGAATGTGGAATGTGGATGTGGATGTATGTATGTATGTGGATATATAGATGTGAATGGGAATGTGGATGTGGATGTATGTGAATGTGGATGTAGATGTGGATGTATAGATGTGAATGTGGAATGTGGATGTGGATGGATGTATGTATGTGGATGTAGATGTGGATGTATAGATGTGAATGGGAATGTGGATGCGGATGTATGTATGTATGTGGATGTGGATGTATGAATGAGGACGTGATAGTGGATGTATGAATGTGGATGTGGATGTATGGATGTGGATATGGATGTGTATGTATGAATGTGGATTGGGATGTGGATGTATAAATGAGGATGTGAAAATGGAGGTAAGCATATAGATGTGTATGTATGAATGTGGATTGGGATGTGGATGTATAAATGAGGATGTGAAAATGGAGGTAAGCATATAGATGTGGATGTATGGATGTGAATGTGGATGTGGATGTGGATGTATGGATGTGGATATGGATGTGAAATTATGATATGTGATGTGAAGGAATCTGAAGTGAATAGATGGAAAATGATGTGATTGGATGAGTATACATATAAATGGAATGTGGAATAAGTAATGTGGATTAATGAGGATTAATGTGGAAAAATGAGAGTTAATACAAAAATTGTATTTGTAAACTGTTTGTAAATGGCTGTTTTATGTCAAGAATGCTGGGGAAGCATTTTGACCGTCTTGTGATTAAGGTCGTGGAGACCTAACTGATAAAGTTGCAACTGCTGGGACGGAGAGTCAATGGAGGACGTCTCGCGTAGCAAGGTCGACCGAGGTCTTGACCAGCCTCGGTTCGATTAAAATGGTGAGCTTCCGGTACGGTGGATGAGGGACCAAGGAAGCGGCCTATGAGTGAAGCGCTAGGTCACCTGTGAAGGATCCTAGAGGGTGCTGACCATACGGTGCTCGGGCTCTGGGTCGCCTAGGATACCCACGCGTGCGTCGAGGAAGATATTGGAACAAGGAGTAAGAGTTGTTTTGTGAAACCGGGCATGGATCTGGTTGATTGACCTTGCTGGTCTTCAATGGATGAGTCCATGGCTCTTTATATGGATCTGTTGGTTGATCTTGCTGATCTTCAACGAGAGTCCATCTTGATTTTTATAAGTGATTATATTGCCGAGTATTATGGGCTAGGAACTATTGAAAAGGCCCCTGTGTGGACAGGTGGTGAGCGTTCTAGTTGCCAATGATGCCATAGATACTCTGATGATTGGGAAATTATGAATCAACTGGATAAATTGGAAGATTGTGATCAGTGGTACTATGGTTTCATTAAAGGATTGTTTTAAAGTTAGCTGATGCTAAGAAAAAGGCAATTTTCATATTGGGTGTGTAAGTGGTGTGGCTAGTTTTATGTTTGCATGAACTTCCGGCTAGGGGGCCTTGGAACTCTTTTCCTTGGTACCCGGGACAAAACCTAACCAGATTCCAAATTGGATCCCATCACTACAGTGGTTGGGCGGTTGGCTAACCCATGGGATCGGATGGGGTTAGGATGGACTGATGGATCCGTAAATCGAGATTTAATTTCTATTATTACGATAGATGAAGTAAATCCCGGATAGAAATTGTTCTATGGATAGGAATCAACGACTGTGCCTCTTGATGGGGAAAAAAGCGTTGATCCCAATGATCCAAGTGCAAGATTCTTCCTTGATTTGACCAAGTATCGTTAAAGGTGCAGTTAGATCAGTTGATCCGTAATGATCTTGACTACGTTAGAGTAAAGAGTTATCCTGGTGGAATCGCCCATGCTTTCCGGGTAAAGGAAGTTTTTCCGGTTTCGGTTTTGGACAAACCGACGGATTAGTCTCTTGTCCGGATATCCGTGGGCGAGGCCCCGAGTGTGAGACCCCTACCCACTCATGATGTGCTACTTCCGCTGCTAGTATCCCGAATCTGTTGCGCGGTGGAGACCGGGATCTCACAGGTCCGTTATTAAGAAATAGTGCCTATGTGTCTATTGCATGTAGAGCTCATGGATATGTTGCAGGTGGCAGCGTTCATGGGAATTGGGCAAAAGGTGGGCCCATGCAAAAGCTTTGTTAAACCATATTGGCTAACATTACTCCAAAACCACGGCATCATTTTCGAGCCATATTTTTTATACCGTGCAATCCACTTCATGTAAATGATTATGGAAATCTCTAAGCTTACTACTTGTGTAATGCTAAAAGATAGTCAAAACCAAGCTTAAAACTTGGGTAAATATCAAAAGATAGTCAAAACTGAGCTTAATGCTAAAAGATAGATAAAACCGAGCTTATGACGTGTAATGTCACTAGTGTATACTTGTACTAGGAAATTAGGAATTAGACTAGTCTAGCCCCGATAGTGTAGATCAAGGGAAATCTCCTACATGTAATGTTGGAAGATAGTCAAAACTGAGCTTACAACTTATGTAATAATGGTAGTGTATATGTAGACTAGGAAATTAACCTAAACTAGCTTTTAGGCCCCTCGGACATTACTTGGATGGTCACACATTATACATATGAGTCTTGTATGTAAGACATTTTGACCAATGAGAAAACACATAATCCCATTCTCATAATTGAGTTTGAGTCTCTTGCTCTTATGATCAAAACTTTCTTGTATACTTTCTTTCCTTTGTTACATGCATGCATGAGGATTGTGTGGGTGAGTGATGGTTGTTGGGACCGGACAACCAAGCGAGCTGGAACGCCAAAGTTGTGGCCCAGTCGAGCACATCTAACACCACAATCGTGGCTCAGTCGAGTAACAATAACAGACCAGCTGGTTATTAGGCCATCATGGATGTAACTCAATCGTACTACTCAGAGCACAATGTCATCTCTTATATTTTGTAACTGCACATTAAGCAAATTGGTTACTGTTAGCCAGTTGTGTCAATCAAAATCTACCATTCTGTATGTTTGTCTCATAAGTCTTTTGTTTTCAATCGGGTAATACATAGGGGCGATCCGTCTTGTGTAATTGTTGCATCTCTTGTAAGTCAATTCATGCTATCTTTCGCATCTTGTTTTGTACACGTTTCTCTATCTCACTGGTGAATTGTTGCACACATAACCAAAGAGCTCAATAGGTTATCAGGTAGTGATCCACCTGACAACACTTTGGCGACCACAATACGTCTTGTTGGCTGTTTCACTTGCTATTTGATTTCCTTTATGTTCGAGTCAATCATTCATGTTCGCACGTGAACAATGCTACTTGGTGTGGCTACAAGCTTAGGAACTTCAGTTTGCTGACTTCAACTCGGAATCATCACAAGACAAAGCAACGATAACTACATCACAACAACCACTGTACATACCACAACCCCCGCCCCTACAACCCCCTCCCCAGTTTCTACAATACAACATGCTTCGGACCAGTTGTCACGATGAAGTATCCAAAATTCTCTGGGAAATCCTTAGAGGATACAGATGCCCACATTCTTCTCTTTGACAGTGCTTGGTAGGTTAACATCCTAGGGCCTATTGAGATCAGAACCTGAAGAAAGCAACTTTTGTAGTAGCAACTTTACAAAAGGGTGCAGCTCTCTGAGTTTCTCAGTATGAGTTGTTGAAATGTACAATGTAAAATGTGTGAGAGTGAATGTTGGGCTTGAGTATGTGAACACACCCTATAGGTGCTAGATATTATCTTGAGTATGTGAACACACCCTATAGGTGCTAGATATTATCTTGAGTGTGTGGATGGATAAAAATTCCACATAAGATGTGTGAATGTTGAGAGCCACATAAAAGAATGTGGAAAAGGGAGTGCCACATGGCATGATGATGTGTAAAGTGGGATAAGGCTAGAAGGCCTATATCATTGTATGGTTTACAACATATTGCAATAGAGCTATTGTTGAGTGTGCAATCTCTTTCTTTCTCGTCATGGAGTTTCTTGTGTGGTTTAATCCACCTTAATCTTTATGTTTAATATATGTTTATCCACCATGATCAATCCCATATTAGGATTGTCAACATGGTATCAGAGCCAAGATGGGATCTTGATCATGGTGCTTATGTATGTGTATTAGTTTATGTGTTCATTTGATTAAGCATATTTTCTATTTTAGCATTTCTATTATAAGAAATTTATGCATACTCATCATTATGGATTGCGTTTGGAGCCTTGTTATGGCTCACCCTAAATCCCCTTGAAACACATCCAATAAGAGATTACTTGGTGAACTGCAACTATCGTGAGGATCTTTCCGATGGTCGAGCTTGTAACCCTTGAGGTCTCCAAGCTCCACAACTCTTTGAGAAGCAATTCTATCGCACCTCCCATGAGCGTTGTCACACCATCGCATTGCACTATGGGTACTCATCTCTCCTCTCACCTCACTTCACTCACACACACTCACTAGTATGCATTAGGGAGAGAGATTAGCAAGAGGATTAGCAAGAGCAAGACTCAATTGTATAATGGGAGAGTATGTTGTATTATGAGAGATATTCACTTATATATATGGCCATAAATGTTCACACTTACTTAAACTGTGGCCATAAATGTTCACATTTACTTAAACTGTGGCCAACCGGGCACTTTAGGCATAAAAAGCCTAATGCTATTACAATGACTACTCTGATAATATATCCATGAAGTCCATTACTTTTTATGATTTCATCCTAACTTGCTACCACAAGATCTTAAAGTGGGAATCGCCATAAATACTTCATCACACCATTACTAACGCCCATTCAAGTTGTAGCTTTGGACACTATTGCTTCATATCTTGAATGTATGACCCTTTGATGTATCTACCATGACTCGATGTAAATAATGGTGGAAAGCACGTTTGTTTGGAGGCTCGTATCTCCTAAACCGTGAATCCAATGAAGGTGCTCTAGAGCTCATCGGAAAGGTGACATCGAGCTCTTCAACTTTGGTCTCAAGCATCCGAAGTCAAAATCGATCGTTTTGGCGTCCGACCAGTAGCCTCAAATTCAACCCGAAAATCGAGACAAAAAACAGCCCGAAAAGCACGAGAAATCGTTAAAAAAACAACTCAAAAATGACATTGAACCATATTCGAGATACTTTTTGAGAGTCTAAACGACGAAATCATGAACAGCTCGGGAAGACAAAGTTGTAATACTCCAAAAATACTACAACTCTCTCATACAAAGTTTTTCAAAATTCCTTTTGGAACACCCTCAAAACGTGCTGCGAAACAAGGAAAAAATTTCCTAATTTTTTTAAATCTTAAGACAGTTTTGGAAAATAGATTTTAGGACCTCCTCTTCCATCTAGGAAGTTACTAGCATGCACTTTTTTCGAAAAAATATCTCTGAGATTCACGTACGTATAGCACCTAAGCTAATTAGGGCGAACTTACACTCGTTTGACCCAGCAAAGAGAACGCCAGGCCTCTTGAGGCTGCATTTTTAAAAAATAACATGTGCTTGCTCATTAAGGAGCAATTAGGTAATCAGACATGGCAACGATAGAGGGATTGCCAGGGATTGACATGGAAACGATAAAAGGATTGCTAGGGATCACACAAGAACTAAACCCAATGGAGCCATTGAGATCTATGCCCCAAATGCACTTCCCAATACCATTGGCCATGCTTATAACAAGCGTGTCATTAGGTTTTACACCCCTGTCACCAGGCTTTGGTCCTTTACCTAACATCTCCACAAATCCTATAGGTACCACCCCTTTCCTAGATGCCCACACCTTGGACATACTAACTAGTCTAGGAAGGGGGGTAGCCCAAGGATTGAGTGAGTCCCTCCCAACAAGAGCACTCACATACGACTTCAGTGACTCATATAGAAATACAGCCATACAGATTTCCACAATCATGGGCAAATACGACAAAACGACAAATCATGTTCAATTTCCACAATCATGGGCAAATACGACAAAAGGACAGATCATGTTCAATTTATATAAATGTTTGAACAACGATGCGAGGCTTTTGGAAATCCAAACTGTCCCACCAAGGTACATGCATTAAACCTATGCTTAGAGGGAAAGTCTAGTCGATGGTTCATCACATTGATGCTAGTAATCTCAAGACCAACTTCAGAACCTTGAAAACAACCTTTATCCCCACATGACTTTTCCAAACAAGGTGATCGGTGGAGTGCAATGAAAGAACTCTATTCAATTGAGCGTAAACCAAACGAAACCATTAGAGATTTTATCCTTTGGGCGGATAAAACTATTGGACTCATGATGTGAGTCATGGGAAAAAATAAACGATTTTCAATTGAAGAGATGTTTCATGATGGGCTTAAAGAAAAACAGCTTACACAACGTTATCATTGTAAACATTCGATCAATGTTGTAAAGAAGCAGTACGTTTAGATGACAACATGTTGGAAGAGGATCATGCTATGAGGTGTTCCTCATCTAAACCAAGTGAAGCAATGGTAAAAGAAAGATTGATCTCAAGATTGTCATTCCCCAAATTCTATGTAGCCTTGCTTAAAAGGTTTCAAGAGAATGAGCTCCTTCAAAACCAACCATCCTTAATGCCTCTACAAGTGAGGAGCGAAATGCCTTGTGTTAAGTGCAATCAATACGACCATCCCAATCCCCATTTGTGCATACAAGGCACCTGTTTTTCTGTACTGCATATATTGTAAATCCTTTGATGATGATACTAAAAAACGTCCTAATTCATCAACAATTGACTCAAAACCCCCATCTCCCATACACCAGACAGAAATAGTCCAAAGGGTAGAAACCACTCAAGTTAATCAAACACTTCAATATTTCTATTATCATGGACCTCACAAAGTGGCAGACTGCAGTTTGGAATACTTCCATGCCCATAGTTACTGACACTTTGCAACCCATGTGTGAACAATGTGGCATTGATCACATGTTCCAATATTTCCCAAGACGAGTTATTTTAATGCAACTTGTCTCATAAAATACAACTCTTCACATCTTAAGTGTACAAAACGGGAAATT
This sequence comes from Cibotium barometz, assembly GCF_041138505.1. NCBI lineage: Eukaryota > Viridiplantae > Streptophyta > Polypodiopsida > Cyatheales > Cibotiaceae > Cibotium > Cibotium barometz. The sequence goes on along the minus strand of NC_141090.1, from coordinate 5,954,522 downwards.
ATCCATGGTACCCTTAAATGTGCTTACACACTTATAAGCCAAGGCACGAGAAACGGTCAAAAAGAACGCAAAAGACAATACCTCAACATGGGTAGAAGAACATGCTTTAAAGGAGAACCCAAAAGAAAAAGCAAAACCTTCTAAACCCAAGAAAAACAAGGGACAATAAACTATCAAAACCAAGGTTTAATTAAAGAATAGGAAAAACTATCATGTGGAGGACGTAAACCCAAAAGGGGACAAACTCAAAAGAGCCAAAAGCTATACATAAGTGTAGAAGCATCCACCTCAAAGGCCACCACATAAACCTCCAAACCCACATTTGTGACACATGGCACAAAAGCCCAAAAGAAAATTCAATCTCGTCGTATGGAAAAACATAATGAAAACCTGACGATCCAAAGAAAATCAAAAGATGAAACAAGTTCTAGTACGTCACTTAGTGAAGATGAAACAAGTTCCGATTCTTCACTCAGTGCACCTCATAGACCAATCAAGAAACTAGAACCTACCTAACCACCCCAAATTGAAAATTATGATCACATGACATATTCAGAATGCAAAAATCAAGCTCAGGAGAGCATGCTTAGCATGGTTGAGTGTCTTATAAGATCATCGGTTGTGATTAAGCCTAATAATGCCAAACTTAGAAAAGTAACCAAAATACAAAACCAAGAGGAGTACCACTTCCCCTTTCAAGAGGAAGACATACTCTCTACAAAAGAGTCATTCGAGACAAAGTGCACAAATTATGCAGTTGAGAAAGCACGTGAGGAATTCAATAATTCCTTTACAAAATTAAAGCAGTCTCTCAAAACCTCATTTGAAGGAACAGCACTTGCACCTTTAAGAGCTCAACATGAGTTATATCGAGACATAAAGAACTCCATAGAATAGGACTGTAATAAGGATTCACAAGTTTTTAAACAGAACTCAGCTAGAATTATTAGGGGACCAAGTGTACACATTGGCTACTCTTAAAAAAGCTAAGAGCAAAAAAGAGGATGAAAGTGAATGAAAATATGAAACCTAGATGGGATTTGAAGCTGAAACAGAAACTAAAACATCCATGGTTCCTTTGGAAGATTCTATCATGGTATGGTTAGATTTCCCTACAAGAAATGATGTTAAGCACAAACGCACGTTGATTAACCCTCGAGCTAGTCATAACATCATGACAATAGACACTTAGGTGTCATTGGGACAACCTAAACTCATCCCTACAGACAATGGTCTTTGCAAGAGGAGCCAGGTGTCATTGGGACAACCTAAACTCATCCCTACAGCAATGGTCTTTGCAAGAGGAGCCAATGGATAAAACATTGAAGTTCCCGGTTACTTTAACTATGCTACTCAAACCGTCGATGGAGATGTGGAATTTACATTTCATGTTACCCTAGATTTCCTTAAGTATGATGTCGTCCTTGGCGAAACTTGGATACATGACTCGCTATATTAAATTGATGAATCCATGCAAACAATCACCTTGAATACTCCTGTCGGCATTGTACAATTGCTATTTACGGGAGAACGAGACCATAGAGGAGATGGAACTTCCAACATATCTTACTGAAAAGATCCCTAGGATTTTGGTTAGATTGGAAATTTCAAATAAAATCACCACAGCTCAAGCACAACTTTATCCAACACGAGAACACAATCTCATAAACCCTCGAGTATGGGATTTGTTAGGACAACCAACACTCATGGCTCATCTCTTGAAAGAATTCCCTTTACACAAGACTTGAACATGCCATGTTTGGGGCACTCTGAACATACAATGTAAATTGAAACTAACCCCCTTGCTTACAAGTTTTTTGTGGTTAAGTATGTGTTGGAAGCAAATTTGATCTTGGGGCATAAATGGACTATTACTGCCCAAGAACCACTGTGCTTTACTAGCAACGCGATAGAGTCATCATGATGGTCAACGACAAAAAGTTGACAATACCATACTGCAAGGAAGAGGATCCAACTTTAATGGATTTCTATGATGCTAAACGCAAAAGGTTACAAGCCTCTTCCACAGAAGCCCCTCTACATAATGACCTACCATCTGCGTCAATGACCGACTTTGATAAAGCATCTACTCCCTCAACCCCATCCTCAACAAAGTTCGATGCCAAAACCTCGCAATCTCAACAACCATTCATGAAGAAGTTTCCCCCGCGCAACCATCTATCTCTAACAAGGAATTCATTGAAAAAGCCCCGAAACCTATGCCTTTTTATCGACAAACCTCACCAAAGGAGACAACTACATGCTCAAAGGCCTCGTCATTGACAGCCACTCCACAAGAGACTCTAGCCTCATCATCATAAAAAATACCCATGAGTCTCAAACTTACTACCTCAGCACTACCCAATGTGAAGGAAATCCCAAAACCTTCCACTTTCGCTAAAAAGAAAACTCCACCAAGCCAGCCAAGATCAAGATATCTTAATAGTATCAAAATGTGGGTAGAGAAGCAGTTACTTGTTGCTCAAGGCTACTATGAAGGTGCCAATCAAATTTGGGTGCCTTGACGGTCAAAGCCTCTTCCTCAACGCAACACTCAAAGGCTAAGGAGAAATAAAAGTACTCCACAACACCATCCACAAAAACCTAAGTGAGTTCATCAAAGAACTCCATCAAGTCGACGAGTGTGGGTAGTACCAAAAAGATTACTACAAGCACAAGGGTATTACCAAGGAAATACCAACGCTTGGCTTTCCAAGTGAATCACAAAGTCCCCGAAGCTTGCACAAAGAAGGAAACCTTAGCACCAAATGCATCAGCCACCAATTTATAATGTTCATCAAAGATGGATGCCTATGCATGTGTTTCAACAACAAGGATACTATGATGGTAATCCCATCATATGGTTGCCAAAATTTAACAACGTGAAGAAAACCCTCCACCGACTCCAACCCCAACAGCTTCACCTAAAGTTCGACAAGAATGGAGGCCCAAGCAACACCAAGCAAGTCACTCAACCACTCTCATGAATTCGGCAGAGCTACACAAGAGCTTATGTGTTTAAGCAACACCAAGCAAGTCACTCAACCACTCTCATGAATTCGGCAGAGCTACACAAGAGCTTATGTGTTTAAGCAACCCCAATGGTAACCAACCAGCAGTCTTATCTACTACCTCAACAACATTTGAGGCAAAATTCAAGAATCAATTCCCAAGTCTCCAAAAATGGAGACTTATGAGCGCATTAAAGACAAACTCACGATGCTCTTTTCACCCCTTAAGATGTGAAGTGTAAGTGCAGAAGCTACACGGCAGACATAAGAACCTAATCTCTCATAAAGGAGAATAGCCACAAGAACCTATTACTTGCAAGGTGGTAACAAAAACACACACACACACACACACACACACACACACACACAAAAACACAAGGGCATCACACATATGGCCTATCAAACAACTCCCAAGAATCTTCAGTAGCCATTATATTTTGTTAAGCTTATAGCTTACTATTCTTTTAGCTATGTTAATGTAGCAGCTGCTCCATGAGTACATATCCATACTCATGCATAGGAGAACATTTGCACCAAAGCCTCTCCCATCGATAACTTCCAGGTACATCTCTGGATGGGGAGACCATGATGGGCGGCGAAAGCCTGGTCATTGGTACAACCCATCGCTTAGAATTTTTCTTCAAATTACAAACCTTTCCAAACAACGCTACCATCTTCAAAAATCAATGATCTCCAATCCTTAGTGAAGATATCTATATTAGCCTCGCAAGTCAACATAATTCTTTCAACCTCGCCAACAATAAATGGCTACTTCAACACAAAGTAGTTCAATAAGAGTCTATTTGACTCAATTCTTGTACTTCATATATATCTGCTTCATAAGAGCATTTAAATATACATAAAAACATAAAAATTGCATGGGAAGAAGCATATGCAGGAAAAGGTCCTACTCAACAACATTTGATAAGAATCCTACCACACAAAGAGACATCATCAAAGGCCACTTTCTTCAAATGATGAATGTCGCTTCAATGAATCAAATGAGGAACTAAGAATCACCATCTCATTCTGATGATTATGTCTATGTACCTCTGGATCCTCCCATCTCTTCTCTCACATTATTAACATCTCTTACCATCCCCTCTAACACAAATCACATGTAACCTTGCTTACAATTGCCAAAAGCAAAGTGAGCGAAAAACCCCCCCAAAACAAAACAAAACAAAACAAAAACAAAAACAAAAACATGCTCACACAAATATAAAAATGTAATCACTTGTCACAAATAACCCCACCCGTCCACCCCATATTCCCAATAAACCACTAATGTTTTCATTCACTAACTAGCTTTTCTTATTCCTTCCGAAGGAACTAAGACCATTGAAGGTCGCTCAACATCAAAGTCATTGACAAAGCTTGTCCATTCTCCTTCACAAAGGTCTTCAATGTGATCATGAGGACGCGATCGTCACATCAGGAAGGGGGGGATGTTAACCCATTCCTAGGGTTAACAAGAGCTACCGCCATTATCTTACATCAAGGAGTAATGATAGATACACCAAAGGGTCATACATTCAAGATATGAAACAATAGTGTCCAAAGCTACAACTTGGACGGGCATCCGTAATGGTGTGACAGAGTATTTATGGTGATTCTCACTTCAAGAACGTGTGGTAGCAAGTTACGATGAAGTCCTAAGTGATGTACTTCATGGATATATTATGAGAGTAGTCATTGTAATAGCATTAGGCCTCTTATGAGCCTAAAGTACCTGGCCGACCATATTTTAAGTGAGTGTGAATACTTATGTGGCCATGTATATAAGTGAATATCTCTCATAATATAACATTCTCTCCCATTGTGCAATTGAGTCTTTCTCTTGCCAATCTCTCTCCCTAATGCATGCTAGTGAGTGTGTGTGAGTGAAGTGAGGTGAGAGGAGGGGCGAGTACTCATAGTGCAACACGGCGGTGTAAAAACGCTCCCGTAGAGGCGCGGTGGAATTGCTTCTCTCAAGGAGTTGTAGAGCTTAGAGACCTCAAGGGTTACGAGCTCGGCCATTGGAAAGATCCTCACGAGATAGTTGCGGTTCACCAAGTAATCTCTTGTTGTATGTGTTTCAAGGGGGTTAGGGTGAGCCATAACATTTTTGGCGCCTAGTGCGTTCCTCCCTGGCACAACAACAGCTCACCCTAACCCCCCTTGAAAGCCATAACATTTTTGGCGCCTAGTGCATTCCTCCCTGGCACAACAACGGCTCACCCTAACCCCCAACAAGATATTATTTGGTGAACCGTAACTATCATGAGGATCTTTCCAATGGCCGAGCTCGTAACCCTTGAGGTCTCCAAGCTCTACAACTCCTTGAGAAGCAATTCCACCGCGCCTCCCACGAGTGTTATCACACCACCGTGTTGCACTATGAGTACTCGCCCCTCCTCGTACCTCACTTCACTCACACACACTTGCTAGCATGCATTAGGGAGAGAGATTAGCAAGAGCAAGACTCAATTGCACAATGGGAGAGAATGTTATATTATGAGAGATATTCACTTATATACATGGCCATAAGTGTTCACACTCACTTAAACTGTGGCCAGCCTGGCACTTTAGGCTCATAAGAGGCCTAATGCTATTACAATGACTACTCTCATAATATATCCATGAAGTAAATCACTTAGAACTTCATCCTAACTTGCTACCACACGCTCTTGAAAGCGAGAATCGCCAAATACTACTCTGTCACACCATTACGGGCGCCCGTCCAAGTTGTAGCTTTGGACACTATTGCTTCATATCTTGAATGTATGACCCTTTGGTGTATCTACCATGACTTCTTAATGTAAGATAATGGCGGTAGCTCTTGTTAACCCTAGGAATGGGTTAACAGTTACTCATGGAGATTTGGAGATTATAGTGCTATGCCATGGAAGCTGAAAATGAAGATTTCAGTAATATGAAGACTATGAAATCTTTATCAACATCAAAGAAGCTGCCCAAGTGAGTTGCAAATGGTAGTTTTGCAACATGGAGAGCATGCTCATTATCAAAGAAGTTGAAATAAGGATTTTCAACAAGTATGAAGCCTATGGAGTCTTATGTGTCAACAAGGAAGCTACTAAGAAGATTACCAAAGAAGGTATTTTGTAATTATTTGCCCCATTAATTTTTGGTTTGAGCATGAGAGATTAATCGCTCATGATAAGGGTTGCTATTTGATGGGATATTTGGTTTGAGCATGAGAGATTGCTCATGAGAAGGGTTGCTATTTGATGGGATATTTGGATCCCATGGTTCTTTGCAAGTGAGCAAAGAGCATGAGAAGTTGCAAGCTTGTTCAAGCAAGGGATAAGTAGTCATGGGTTGAGGATGGATCCCATCTTAAGCACATAAAAAATGGAGATGTGCTAGTTCAAGTTGTTCATGGAAGATGAGCAAGTTATGTGTGGAAGCATTTTAAGGCTTTTATGTTGGTCATGCACCTTGGTTTCTTGTGGAAAACCTTAAGTGAAGCACCCTTGAAGGTTTAGCATCCAAAGAGGAGAGCATGCAAGGTCATGGAGTTCATGGTGGAGCTCATGGCAGTCATGAGTTGACTACAATATCCTCATAGAAAGAGAAATGGAAAGGTGTTGGTAGCACATGCAGTAGGCACCTAGTTGGGGGGGCGGAGGCAATGACTGTGGGTGTCAACTAGGCCAATTGAGGCTGAGACTAGGTTTAAAGATATTCAATATAATTGACAACTTTAAAATACTATTCTCAAGAAAGCTAGGTGGTTTATCCACTTGGACTAACCACACATGTCATCAATGAAGACTTCCAACCACTTCTGCTGATAGTCTTTGAAAGTTGTACACATTAGCCATTAGAATGTCACAAAGGGGCATTGTTTAGTCCAAAGAGCATAATCCAATTAGGAAAATGTGCCTCCCATCATCACATGAGTGCAATCTTATGCTGATCCTCAGGTGTGATATAGACACTTGATTATAGCCAGAAAACATGTCATCTAAGAATCTATAAGGTTCTTTGCTAGCTACTCTTTCTAACAAATGTTTGGTATATGACAATGGATAGTAATCTTTCTATGTGGCCACATTGACATTTTTTAGGTTGATACGGCAATGGGTAGTGATCTTTCCATGTGGTTGCATCATTGAACTTTTTTAGGTCCACACACACTACAACTTTTTATTTTTTTTAGTACAATGACAATGGGTGATACCTCGTCAGTGTGCTCGATAGATGAACCCTGCTATAATAAGTTTGTCAATTTCCTCCTACATAAGAGGAAAATACTTGGGGTTCATTTGATAAGGCCTTTACCCGGAATTAGTTTACCACTTGTGGGGGTACTCCCTTCATATCCATGTATTTCCACGCAAAGCAATCCTTAAATTCCTTTAGCAGCTCTACCAGTTCCCTTTCTTCTTCAAAGGCTAGGTCTTTAGTAATGAACACTAGTTTGGGCTCCTCCCTAGGTTTAGCTAAGTCCACCTCTTTGATGAACACTAGTTTGGGCTCCTCCCTAGGTTTAGCTAAGTCCACCTCTTTGACTTGAGTGGGTCCGTCACATAAGAGATTCCCTCTTTAGAGCATTGGGCTCTAATGCAGGCTAATGTATGTCCACCCACTGTATATGTCTTATAATGGTTAGGGACTAGCCTTAGGTTCAATACCTTACCTTCCTTGGCCTCCTTGTGGGCTAATCTCTTCTTGGCTTACCGCTCCACCTCAACCATGGCCTTGTTTCGCTTGAGCCTCTCTAACTTAGAAAGCCATGACCAGCACTGGGGCAAAATGTGCCAGCACCAATTTACATGAACTGGGAACGTTCTAGAGGTTAGTCCCATATGAGCTAGAGGACTCTAGAATGACTCTGGGAGTACCTAATACTATTCATTATGCAAGAAAGACTTAACTATGTGAGCTACGGTACTGATTTTCATGCCCATCACAATGCATAAATAGAAGCTCATAGTATTGAAGTGCATAAATGAAAGCTCACATTATTAAAGTGCATCACACATGATGTACATAATTATAATATAGACATTGCATAAATGAAAGATCACAATGTTAAAGCACATCAGACATGATGTACATAATTATAATCTGGACATCACACACAAATAGAACTCGATATAGAAATAGTCTAAATCCATTCAGTAAAGAGTACACACATTCCTTACAAGAATCATCTTATTAGCACACACATTCCTTACAAGACTTAATACAAAAATAGTCTGAATCCATTCAATAAAGAGCACACACATTCCTTACAAGACACATCTTATTAGCAAAATGGCAACATGCCCATCAACACAATACTCTCTCTCTAATTCCTCTCAACAAGAATAAGTCGATCCTCATCAGCAAATAGCCCTCTCTCTAGTTCCTCTCAAGACCCATCTTACTAGAAAAATGGCAACATGCCCACTCCTCAATCAACACATTACCCTCTCTCTAATTCCTCTCAACAAGAGTAAGTCAATCCTCCATCAGCAAATTACCCTCTCTCTAATTCCTCTCAACAAGAGTAAGTCAATCCTCATCAGCAAATTACCCTCTCTGTAATTCCTCTCAAATAAGTAAGTGTAAAGTTAGTCTCTCTTCTATCTCTCATGAACTTTAGTAGCAAACTTCTCTTCTATCCTATGAACAAGTTTTTTACTCTTCTGTGCGCCTTTGCCGCACAGGTCTTAACTGGGGACTTGCCGAACACCGTATGCGAGCCACGAATGGCTGCAAGCATACAACCAGGGAAGCAAGCTCAAACAGAATGCAAAAGGTATGTCACTCACCGCTCAACTGCCACCTTGAAGGATTCCCGCGTCGCAGTGAAGAAGGAGCCGCCGTCGCCGCTCTACCGCCTCTCCCCGCCGTGCCACTACATAGTGCTCGATCGCTCTCTCACACTCTCTCTCTCTCACACACACACAGGAGAAGGAGACCAAGGAGATAAGGCAAGAGCACTCTTGTATTCACAACACATGAGAATGAGGGTTTTAGGGTTACATTTGACTCTTATAGGTGACTTGGCCGTTCACACATGGGCGCCCATACATAGCCGGCCGATCCTAACCCTTACCCTGCTGATATTCAAGGTGCGCCTCTCATCGGCGATTACCCAATCCCTTTATCCGTAACATATGGTGCCGATAAGCCCGGCCCATGACTCAGAATATTTAAATTAATGACGTAAAACATAGTACGTCTCAATGTCCTTCATGGGTTAACATGCCCCCCTTCCTGATGTAGATTCCGTCCTCGGAAGCTATGGTATGGTAAGCTCAATAGGGTTGTTGTGGTGGACCGTCTGCAAAACAGGAAAGTAGAGTGAAAGTATGCTGGAATTCAAAAGATATAAAGTGTATAAATTCAAGCATGTTAGACCACAATGGATGTTACTATGAGAACTTAGTTTAAGGGTCACATGAATGAGCTAGTGTAGCAAATTAACAGGAGTTTAAAATTATTGAAAGTAAATCAAGAGTTAGCAAGGTGTCAAAGGTTAATCAAGGTTTATAATAACTGGCTTAAGTCAAGGAAAATAACCAAGCTTAATAAATAAACAGATGACCACACTGTGTCTACTCTAAGAACAAGTTAATACCACGAGCTTAGGGACACAAGAAACATCAGAGTTACAGGAGCCTTTTGCCTTTATTTCTTTATGCACGTGACAATTTTTATACACAATGGCGACCTTCCTAAGGCAAAACTAACATCGATCCTGGTACCATGTTTAACACAAGGCATTATCCAGGAATCTATTAGCTCACTTTAGGCAAGGCTACCCCCTATCAACCAAGGCATCGGTGTGGAGTAGAATACTCCTCGCCTACCAAGTATCAATAAGGCGATAGGCCAACATTAAAGCACATCATAGACTTGTATTGCCATTTATTGTAGGCTCTTTTTTTTTAAAATAATTTCTTTTGATCTTCGCTCCTGAACTATAATTTGTCTTGCATCCTTTCGACAAAGGGGTAAAAGCTATGTCTTACCCCTTTCGACAAAGGGGTAAAAGCTATGTCTTAGAGGTCAACACACACATGGCCAGGTGTCAAACATTAAGATGGTTTGACCCTAGACCTAAGACAATCGTATTCCAAGGTTAACTAAAGACGTCATGCATTCTTAGGAATATATCCAATAAGGTTAAGCTCATTAATGATTTACACTAGCACGTCCAAGCAACTTCGCAAACTAAGTATTACATTGACAATTTCCATGTGGTCATGCATTATAGTTCATGCAATTAATTGAACAGAAAAAACGAAAGAGAGTGGGTATGGAAGAATTACACCTGTATTTTGGAGATCTCCTTGATGCGATGAGAGAAATGCCCGCAATTTGATGAGATATTTATGTATGAGCGTTGCAGCTATCTTAGGACTTGAAAGCGAACCCACCTCAAACTTTTCAACCTATACAATCAACTAACAAGCACTATACCTTGAGAGGCACATCAGTGTGAAAAATTAAAGACTCGTTTAAGGAATCCAAACTAGAAAAAACTTGAAAACACTAACCTACCTACCAGTCACCACACTACTACTGAGGATACGGTAAGAGGATGTTGTAGAGTCCTGGCTCCAGCCCTAAGGCTAAGCCTCTATCCGCATCATCCAAATAAATAAAGTCAACCTCAGTAGTGCCATGAGTTTCATCCGTCCATTCATCATTGTCAGACATTTCCTTTTCATTTTCCCATCCACATAAACTCATCTCAAGAATGTAACCATGCGAGGATAGTCATCTTGTGGAAAAGGAAAGCATTGGGCTATCGGTTGTTTTTCTTTTCTTTGTTTTTTTTTTAAATGTATAAAGCTATATATATACATCCCCTTGAATTTGGCAATTACATGGTCAGGGGAGAAGGTTAAGGAGGAAGCATTAGAATGTTGAGCGTGAGTACATGCTCTCCCTGTCCTTGGGTAGATCATATTATTTACAATGATGTTGCAGCCTCTTGGAACCAATTTGTCCAGCGGGTCATAGGTTGTGATGTGGGCAGATAGCTTTTTATGGCCCTCGTGGCCACATCCAATTGTAGAGATGGTAGTGTACGCTCCCATTGATGACGAATGGAGGAAATGGTTTCCGACGATACTATTACAAGGGGAGACGTAGACTCATCGGTTTTTTGTTGGGTGTTGACAAGAGTAGGTGTAGAGCATGTAGAAACTTCTATATGAGTGTGTGCCTGGCATGAGGAGCTAGAAGCTTCATGTGGCTCCCCCCTTCCTGAGAGCTAGGTGGTAATGATCAATATCGTTTGGGAATCCAAACTAACTCTGGAAGAAGTGGTGCGGAGCACTCTGTTACCTTTCCCTTACCACGGTCTTGAATTGTCATTGGAGTGGCAACAATTGGTTTACAAGGTTTTACAGGTGATGTAGAGGGATTCAGCTTATGTTTAGGGACCCAAATCTGGTCATTCCCCTCGTAGTACCCTTGGGCCACTAATAATCTTTTAGGGATCCATCGTGATGTTACATTGCCCTTTCTCGGGTGGGTAGCTGCTTTCTTCCTACGAGGCTTCTTATCTGAACGAGATTGAGCAGGGGAAGTAGCTATTAACGAAGCTTCTGGGACCCATTTGTATGTGTTTTTTGGCATAGTAAGCGGAGCTTTAGAGACCACCTTGCCTGTTTCCACTCTTGGCATTGAAGCGTTAGAGGGATGGCAAACAATCAAAGATGGTTTTGCCACTGGACTTTGTGATTTTTCATTATCTAATATTTAAGTGGATGACTTAGGTTTGGGATTTTGAGCGGTCAGACCTAGTGTTGGTTCTTGCATTGTGACTCGTCTAGTTGCCCAATCGATATTGCACTTGGTGGTGGCCATCATCCATTTGTGCCCTAAGTTTACAGTGCCTTCCATGGTACCCGCAGGCATAACCAAAAAGCTTTGAATTACGGTCCCCTTGTCATAGGCAACCGGAGTGTGCAGAACTCCTGAGACCGGGGTTTTTTTCTTGTTGATTCCTTGAACTTGGATAGCGCTCTTAGATAAAGGTGGTTTTCCAAGTTGACACCACACGCCATATGATAGCAAATTGTGTTGAGCTCCTGTATCCAATAATGCATTATACAGCACCTCCCCGTATAAGGACTCTGTAACTCAATTGGGTATCTTAGAGGCGGGTCAGATTCCAGTGCATCCTCCTCTGCTTCCTCGAAAAATACTTGCGTAATTCCCAAGTTGGCTTCTCGTTGTCACCTAGCACGCTCTGTTGACATTCTTTGGCTTCGACTCTCGCTTGTATCTTTTTAAGCTCAGCTTGTTCTTTAGCTGCCTTCTTTTGATGGATTGCATGTAACTCCTCTTGGCTCAGGGGGTCATAGTATCTTTTGAATTTACCCCCATTAAGGAATCTAATGGTTTCAACTCCGTCGAGAGTCTCCACTCTGATGGTACCTTGCGGAGTAATTTCACATACTCTATACGGTCCCTTACCAGCATATTTGAGCTTCTTCTTTTCGTTTCGCACTCCATACATCAGGACTTTATTTCCAACCTTGATGTCTTTGTCCTTTAGGTGGCGATCAAACCATTTTTTCCTTCTATCCTTCTCCACAAGGGCATTGTACACAACCAATTGTCTTTCTTCGTTTAGTCGCTCAAGGATATACAGTCGCTCTACTAAGGGATTACCATCCCAACCCTCTTGAGTAGCAACACGAAGACTAGGAATGACAAATTCCCACGGCATGACTGCTTCTTGGCCATATACCATTTTGAATGGTGTGCAATTAATAGCCACTTTGTACGCAGTACGATAGGCCCATAAAGCTGTCGTAAGCTTAGATCCCAATCCGTGCGATGAGCTTCAACTATCTTTGTCAAAACAGAGATTAATGTCTTGTTTGTACTCTCGGCTTGGCCATTCGCTTGCGGATAATAAGGAGTAGATTTATGATGGGATATCATGAAATTTGTTGTGAGCTCCTTAATCATGTCATTTATAAAATGCGTCCCATTGTCGCTCACAAGTTTAAAAGGACAACCAAAGCGTGTGATTATATTTTCAAAGAGGAACTTGGCTGTTGTCCTCGCATCTGCCTTACGTGTCGCTTTCGCTTCAGTCCATTTTGTCATATAGTCAGTGGCCACAATAATATAGCGAGATTGTGTGTTTCAGGCCGCTGGGCTAATTGGACCTACAAAGTCTAAACCCCACTTTTCAAATGGTTGGTTTACTTTGATTGGATGTAGGGGCATCTAATCTTTCCATTGGGGTTTCTTGTATCGTTGGCATTCATCACAACCCTTCACAAAGAGTGATGCATCTTGGAACATAGTGGGCCACCAATACCCCGATTGTAAGATCTTTCGCGCAGTTAAGTCTCCTGAGAAGGACCACCGGCTACACCCATATGTGCCTCTTGCAAAATGTATAGATACTCATCCTCTCGGGCACAATGCCTAAGAACGTCATCCTTTCCTCTTTTATAAAGAGTCCCGGCTATCAGGCAATAGGGTTCGCATTCTTTGATCAGCTTTCGAGCTAGATCTTTATGAAGCTCCTTGGGTGGAAAGCCATTAACCAAAAAGTTAACAATCTTCTCACTCCATTCAGGCATTGTCTCCACCATGAACATGGAAGTGTCAGGTAAGTCATCATCAACCCCCGTAGGAGCCTCACCATTAGGTATGCGAGACAAATGATCAGCCATAACATGTTTTTTGCCAGGTCTCACAACAACAGTGAAATCAAACTCAAGAAGAATCAATAGCCATCGTGTGATTCTTCCTGTGGGGAGCATGGTTTGTTTACCAGATACAACAATGCTTGATGATCCACATAGAAAATAAACTTGGTGGCAAGGAGGTAATAACAAAATTTCCTTACTGCATATATCATTGCCAACCCTTCTCGCTCCGTAGTGGTGTAGTTCATCTCAGCATCGTTCAACTAGTGGCGACTGGCAAAGCTAATGGGGTAGTCTAGCTTGTGTTCTCCAGGTTGAGTTAACACACACCCAATAGCAAAGTTTGATGCATCAATATGCACATGGAAGAGTAAATCCCAGTTAGGCATTCGCAAGATTGGAGCACTCGCTCTAAGGCCTTCTTTAATAGCTCATAGGCACGGTCACATTCTTCGGTCCAAATAAACTCGATGAGAAGCTTATACAATGGTCGAGCTATCTCGGCGAAGAATAGAATAAACCTTCGATAATAACCAACATGGCCCATAAAGCGTTGGACTCCCTTATAGTTGGTGGGTGGGGGCAATTCCAGAATGACCTTGATTTTACTCTCGTCAGTGGAAATCCCATTTTTGGACACTATATGCCCTAAGATAACTCCGTGTTTAACCCAGAATTGGCATTTGAAAGGATTCAATGAGATGCGATAATATCTACACCTTTCAAATATTTTTCGTAAACACATCAAGTGCTCATCCCAAGAGGAATGAACACAAAGATCATCTAAGAAAGCTTCACAGAAGTCCCTTAGATATTCCTTAAAGGCCGTGTTTATCAATCGTTGGAATGTTGCAGGTGCATTGGTCAAGCCAAAAGCCATGACGCGAAAGGCAAACACTCCAAACTCCGTGATAAATGTTGTTTTAGCTTGGTCCTCGACTGCAATTGTAATCTGATTGTAACCCGAGTACCCATCTAAAAAGCTATATGCCTCCTTGCCTGCCACTCTTTCAAGCACATGTTCAGAATATGGCAAGGGGTAATGATCCCATCTGGTGGCTGCATTAACCTTTTTGAGATCAACGCACACTTTGAGTTTCCCATTCTTCTTTGGTACGATGACTATCGGAGAAACCCATTCTGAGTGCTCAATAGGGTATATGAATCCACATTTTACAAGCTTTTCAATTTCCTCTTGTACAATCTTTGCGTACTTAGGATTCATTGGGTAGGGACATTGCTGGACTGGTTTAGCAGTGCTAATCATTGGAATCGTGTGTTGCACCACACCGAGGGTGGAACACCCTTCATATCATGATATGTCCAAGCAAATATGTCCTTGAATTATTTAAGAAGCTTCGTAAGTGTAGCTTCTTCCGCCTTGGTGAGGTCTTGAGCAATAAAAACTGGGCACCGATCGAAACTCAACCAAAGATGGCAATTATCTTGGACCTGAATGGATTAATTTTGCAGCGTTACTTCATGGGATCAAATAAATTCACAAGCCTACGTTGTGGCAATCAATGGATTGTTCTTCGTCCAAGATGCATGGAATTTTTAAATGAATTGTTTATGAAATTTCATGTTGGGATATGGTCAACAGCAATGCAAAAGAATGTTTTGTCTATAGTGCAAACTTTGACAAAACACACAGGAAAGGACTTGCCATTTTTCATGGTTTGGGGATAAGAAGAGTGCTACAAATATGATAAAGAGAAGATTTACAGGTCAAATAAGATTGGGGTTGAAGCAATGTTTAAACCTCTTCTAAAGGTATGGTGCCAATGGAGTGGAAAGTGTTGTGGAAAGGACTGTGCTCATTGATGACAACCCTTATAAAGGTTTTTTGAATCCAGCAGAAAATTGTATCTTTCCTACCACTTTCAATATTGATCAAGGAGATAACATTTTAATTGAGGATTTGTTGTAGTATCTATTGTACGTAGATGGTGCAAAATTTGTGCGTGATGTTATAACCTTCAATAGATATGGGCAACAACCAGTGCAATATGGTCATTCATTATATGACTATTTTCAAAAGGTGATTCTTGAATGGGATGAAATGAACAAGAACTTAACAAGGGAAGGAGGACAAGATGCTCATTCAAGCTCATCAAGCAGACAAACTCCATTGGGTCAATGTCAAGGACACACAACATATACTGATCTAGAAACAACAAGTAAAATTCATGCTCCATCTGTTCATCTAGGTAGTAGGCAACTAGTGATATTGCAAAGAATTCCTCCAGTGTTGACACTAAAAGACATGGAAGCAATGCTCTATGCTCAACAACTAGGGTATAAAAAAAGCTTCATGACAGGAGCTGCAGCTAAGAGTTATATATTACAATCAAAAGATTTCTATCAGCGTCAGCCAGGGAGAAAGTAGGTTCTTTTTTCATGAACCCTTAAAATGTGTAAGAGGAAGCATGTAACATTTATGCTATATATGGTATGTAGTTTACGTAAAGACTAACTTGGGTTTTTTCTTTTCATAGAATTCAAGGCTTTAAGAAAAATCAAGATATATTCGATGTTGAGATATCGAGCTCGTCTAGTGAGGCGGTGGCCACTAATGACCCGCCTGGGGGATAGGCCCCACACTTACACCATGGCATGGTTGGTGAGATCATGGGAGATATGCGGCCAGTGGGATGACAGGCTATGTGACAGCCATTCTAGAGACTGGCATAGTTATAGCGCCAGCTCATTTAGTCGGGTTCACACTATAGAGAACCCGTGTATGTATTGGTTAAGTACCTTTCATATTATGAGTACTCTTATTCTTGTATATGGTGTGTTGAGTGTTGAGTAGAGAAGAAGAAGATTTCAGCCTCTCACCTTGTGTGTTCTCTATTAGGGTTTTGTGAGTGAGTGTGTGTTCTTGCAAGAGCTCAAGCTCTCTTCCCCCCTGCATCTTTTCATGGTATCAGAGCCTGGTTCGTGCTAAGGGCTGAGCTGCAAGCAAGAGAACCACAGGAAGCGGTACGAGGGTAAGAGCTTCAACTACTCTTCCCTATTTGTGTTGGTGACTACACCCTTGTCGGAGCTCTACGGGAGGCACCGGCAAACGGTCTCTGATTGAGGAGCTTTCTTCGCGGGAGTAAAGCTATACGGCAACTATGCAGTCCTTCGGACTACAATTTTCGGGCCGAAAACGCGTTTTGGGCGCGTCTGGACCTCCTTTTTCAGAAAGCAGGCGATTTCGAGCACTGCGGATTAGTCATCGATTCTCTGCAGAACTCTGTTTTAAGAACTGCAGGAAGACAGATTGACTGTGCAGACACTGTGGGTGCTGCAAAGAGGTTTACAGTTGCCATTGGGTGTATGTATGCACATTGAAGTCACTGTTGGTGACATTTGAGAGTACTAGAGTACCGCTGTGCAGAAAATACAGCAGTTTGTGTAGAAAAACCAGAGTGCAGTTCTGGTAAAATTGTGTGTTTGGTAAGATGTCTAATGATGGCATAACACAGATTGTGGCTGAGAAGCTGGATAAGAATAACTTCCATGCTTGGAGGTTCAGGTTGACGAATTTCCTGATGGGAAAAGGCTATTGGGACTACATAGAAGGTGAGCATGAAGAGGCACCGGAGATACCGGATATAAATCCGACTGCTGCAAATGTGAAAGAGTTTAAAGACTGGAACCAAGGAGCCAGGAAGGTTATGTATTGGCTTTCCATTAGTATACAGGACACCATGATTGGGCACATTCAGGATGCCAAGTCCCCCAAGGAGGCGTGGGACACCTTGGTAAAGCTTTATGAAACAAATACCAAGGCACGTAAGATACAGTTGAAGAATGAACTTCATACTGTGGAGAAAAAGAGCATGTCTGTGAATGACTATGCGTTGAAGATAGAGGGTATTGTGGAATCCCTTGCATCTATTGGTGTGTCAGTAGATGATGATGACAAGGTGGAAGTCTGTCTACGTGGTCTCGGGCCACAATACAAGGCGTTTAAGACGTCTATTCAGACTCGGGAAAATATTCCCAACTTTACAGATTTGGTGTCTATGCTGATTATCGAAGAGAAGAACTTGGGTGAAGACCAACAGTCTTCACAAAGCAAAGACAGTTCAGAGCAACAGGCCTTCTACACGAGTTCAGGAAGAGGACGAGGTAGAGGAGGCCGTGGACGCGGTTAAGGAGGTGGCCGAACAGGTAATCAGAATTATGGCCAGCAGCAGCAACAACAACAACAGTCCCAGAATCAACAACAACAACAACACGCAGGTGGAAGAGGTAAATTCAGAGGCAGGAGGAGTCAAAGAGGCCGTGGAAATTGGCAAAGGCAGTATAATGATGCACGTGAATGTTATTATTGTGGTAAGCCTGGACATGTGCAGGCAGAATGTTATAAGAAGCAGGCTGACATGCAAAATGGGAAAGTGCAGCAAAACAACTATGCATCCTCCTCAAGCAGAAATAATGAGGATAATGAAAGGTTGTTTGTTATGCAGCATGTTGTGAATGCCATGTCTGAAAATGTTGATGCAGCACAAAAAGATAATGTATGGTATGTGGATTCAGGCGCTTCGAACCACATGACAAGTCATGGGGAGTGGTTCAAGGAGATGAAAAACCCGGAAAGACCAGGTTTTGTGGAAACAGGGGATGACACTGCTCATCCAATTGCCCACGTTGGAGATGTGCCATTGTCTATGCAGGATGGCAAAGTGAAGTACCTTGCAGATGTACTTCATGTACCGAACATAACAAAGAATCTCGTTTCAGTTGGCCAGATGATTGAGCAGGGTTTGCAGGTTCGGTTTAACCCTGATGGATGTTATGTTGAAGATTTTAAAGACAAGTGCAGGTTGGTTGCAAAAGGCAACAGAGTGGGCAGAATGTTTACGTTGGATGTAGGCATGCCTGAGATGAGTGCTGCGATGTTTGCAAATGGTTCAGGAGTTGTTGTAGACACAGACATATGGCATAAAAGAATTGGACATGTAAATGTGCAGAGATTGAAGTCTATGCAGACAAAAGGAATTGTGACAGGGCTGCCAAAATTTAAAGTGGAAGGTATGCAGAAAATATGTGAAGCATGCCAATTTGGGAAGCAAACAAAGCATGTGTTTCCACGTAACAGATATGTGAGCAGAAATGCACTAGATGTTATGCATTCAGATATATGGGGTCCTACGAAGACCGTGTCTATGGGAGGCTGCAGATATACTGTCACTTTCATTGATGACCACACAAGGAAAGTGTGGGTATATTTCATGAAAGAGAAGAGTGAGGTGTTCACTCACTTTCAGAATTTCAGAGTTTTGGTTGAAAAGCAAACAGGGAAATATGTAAAGTGCCTAAGGTCAGATGGAGGGGGAGAGTACTTCTCCAATGAGTTCTCTGAAGTCTTGAAGAAGAATGGTATTCGGAGACAGTTCACATGTAGATATACTCCGCAGCAAAATGGAGTTGTTGAGCGGAAAAATAGGCACATTGCTGAGATTGCGCGAGCATTGATGGAAGAGAAGAATATGCCGCATTGCTATTGGGCTGAGGCTGTTTCTACAGCAGTATACATCATGAATAGGACTCCAACTGCAGCCATACATGATGTAACTCCAGAGGAGAGGTTTACTGGCAGAAAACCAGATTTGTCTCATCTGAAAGTCTTTGGATGCATTTGTGCCAGATGAGCTGAGAACTAAGCTGGATCCAAAAGCTGAAAATGTGTATTTATTGGATATTCCCTTGAGCAAAAGGGATACAGGTGTTATAACCCTACTACACGTGAGTTGAGGGTAAGCAGGGATGTTGTCTTTGATGAGATGAGCAGCTGGTATGCTGCTGAAAAAGAAGCTTTTGGGGCTGATGTGAGTGGAAGTGTGGCTGCACAGAATGCAGGTCAGCAATCACAGTCTTTGAGTGGACCAGGAGAGTCCTCATCTACTGGGTCTATTGATAGACCATGGAGTGGCAGGCTGCGTCATAATACCAGCCCTGCAAATGTGATTAGTACATCACGTAAAGGAAAAGAGAAAGTGGTTGAGCCCCTTGGTATGCCTGACATTTTTGCAGGGCATTCTCATGTTGATAGAGAGTCTAGTGGCTCAGATATGAGCCTTGATGAGGAGCTTGGGATCCCAGCTATGAGAACACCTGGTGTAAAGAAGGCTATGGAAGCCATGAATGAAAAGCTACGAAGATCAGGGAGAGTGAAGAACCCTGTGCAGAGATTTACATATGATGGTTATGTGGCACATCACTATGCATATATGGCAAAGGTTGTGCAGGTTGTAGAGCCCACATGCATTGATGAGGCTGTTGGAAATGTGTGTTGGGAGAAAGCTATGGATGAGGAGATGGATGCACTATATGGAAATGAAACTATTATCATGATAGCCTTGGATTTTGATTTTTGATTTGGGACTTGGGAATCCATTGTTACCTTGCTGGATACATATAGTGCTTTTGCGGCAGTCCTCTTGAGTGGTGAGGTTTGTTAGAGGTTGATGCCTTTTCCATGGATTATCTTGATTTGCTTGTTTACTGGCGTCATAGACTCTTGTTAGTACTCTTAGCTTGGCCATTTGCCTATGGATAGTAAGGTTATGATTTACGATGTACTACAAGTAATTCCATGAGTAAATGTTCAATCACCTCATTGATGAAATGCAAACCCTGGTCACTGACTAACTCTAGCGGGCAGCCAAATCTGGAAATGATTTGTTCATACAAGAACTTGGCCGTAGTTCGAGCATCAGCTTTTTTATGGAGGCTCTCGCCTCTACCCACTTGGTGAAATAATCTAGAAGGTCATCATCCACACCAGGTTCTACGTTTGAAATCCTTAACATTTGGTCTACCAAAACATGTGGTGATCCTTTCCTGACCGTGACCGTAAAGTCCAATTCTAAGAGTAAGAGGCTCTCGCCTCTACCCACTTGGTGAAATAATCTAGAAGGTCATCATCCACACCAGGTTCTATGTTTGAAATCCTTAACATTTGGTCTACCAAAACATGTGGTGATCCTTTCCTGACCGTGACTGTAAAGTCCAATTCTAAGAGTAAGAGAGTAACCATCGTGTGATCCTCCCCATGGTGCATGGCTTGTTCACCAGATACAATAAGGCTTGATGATCCACAAAAAATACAAACTTATTGACCCAACAAGTAATGTATGTATTTAATAGCATATACCATGGTCAACCCTTCATGTTCAGTTGTGGCATAATTGGTTTCTACATCAGTTAATTGTGTTATAGTTGGTTTCTACATCAGTTCATTGTCGATTAGCAAAGCAAACTGAGTAATCCAATTTGAATTCGAGTAATCCAATTTGAATTTCCCAGGTTGTGCCAATACGCATCTTATAGCAAAATTTGATGCATAGGTGTGCACATGGAATACAAGGTCCCAGTTGGGTGGTCTCAGAATTGGCGCCCTATTCAATGCGGTTCAGTTCATCATATACTAGTTGACATTCTTCATTCCATTCAAAGATTACGAGTCTAATGGTCTGGCGATTTCAGCATAGAATATGATAAATCTTTGATAGTACCAAACATGCTCCAAAAACCATTGTACATCCTTATAGTTTGTTGGTGGGGGTAATTCTAGTATCAACTTCACCTTGCCTTCATTGGTGGAAGTACCATTCTTAGACACAATGTGTCCCAATATAACACCGTTCTTGACCCAAAATTGGCATTTTAAAGGGTTTAAGGATATGCGATATAATCGACATCCCTCAAAAACCTTCTTTAAGCAAGCTAGATGTTCAGTCCATCGTGTGTGTGCACAAAGATCGCCAATGAACACCTCAAGCCACTTTTGCAAGTAGTCCTTAAAAGTCGTGCACATCAATCATTAGAAAGTTGCAGGGGCATTAGTGAGGCCAAAAGGCATAACCTTATAAGCATGGGTACCCCACATTGTGTTAAAGGCCGTCTTATGTTTGTCCTCTAGTGCAATGGACACTTGGTTATATCCCAAAAAACCATCTAAGAAGTTGTAGGCTTCTTCACCTATTCCTGTTCTAATATAGGCTCCGTATATGGTAATGGGTAGTGGTCTTTCTCCTGGTGTAGCTGCATTAACCTTTTTGAGATCAACACACACTCTTAGCTTTCCATTCTTTTTTGGCACACGATCACAATTGGTGATAGCCAATCTATGTGCTTAATCTCGTAGATGAAATCCCTAGCTATGAGTTTATTAATTTCCTCCTTTACAATAGCTGCAAATTTAGGATTCATCTGGAAAGGTTTCTGCTTGGATGGTCTCAATCCCTCCATGATCAAAATAGTGTATTGAACCACCTTGGGTGATACACCCTTCATTTCAGTATACTTCCAAGAAAAACAATCCTTGAACTCTTTCAAGAGAGCAATGAGCTCCTTTTCTAACATCAGGACAGTTCCTAAACACTACCAAATTTAAAATTCCAATACTATATTTATGAACACATTCATGCCACTTAGGAGCTCAAGTACATAGACATTGAAAACCTCTTAGAAGTATTAGTGTTGAAAAAAACTATAAATTATAATTGAGATTACATTAGAAATCATAATTAGCAAAAAGTTCATCTCCAGCACTGATATTCTTCAATGCTTCTACATAAAATGTAGCCATAAT
The DNA here is from genome assembly GCF_041138505.1 of Cibotium barometz. Taxonomy (NCBI): domain Eukaryota; kingdom Viridiplantae; phylum Streptophyta; class Polypodiopsida; order Cyatheales; family Cibotiaceae; genus Cibotium; species Cibotium barometz. The sequence continues at coordinate 5,932,284 of NC_141090.1, read as the reverse complement.
CATCTACATGTACATTTATTTCTCTATGCTTGTACCATGGAGGTAATGATGAGAATACCTAACACACATTCTCTCTTTCTTTGGAATCCTTACAGCTATTTATACAACCAGCCACATTTCCATCTTGAACATCACCGATAATGTAAACTTTGTCCTCCTTATTAGGACACACACTAGGGTCCTCAATGATCGAGTACTTTTGTGCTCTAGGATTCTCTACACATAGTTTTATCCAATTATCATGAGAATATTTTGACCCTCCATATAGTGCAACAAGGTCCTTCTAGCTTGCACATTTGAATGTATAAACAATCCAATCCCATCCCCTTGGATCGATGAAGGTTTAACCATGTAAGCCACATCTTTAATGTAGAAGATCTCTGCAACTTTGATAGGTAAATGCGGTGGTTGCATTTCATCATCTTTGATATGGTATTCACATATCGAATGAAAAGATGCAGGGGGGAAGAGAGCTTGAGCTCTTGCAAGCACACACACACACTCACAAAACCCTAATAGAGAACACACAAGGTGAGAGGCTGAAATCTTCTTCTTCTCTACTCAACACTCAACACACCATATACAAGAATAAGAGTACTCATAATATGAAAGGTACTCAACCAATACATACACGGGTTCTCTATAGTGTGAACCCAACTAAATGAGCTGGCGCTATAACTATGCCAGTCTCTAGAATGGCTGTCACACAGCCTGTCATCCCACTGGCGGCATATCTCCCATGATCTCACCAACCATGCCAGTGGTGTAAGTGTGGGGCCTATCCCCCAGCAGGCGGGTCATCAGTGGCCACCGCCTCACTAGACGAGCTCGATATCTCAACACTCCCCCTCGAGCTCAACTCCATCTCATGTACACCAAGTGAAGCCCTGAATCTGCGGAGCTTCTCTGTACCCAATGCTTTGGTGAAGATGTCAGCTACCTGATCCTCTGTGTGCTGACATAAACAAGGTCAAGGTCTCCTGCCAAGACCTTCTCTCTGAGACGAAGTGGTAGTGGACCTCTATGTGCTTCGTACGAGCATGAAAGACTGGGTTCCTGGCCAACTGTATACTGCTAATGTTGTCACAGAAAATGACAACTTGTCTATCCACTGATAGACCCAAATCTGCAAGTAGCTTTCTCAACCAAGCTTCCTCACATGCTGCCATAGCAGCTCCTCTATACTCGGCCTCTGTACTGGATAGAGCAATCGTAGGCTGCTTCTTGCTGCTCCAAGTAACAGCAGCACTTTCCAAAGAAAACATGAATCCACTGGTAGATCTTCTGTCTGAGATACTACCAGCCCAATCATCAGCATCTGTGTACCCATGTACACATATCTCTGTCCCAGTCTCATAGAATAGTCCACAATGCAAAGTAGACTTCACATACCTCAGTATACGTCTCACTGCATCCAAATGCGGTTTCCGTGGAACCTGCATAAACTGACTCACCAACCCAACAGCATAGCTCAAGTCTGGTCTGGTGATCGTCATGTAGATCAAACTTCCTACTATGCGTCTGTACATAGTAGGATCCTCCAAGATCTCTCGTGAATCTGCACTCAACTTGACATTCTGATCCAATGGCATAGAAATAGGCTTACAGCCTGTCATACCATACTTGGACAACATGTCCAAGCCATACTGTCTCTGCAGTAATCCAATACCATGTGGTGACCTAATCACCTCAATGCCCAAGAAATATCTGAGCTCCTCCAGATCCTTCATCTCGAACTTCTGTCTAAGTAGGATCTTTACATCAAAGATCTCTGCATCATGGTCCCCCGTAATGATCAAGTCATCTACATAGATGACAACAAGCACAACTCCTCTATCACCATGTCTCACATACAATGAGAAATCTGCATTGGCTACATGAAAGCCAATAGTGACAAGATATTCAGAAATCTTGTCAGACCATGCTCTTGGTGCTTGCTTTAAGCCATACAAGGCTTTCTTCAACCTTGAAACATGCTCGGGGTGACCCTCATCCTCATAACCAGGTGGCTGCAAATGTGGGTGGAAAAAAAGCTGCTTGTAGCTTAAGGCTACTACAAAGATGCTAATCCAACTTGGGCGCCTTTACAATCAAAGCCTCTTCCAACACAAAACTCAAAGGCGAAAGAAGAATAAAAGTAAAAGAAGAATAAAAGTACTCCGCAACATCGTCCCCACAAAAGCCTATCCAAGTTCTGAAAGAACTCTAGCCACTCTACAAGTGTGGGTACCAAAAAGATTACTGTAAGCTCAAGGGTACCAAGGTAATACCAAAGCTTGGATTCCCAAGCACATCAAGAATTCACCTAAGCATGCACAAAGAAAAAAACCTCAGCACCAAAAGTATTGTTAAGATTCTAAAAATGGGATTGATCATGGTGAAGGACAAAGATTAAGCTTAAGATTAAGGTGGATTAAACCACACTAAAAACTCCATGAGAGAGAGAGAGAGAGAGAGATTGCACACTCAACACTATTCCCTTGTATTGCATATCACAATGAACCATACAATGATATAGGCTCTCAAGCCTTATCCCACTTTACACATCATCATCCATGTGGCAACTCCTTTTCCACTTCTTTTGGTCAACTCTCACACACCATGCAATATTACATGTGGCATTCCATCTCACCACAATATCTTGCACTTCTAGAGTGCTTTCCCACATACACACATACACACAATATCTTGCACCTCTAGGGTGCTTTCCCACATACACACAACACCACGATTACATCTCTCAACACCCCCTCTTAATCGAGGTGTTCCATAACTCACCCATCATCCATCACCCATATCAATGTAGCATTGCACACTCAACACTATTCCCTTGTATTGCATATCACAATGAACCATACAATGATATAGGCTCTCAAGCCTTATCCCACTTTACACATCATCATCCATGTGGCAACTCCTTTTCCACTTCTTTTGGTCAACTCTCACACACCATGCAATATTACATGTGGCATTCCATCTCACCACAATATCTTGCACTTCTAGAGTGCTTTCCCACATACACACATACACACAATATCTTGCACCTCTAGGGTGCTTTCCCACATACACACAACACCACGATTACATCTCTCAACACCCCCTCTTAATCGAGGTGTTCCATAACTCACCCATCATCCATCACCCATATCAATGTAGCATTGCACAACCGCAATCGCTACCTTTCAACACTCCCCCTCAATGATACATTGGAGTGTCCATTAACCAAACATGTGTGCCCGTGTCTACCATCTTAGACACCTAGTCCATTTTGAGTCGACTCATCGCTCACAGCGGAACCACTGAGTCCGATTTGAACATGGAAGTTCGGGTGGGATCCAACCCATGCGCATGCACCTCACACGTGCATCGCTCTTACACACATCACAACAACTACCATTTCGAGCTTCTAGGTGAGCTCAGGCATGGTTACCCTCATACCATGGATGATTACAAAAAAAATCTCGTTTTGAGCACATAGGCTTGTGGACGATTGTCCATCATCATGTTTGGGTGAAAAATACAAAATTACAAATCCATTGGTCGCAACCCGGCAAGGGACCCTCAATGTGTGTGTGATGTATGAACTACATCTTTCACTTGTGTTTTTACAACAAGTATTCAAAGACCATGTGAACTCAGGCTTATGAACTCAAGGTTATGAGGGAATGGTGTGAAGTAACCCTTACATTAAGGGTACATTGAACCAATCAAATATTTTTTTTAAAAGTTTATTTAACAGCTGTGTGCGTAGGAAGTTGGTGCCTGCTGTGCCGTTGAATGCATGAGCTGTCTCGCGCCAGCTTTGGGACCCACAGTCAACTGGTCTACGCGGTACCCACCGTCTTCTCCACGCTCTCGACTGATTCTGCACATCGGCAAGCTATGGCGATCTCCTTTGCTCCTGTTGTTGCTGGTGCCACCTTTGCTATTATCCGCCTGCTGCCTTGTTTGCTGCTTGCCTGCTTACTGCTGCTGCGCTTGCCTGTTGCCTACTGTTTTATTGTAGCATCTGCTCTGTAATATCTGAGTCGGCGTCTGATGTCGCCATCTTCCCGCTTATTCTCTGTACTGTGCTTGTTTTCTCTGCAACTCGGTAATGTTGCCGGTCTTGCTGCCTTTCAAACTGCTAGTGACGCTTGCTTAGTTGTAGTAATGTTGGCCTACTACTACTGTGCTAGAGAGCCTGTACCTCCAACTCTCTCTACTCATTGGCAGGGCTGAGGTCTTCAATGTTGTTGAATGGGGTACTTATTACGGTTATGGTCTCTCTATCCTTGTCTGCAGCTTTCATCGTAGTGAGCATTGCAGTTTTCTTCTTCTCAGTCCTGAGATGTACACAGGTTTAAGTGCCTCCATCTACAATGTTTCTAGTGCCTTCATGATGTATCCAATTTGTCTTTTACAGCTTCCTCTGATGTTACTGTCACCTTGCCTCGTTTACCTATTCAATGAGGTTCACGCATAGTCAATGGCCTTCAAGGGCTCCCCATTTGGCTCTGAACTTGCTTGCCTTCTACCTTTGACAAGCTTGCTTGCCTCAATAAAACCTCCCTCATGAGGTTTTTTTATACCATTCAATGGTTATCGTGCTCACAAATGAGCTTATCAAAGTCTACATGCTCCCCTTCTTTGCATGCAAAACATTAAGGGTGCTTTCTTCAAGTGGTTTCTCTTGAAACCATAGGTGCAAACCAATGTGAAAACTCCAAAAGCTTCCACCAAACATTGCCCATCTTCTATGAGCAAAACCATGAGCATCACTCTTTCCAATGTGCTCAACCATGGACTTCTTCCAAGCCCATAACTGCTTGTCCCTTCTTAGACAAGCATTGCACCTCTTACACTCTTTGCCCAAATGCAAAGAACCATGGGATCCATAAATCCCACACATAGCAACCCTTCTCAAATATGAACATTCTTCCATGCTCAAATACAAAACTTTGAGGCAAAACTTCACAAAACCAACCTTCTTGAGGCATAATCAGCAGCATATCTTCTCTTGGCAGCTTCTCCTTGACGGTGATGAAGACTCCATAGCCTTCATAATGCTGAAATCTCCATTTTCAGCTTCCTTGATGATGAGCAAACTCTCTATGTTGCAAAACTCCATTTGCAACTCTCTTGGGCAGCTTCTATGCAACCTCCTTGTTGCAAATCTCCTCTCAAATCCTCACAAATGCAAATCCAAATGATAATATGAGTGTGCATAATTTTTTTCATAATAAGCTGAAAATAATGCTTAATCAAACAAACACACAAACAAGCTAATATACATAATAATCACCCATGACCAAGAGCCCATTTGGCTCTGATACCATGTTAAGATTCTAAAAATGGGATTGATCATGGTGAAGGACAAAGATTAAGCTTAAGATTAAGGTGGATTAAACCACACTAAAAACTCCATGAGAGAGAGAGAGAGAGAGAGATTGCACACTCAACACTATTCCCTTGTATTGCATATCACAATGAACCATACAATGATATAGGCTCTCAAGCCTTATCCCACTTTACACATCATCATCCATGTGGCAACTCCTTTTCCACTTCTTTTGGTCAACTCTCACACACCATGCAATATTACATGTGGCATTCCATCTCACCACAATATCTTGCACTTCTAGAGTGCTTTCCCACATACACACATACACACAATATCTTGCACCTCTAGGGTGCTTTCCCACATACACACAACACCACGATTACATCTCTCAACAAGTATCAGCCCACCAATTCATAATGTTCATCAAAGATGGGTACCTGTGCACGTGCTTCAAGAACAAGGATATTATGATGGAAATCTCATCATATGGTTGCTAAGATCGAACACAGTGAAGAAAGCCTCACCACCGACTTCAATTCCAAGAACTTCATCTCAAGTTTGACGAGAATGGAGGCCCAAGCAACACTAAGTAAGCCACTCAGCCCCTCTCATACATACAACACATACACAAGAGCTTGCGTGTTTGGTCAACACCAATGGCAACCAACTAGAAGCTGTACCTACTGCCTCGACAACACCAATGGCAACCAACCCTAAGCTGTACCTACTGCCTCGACAACACTTGAGCCATAAATTCAAGAATCAATTCCCATGTCCTACAATGGAGACTTATGAGTGCATCAAGGACAAACTCACAATGCTCTTTTCACCCCTCTAGATGAGAAGCATGAGTGCAGAAGCTACGTGTGGCGGCAGCAGACATAAGAACATATTCTCTTAAAAAGGAGAGTAGCTCACATGGATTTGGTTCTAATCAACCAGCCAAACGAAAGATATTATGGGCATGATGCATAACATCTTTGCTTCGACATGAACAGAGGCCCGGAGGAATGAGAGATGATGCTCTACTACTATTGCCCCAGGTGTCCACCAAGATACATGCATATCACATTCAAAGATATGATAGACATCGGGTTCTGGACTTCCTACTCAGCATTTAGAAGAACACTCAAAAAGCTTCCATGACGCTGTAACTTCTACAAACATGAGTTCAGTGAGTGACCATGTCTTTTGACCTCGATAAAATAGGTTCTAAGGATAGAACTTACATCAGGTAGGGGGGATGTACACTATGAGATACTGGCCAGCCAAGGCCTTAGTTAGTAAGTTTTGGGCGCCCAAAAGGACCAGTTGTATATAAGGCAATTTCTCATAATGGAAAGACACAATCCCCCTTTGTGCTATGAGAGATCTTGCCTTGTCTTGTGTATGAGAGAGAGAGAGAGAGAGAGAGAGAGAGAGAGAGAGAGAGAGAGAGAGAGAGAGAGAGAGAGAGAGAGAGAGAGAGTACTCTAGTGCATGTGTCTCTTCTATGCTTGGGGGTGGGAGAGTGAGAGAATGATTGCCTTGCATTATGGTGTAAGCGACTCCACGGTGACTGAGTGGAGGTAGAGATTGGAGGATTCGAACGAGCTTGGAGAGCCTTAAGGGACGTGAGCTCGGAACATTGGTAAGAACCCTATGACAGTTGTTGTTTATTGCTTGTTCCATTGGTGATCCTCAACCACTATATTTCAAGGATACCTCTAGGCGTGTTGATCATTTACCACGCAAAATATTTAAATGATCCACACATTCCATTGATGGCCTTAAAGGTTCTATCAACATACTTAGGATATGGAAGGATACATCACAATGCAAAAAAGATAATGCTGATAAAGAAGGAGGAAGCTATACGTATTTTTGGATATGCATCAGGGTTGTGGGCATCGAAACCAGGGTATTTTTTGTGTTGTGCAGTGTATGCAAAGGCAGTTCTTGATTCGAATACCCATGCTCTTGGAGGCTATGAACGCCAAAAGCTATTAAGGCATAGAGGCAAACTACCTGAAGAAGATGAGGCTAAGCAGTTATCTGAAGATGAGGGGGGCAAACAGCTACCCAAAGAAAGCCCCAAAAAGAGGGGAGTCTCTTTGAGGAAGATAAACAATTGAAGCGAAAAAGAAGAAGACTTTTTTAAAAAGTCTTTTTCCACTTGTATTGAGAATAATTTTTATTACAATTTGCATCACTTTGACTTTTTTTCCTTCTCAATCACCATCCTGCATAAAGAAACACTTTATTTATCATGATGAGTTGGAGTTCTCTTGGGAGGTGCAATAGGCCATAACATGCTTTTACGAGGTTTGATTCAACTCTAAGGTTCTTGGACTTACATCTTTGGCATTTTGTGGGGTATTTCTTGGCACTTTCCCAACAAAATTCCCCTTCAAGTAATATCCACATACTACGGCATATATATGGATTGACCTTTTCTATAGAACTTGGCATCTTACTAGGTATCCTAGGTTATATGGTTTGACATGCTAGGTTATATGGTTTGACCTTTTCTATAGTACTCGGCATCTTACTAGGCATCCTAGCTTATATGGATTGACCTTTTCTGTAAAACTCACCACCTTTTAAGTTATTAAGTATCCTAGGTTATAAGGATTTTTCTATAGGTTTTTACCATCTTGTCCTAAGGGGGTTTAAAATCAGTAGTTGCCCACCTCACAAGGTGGCCCTGGGGGGTTGGCTACCCATAATCGTGAGCGAGATGCGCAGGCAGGGGCTTTCGAGATTGTGTTCCTTGCTCTAACCGTGACCTACTGCTTTGCTTGTGAGTTACACTGTGGCTTTGTCAACTGCACACACTTGCCCTTCCAAGTACACCTTCTTGTCGCTGTGCAGGAACCGTTACTTTGCTGTGATGCTACTCTGCTGTCTGCTTTTGAAGATTCTACAGCTCTTACACTCTCTTGGGCTCTCTATAGGAGTCTCTCAAGTTCTGTTGCTCGTCTCAAACTAAGTACAAGCACTCATGAGTGTGAAGCTAGCCCTACTCCATCGGAATATAGACCTTTATAAAATCCTTATCACCCCCTAATGATGAGAATAATAGAAGATTGTGATTACTTGCTTAATCAAGTAATCATGAATTAATCATCTTCCATGGACAACCCTAGGTGGCTGTGATACCAGTTGAAGAAAATGCTGAGAGTTCAGAGCTTAATGCTAACGTGGCTAGGGTGGATCAAAGCATAGAGGAGACATCATTAAGAAATGAGATTCACACTTTTGATGATAATTAAAAGATTATAAGTCACTACTGTAACAAGATTTTGATCAGAGCAATGTTCATTGTTTTTATTCATGATTCATGCTCTTGTATTGGCAAGTTACAAGCACATAATAACTCACTACTACAACACGATTTTGATTAGAGCAATGTTCATTGTTTTTATTCATGATTTATACCTCTTATATAGGCAAGTTACAAGCACATAAAGCCAAGTGATTCTTCCTAGATAATCTCCTTCATTCCCTCACCTTTTACTACATTGACTCCCCTTGATTATAGACAACCTTGACACATGGTGGGCTATAGTTAATGCTAAGCGCCTTCTAACCCACTTGCATTTCAAGAGGGTTCTTTACTAGTGGTAGATGGAGACTAGCTAGCTTTTACAAGGTTTGATTAAGGTTCTTGGACTTACATCTTTGGCATTTTGGCTTTTCGCAAATGTGTGTGTGGGTATTTCTTGGCAGTTTCCCCGATGGAATGTAAAGGAAGGGTTGCACAAAACCCTTTGTTTCATAGTTTGGAATTTCTTTCCCCGATGGAATGTAAAGGAAGGGTTGCCCCAAGGGGTTGGGTTGTGTGGTTTCCAATGGCTCTTGTCCTATGTCGGCCTAGCTTTGAGGCTGCATGCTTGCTGTGGCGGTGACGACAACTAAGGACACGTTATGTGAATGCTTGTGGGTGTGAGGTAGTCCCAATCATTTGCTTTTTAAGACCAAGGTGTGTAAGACAATGCCTTATCAAGAGGATTAAGGACATGGATGCTATCTAATTCATGCCTAAACGTTAATATTAGCCAAGAAGGAGGTCACATTGACCCAATAATGGGAGTCAATGGTCAACAATGAAAGCAGCGAATGAAAGTGCCATGGATGCAAAGACCAATCGCAAGAAGACCAAGGTGTGCGCAAGATAATGCCTTATCAACAAGATTAAGCGCATGGAAGTTACTTAATTTTATCCATGAAGGAGGTGATGTTGACCCAATAAATTCCTTAATCATGCTAATGGGAGTCAATGGTCAACAATGGAAGTAGTCAATGAAAATGCCATGGATGCAAAGAGAGACCATTTGCAAGACCAAGGTGTGCAAAGACAATGCCTTATCAAGAGGATTAAGCACATAGACGCTATCTAATTCATGGATGGGTGCCCAAGAAGGGTCCACATGGTGAAAAGTGCCAATATTAAGGTCAAATATAGTGATTAGAGGTAAATTGAATGTCTACACTAACCAAAAAGAGTTTCTACGTTTCCAACGCTCAAAGATTGGAACCCAATTGTGAATGCCCCCATAACTTAAGTTGTATATAACCCAATTGTATAAAACCCAAAATCTCCAACGCTAAGAGATTGAAACCCAAGTTTGAATGCCCATAACTTAAGTTGTACATAAGCCAAAATCTCAAAGCTTAATGAGGAGAGAGCTTGCCTTTGATCTTACTTGGGCGGATTCCATCGCACCATTCGCACTCGCAACTACCTCATGCTCGGGTGCCTATTCCAGATTCCTAATTTATCTTAGTTAATGTAAGAGGCTAGTGTGTGGAATTCGGATCCTGAATTCTCCCAAGCATTGAATACATGTGCCCAAAGACTTTAGGAAGACGAACTAGCCGTGAGGTAGGGTAGGTAAGAATGGAAATAAGAAGACCATAGGAGTAGAGTTAGGTAGATTCTTGGTATTGACACCCCCCCTGATAGTTAGAAGAGGGAGAAATGGGCATACTCAACACATTGCCTTAGGCATTGTCCAAGATAGCCCACCACAACAATGTAGCCATGGCTAGTGATTGCAAACCCCGAAAAAGACATTTGCGCATACGAGAAAACTGTGTTTATATAGTAGAAGAGTGCCATGGTTTTTATTCATCCTTCCTATACAAGCTATCTAGTCAATCTCAAGAAGGACAAGACTGCCATGGTTTGATATATCCTTCCTATTAGAGCTACTCCAAATGATCACGTGGCACCAAGGCTTACCTCTTATTGTATTTTATTTAGCTTCACATTTATAGGTCCAAAGTGTAGAAGACCACCACAGTAGTAAATCAAGGGATCATGCAAAGATTATGCACTAGTGAAATTTGACTTGAATTTGCCATGCCATTTTAACTAATTCCTTTGCAAAACAAGCAAAACAAACCACACTATTATATGTGCTTTGTTCAAAGGACCAAAAGTAATTCTTATATCTTTGCTGGCAAGCAACAGAACAAATACATCGCCCTCAAGTTTTCCAAATGCATACATAAACCGACACAAGATCACAACACAAACATCCCCCTTCCATTTCCACACGCTCTTCATATGTGATTAAAAAAATGCATCTTCTTCAACATATTTAATATTCTTCTAGACATAGGAGGTGATTTGAATTATTTCACATTGAATTACTGTCTTTTCACATATTTTCAATGTATGTGCTAGTGATTTAGATTTGGTCATAAAGAGGTTACAAAATCTATAAATTTTAAGCATGACAAGGCTAGATTCAATAGTTTTTTTTTCCTTTGCCTTGGTAGAACTTGAGGGTTTTTGTTTTCTCTTTCGTGCGAGCACCCACCCCCTCCCTGCACGTGCACAATTATATGTGTATACACACGTATGTAATTATATGCATGCATGCATACAAACATACATGAATACTTGTATGTACACTAATAGCCATTGGAGCAAAAGCCCACTGACATCGTTTTTTGTTTTTTAAATTAAAAATTGACTACACATGTAATCTTGGATGATCTCTTGCATGATTATCATTCTGAAATTGTTATCTCCATTTGGTAGTTAATTTCTGTTCAATATAAACATGGTGGTTGCATGTTGGCTGCAATTATTTTAAGAATAGTGAGTGTACAATCTTTACAGTTTGAGAAAATCCTCAGGGTTGGAGTCACTGGCCGGCACACTCGTAGAAACTGTGACGGGCTTGCCCTGCAGCTGTAGCATGATGCCCCCCAAAACCTCCAGCATGCACTTGCAAAACTCATCTTTGCTCACCATCCCTCCCTCATCACCGCCCACAAGCTTGAAAGATTCATCCACCACACGGTCCATCTGTTTTAAAAAAAAATGGTGAAAGGACTATAAGCCAACATTTCAATACTGCCTCACCAAAATAGTACTAGAAGCTCTCATGGTCAAGACTCCCTATACCCTCATAATCACCCATTACCACATTGTTCTTATGAGTCATCCAACCCATCGCAACCAAAGATCTCTGTGGCCTTTCATAGAATATGTGACCTTTCATAGACTGAGTTGCTGTCAGTATACATGGTAGACATACACCCATGCTTTATCCATACCACATGCAACTCGGCCACCTACAAGCTTGGTCTATTGGTACAAAGCCCCATATAAGCAAGTACCAAAACAGCACATAACATGATGGTGGCATAAAACATGAGAAGCCACATATATCTTCGATTGCAATAGCATGGTTACACGGATATTCTATGTGGACATAAGAGTTCCCATGGCCAATGATTGGCACGGATGATCAAAACTTGCAGATACTCAACCATTTGATATACATGAACTTGCAATTTTACTTCATATAGTGAAAGAAGATGATGATCCTCACTCACCTCATCGACAGCCCCGATGGGAGGGAGACCTGCAAATGGGGCAATAAGGTCCAGACCCAAACGAAGGTTGCCTTTAGGCAAGGTTCCATCCCCTCCTTTAAAGTGGCCTAGAGATGCCCATGCATCATCAAGTGTCTGCACAATAGCCGCGCATTAAAAAAACAAACTACGACTATGAGGATTACAATTCTCATCATGATTTAAAAACAACCGACCTTCACTTACCTGTTGCAAAGCAGATTTGTTTTTAAGGAAAGTGGAGATGGTTGATCCATCGAAGCACTTCTCTGTATGTGCCACTGTAACTGGCTTCTCCTTCAGTTGTGAAGCTATGGCGAGTAAAGAATTGTGGTAAGTTTCTAGGAACTCCTCCTGACTAAAATCCTTCGTCATATCCACTCCTGCAGATTGCAGAGCTGGCTCCACTATGCTCCTTGTGATCTTCACAGACCTCATCCACATCAGGATTTAAACCTTAGCATGCATGCACACATCTATCAATGCATAGAAATGCTATAGCATCCACCCGTACATAAGCAGATAAAGCATCACACATGCTCTAATATATATGTTCATATATAGGCAATGTCAGTGGCAATGACTGACTACGTTGACCATGACAGCAAAGACATGATCTTCACTCACCTCAGGATCTGAAGCAGGCGGCATTCCTTGCTGTATGGAGAGCTTTGTAAGGGCTTGTTTGAGGGCACTGCCTTGGAGCTTTCCATTGCTGTCCTTGTCCAGCTGAGAGACAACCCCTACAGCATCCACTTCAAAATTGCTACTCTTGGCATAGCTTTCCAGCTCCGTACCATTCAGAGTGCAAAGAACCACAGGCTCCCTCTCCAATCCATCGGCTACACCCAGTAGCATGTCCCGGAGGATTGGTGTGAACTCCTCTTTGGTAACACTCTGATGCTTACCTTGCAGGAACTCACCCAAAACCTGTAGGTAAAGTCAGGTAATTAAGTGAGGATATCTTATAAACCTGTACCTGGTATATAAAATGCATGTCAATAGCATCATCTAAATGCAAAAGCATTGCACCCAAAAGGCTTAAGTGATGATGTGGTCTAAAAACTTAATCAATTCCACATGTGTGCCCAGTGGTGAAGGCCATCCTATTGCAAAGTAAGGACCCCATGCTAGCTACACCTGCTGGGTACGACTGCTAACACTAGATACTATGTACAATCTCTCTCAAAAAAATACTTGGTCCTCTTCCGAAACAAGGACCCAGGTTCGAACCTTGCCCACACTGGATGCGATTGATCGCTCTCTATAATCTCCCCTGAAAAAGAAACCTTGGTCCTGTTCTGAAATAAGGAACCAGGTTCAAACCATGCTAGCTACACCCAATGACTATCAAGCCCGTGTGCGCACACACACACACATATGTGTGTATGTGTGTGCGCATGTGTATCATGTATGTATGTATGTATATACACACACTATTTATAAAAAAAACCTAACATTAAACACTATAAATAATCTTTCTTTAAGTGTGGAACTTCAGGCATGTCCACTTGACTTTTTGATTCAACACGTTCAATTGCTGCAGCTAGAGGGATTTAGACTACGATTCGAACGCCATCCTTTAACCAACTCTGTAATCTCTCCCTAAACAAACCAAATTAAAAACTTGATCGAGGTTTAAATTTAAAGCCAGAATTGTTTGCGCAGTTTCCTAATGAAGCCACAGACTGCACGACATATATTTTCCCTCCCATTTCTCTACAAGGGAAGGAAGCATCATCGCAATACCCCAAAAGGGGGCAAACATCAGAAAGTTAAGTGGTTTTCAAAATTCCGAGAATTGGAAGAGGCCTGTACCTCGTCGTAGATGTGGTCGGACTCGCGGGACGAGCCTTTGGGCGGGAGGCCGAGGGCGCTGCCGATGGCGAGAACGACGGGCTGGAGCTCCTCTTTGGACAGTTTCCCATCGTGGGTTTTGTCCAGAGCCCGGAACTTTTCCTCCACGTACTGCGCAAACGCCTGCTGGTCCTCCACCAGCGCCTTGATGCTCAACCCGTCCATCACTCTGCTGCTGCTCCCCATCTCTTTCTCTCTCTCTCTCCCTCCCCCACTTCTCGCTCTTCTCTGCTGCTCTAATTGGCCTCTGTGTGTGTGTGTGTGTGTGTGTGTGTGTGTGTGTGTGTGTCTGGAGCATTGGCGTGACATTCGTCTATATATTAGAAAGGGCGTAGTCGGCTGTGTGTGTTTCGTGTCACAAAGGCGTGGTCGGCTGTGTGTGTTTCGTGTCACAAGGGCTTTACACTCACGCGTCCCTTTTGCCCCCCCGCCCCCCACTCACATCATAGAAAAAGGCCAAACAAAATAGTCTGCCTCGCCGACAGATGGAGGAGGAATAGTTGGCTTGGCTCATCACATATGATGCTAGCCTCCTACACCACTTTTACCCTCTCCTTTTGTCCTCAACTTGGAGACCTTTCTATGGTCACACCATGCTCATTTTACTCAAGTTTTTTTTTTCAAAGCCTCATGAAATGCTTGGTGCGCAACCCTCCTCCTCTATCTTGGATCAACAAGTCACCTCATGCATTCATGACTTGCAAATAGGATGCGCTTTTTTCTCACTAATCTCTTGTTCAAAGTCCAAAAATCGACCACCAAGGCCTTGACACGTGAACCCAATTTTTTCTTTTGATTGGGATTTCGCAAGGCAACCAAAGCCTAACCTTGTGACACATGTGAACATGCCAACTAAAGACCTAATAAACCTCCTATGCGTGAAACGTTCTTTTTTTTTGCTGTTGGGAGAGAGAGAGAGAGAGAGAGAGAGAGAGAGAGAGAGAGAGAGAGAGAGAGAGAGAGAGAGAGAGAGAGAGAGAGAGAGAGAGGAAAGGGAGAGGTATGTGAAGAGCTTCAAATATTACCCCCCCAAAAGCACCAAAGTGCCTTGAAACTTGGAAACATGTTGTGGAGGTGGGGAGGGGAGGGGAGGGGAGGAAGGGGCAAGGGAGAGGTATGTGAAGAGCTTCAAATACTTCATGCTAGCACTAGTGGTGGTAAGGGAATCTTAGGTTCTCTTAGAATTCCTCTTTGGAGCACATGCTGTCCTAAGTGAGGTGCATTTATGGTTAGCACCCTTACCGGTGGAGCTGGCAAAGCCATACCTAGGCACCCACCCAAGCACTTAAGGTAAGCGATTGTTGCCTTGCTGGTTGGTTCTTATAATAATGAGTTGTATCATGATTTTCCTGACTCTCATCATGCAGTGAACATACCAGTGAGCACACCACTGACCTCCCTATCTTGATCTCAAGTTTGGGCATTTCGTGCTTATGTGATTAGCATGATAAATTGGGCACCAAACCGGCTCATGTATAGGGTATAGATGTGGTTGGCTCATGTTATCTGCTGCAACTAGGTAACTTACTACATGAGTGTTGGCAAGATCTACTAGCGGTTCTTTGGTGCTCGCCTTTGAGGATATTGTGCCAAAATAATGCCTCTAAAGGGGTCCCTTGAGAGAGCCCTCGTGAAGGTTTCCCAATGATGTTATCATCAACGTCGATTTCTCTTTGACATAACATGGCTTCCGACAACACAACTCAAAGAACTTATGCTTTTTTGAGTACACAACATTGTGCAAAGTTGGGTCACCCATCATCATCTCATCAAAGAACTTATCTTTATCTGCATAAAATGAGTGAAGGTATTACATCCAATTGAATTGACTCCTTCTCAAGCTATTTGATATGATAAAGATGATCTAAGGGATTCTATCAGGTCCCTTATAATTAGGACTACCCGATCGTCAAGTATGTCTTTAAAGTTGATCTAAGAGGTTCTATCAAGTCCCTTATTAGGGCTACCTGATGGTTGAGTATGTCTTCAAGGCATTAAAATCCACCTTATCCTTGGTCTTTAGTGATCTAAATCCCTACTTGGATTTCCATTTTATGGTTAGGCCAATCACTACCTCGATTTCCCTTTGATGGTTAGGCCAATCACTACTCAGATTTCCATAAAAGGGAAATCACTACTCGGATTTTCCTTTTATGGTTAGGCTAAAGTCCAAAGGCTTCCATGGCTTGCTTGCTCTTGTGCTAGCTCCAAATATGAAACTACCAGAGGTACTTGTGCCAAAGAATGAATATTTGAATCCCAAAACTCATGTGGTTCCTCCATCTTGAGCCCCAAATATTCCAAATGTTCCAATTGCAGGCTCCTAGTCATCAAGTACCAAAGTGGGTCGACTTCTGTAGAGCTTCTATAGGTCTCTGCTCTACTAGGGATTAGTGAGATGAGACTACGCTAGAGGGTGCTTTGGTTGAGTGTCATTCAAAGCACTTTCCCCTACATGTTGGTTATACCCAACAAGCCTCCTAGTTTATACCCCACAAGCACTTGCCTCCTAGATTATACCGCACAAGCACTTTCCTCCTTGATTATACCCCACAAGCACTTTCCTCCTCGATTATACCCTACAAGAACTTTCCTCTACTCTTTCTCTATTCTTACATTATATTCCATAAGAACTTTCCTCTACTCCCAGATTATATTCCATAAGAACTTTCTTCTACTCCCAGATTATATCCCACAAGCACTTTTCTCTACTCCCAAATTATATCCCACAAGCACTTTTCTCTACTCCCGGATCATATCCCACAAGCCTATGTTAATCCCATCTTGGATTAACAAAGATGCTTCTTTAATTGAGGACATTAATAAGTGTCATGTAAAGGTACTATAAAAGTTATACATTTTGAGATACTAGCCACCCAAAAGGCCTTAGTGGTAAGTTTTGGGCGCCCAAGTGCGAATAAGGGCCAATTGTATAAAAGGCAAATTCTCATAAATGAAATGACACAATCCCCCTTTGTTCTATGAGAGTTCTTGCTTTGTCTTGTGAAAGAGAGAGAGAGAGAGAGAGTGTGTGTGTACTCTAGTGCATGTTCCTTTTCTATACATGTGTGTGTGTGGAATAGTGGGAGGTAGATTGCCTTGCATTGTGTGGTGAGAGCGACTCAGTGGTGGTGATAGCATGGAGGTGGAGATTGGAGGAGTGGAGCTTCCAAAAGCAAGCTTGGGGAGCCTCAAGGGACACAAGCTCGAAGCATTAGTAAGTACCCAATGATGGTTGTTGTCTATTGCTTTTTCTGATTGTAAATGGGTAGAGTTCTCTCTTGGGAGGTGCGGTAGCTCATAACATTTTTGGTGCCGCTGCCAGGGAAACACCACTGTTTCTTACATCCTCTTAGAGCTTCAGCTCCCATTATGCAAGATTCACTATTGCCTTTGCATTTGAAAGGTGCATTGTGAAAAATTTGCGTAGATTAGGTTTGAGTAGTAGAGAGAGAATTACATTAGTTCTAGAAAATCGGGTGTTGAAAGGGTGGGTGAGTACTTGGGAGAACCTAGAGGAAAACTACACTTAGTTTTACATTCAATTTTGATGTTTTCTGTCACCAATTCCTACTGCGTGAGCTAGTAGTTGGTGACACACAGTGTATTGTTTTTTCTAAAAATCACAAAAAACTACAAAAAGGAGCCATTGGTTGTGTTCATGTCTTTCATTGTATTCCTAATCCTTGGCAAAACCTTTCTAGATCAATATAAGATAGAAAAATCACCTTCTAAATCATCATTTGGTCAACGCAGCTATTAACCCATGAAAGTGCAAGAAATCATTCACGGTGTGAAACATAGTTTGCTACTTCACGACGTGAAACACTTTCTGTACTTAGCGCTGGGAAACTTGGGATTACCTTACTAAAATTAGGGTGCCTTATCTTAACACATCTGACACAACGAAACAAAAAAATATTCTCGTAAAGTAGCGAAGCATTTCATGATGTGTGTTTCACGGAGTGAAGTATAGTCTATTTCATGACGTGAATCACAGTCTGCTACTTCACGGCATGAAACATAACTTGCTACTTCACGGCATGAAACATAACTTGCTACTTCACGAGTTAACCCTTCACGAACTAACACTTCACGTGTTATCAGTTCATGAAATAACCTTTCACGGACTGCTAGTTCACGAATTAAGGGTTGTCAGACCAGAGATAAGAGATTACCCTAATTGCACCATTGGCGTCTATGCGACTCAGATTAAAGTAATTCTGAGCTGAAAATTCAAAACGTGAAACTCCAATTGTCGCATCGTGAAAAATATTTCATGATGTGAACTGCTGCTTCCTACTTTAAGACGCGAACCATTTTCTATTGTTTCACAAAGATCTACTATTTCATGACCAGAAAAGATAGATCGACAGAAAACTAGGTGAAACGATTAGAGTAGTGATTTCGCCTGATGTGAAACACATTCTCGTGCACTTGAGGTCCGAGAAACTCATTGGAGACGACCTTATCCCCGATGACATTGCATCAAATCACCCAGGTTCTTCCTACCAAAAAAGTGTTGGTTTAGGCCGCTCTTGCGGCGCAAGCACTCAATTGAGTATGTCACCTTGGAGGAATCTGACCACCATAGAAACAATTAGTGAAGAATCTATGGAAGAAGGGCTAAGATTCTTTGGCCTTGGAGAGAAAGAAAAACCCTCTCCTCCTGCAAGGTCCAATGTAATCTTTGATATGGCCAAGGGATTTTTCGGTCTCCAACACGACATGGAAGATGAAGCGCAATCTATGGGCACATTACCGTCAACAAGCGCAAGACACGGTCTAAGACTAGATTTACCAACCCAACCTTCTGGCCCCAAGAATGCTAACACAATGAGGATTAGTGGGATGACCCCAGGATTAGAAGGGATATAAGGAAAGCGCCGCCAGGACAGGCAAGCCTTCTTTCCCACATCGTAAGAAATGGAAACAAACTTGAAGAGGGCTAAGGCGGCAGAGTGACAATCGGCTATTGAGCTTAAGAAAAAAAGAGCTCGATACGCAAAGAACAGAGGGAAATGGAGGATTTGAATCAATTCCGACCACGTGGCAAAGAACCAGAAACATCTAGAAATACCACTAATAGCATGTGGATGGGAATAACAGAAGGAGTGATACCAACTCTAGAACCCATCAATGAGGAACCAAGGGCTGACAAAAGCCTTGAAACACAAGAAGAGGAGGACAATCTACCTAGAGCACTTGCAGGAGAGGTGAGGATCATCTCTATACAAGAGAGAATATACAAGAAATGATCAATAATCCCATGTTCTTGCAAAGCATGGAACTCCTGATCCTACAAAGGCAAGCAATGAGCCAGGAAATGAGGAATTACCTGGACTCAACCAGAGACTTGAATTGAATAGAAGAGCCTATCCAGGAAGAGGATGTGGTCTAGGTAGGGGGGGAGTAGCTCCTTGGAAGCTAATTCTGGATCCTAACGTAGTCGTAAACTCAATCACAAGGACGGATCTACTAAATATGGCTGTGAAAATGGGCCGAGGTATGGTTATGGAGCTAGGCACTGCCCTAGAATCCAGACCATACCAGATGAAGCCACATATGATTTCAAAGCTTGTGCAAAAATTCTCGGGAGATGGGGACTTGATCCAACATGTAGAGGTCTTTGAGTCTACCTGTGAAACATGTGGGCTAGTAAGCGACGTAACCATGATGCATGCTTTTTCTCTAACCCTAGAAGGGAAGGATCACCAATGGTATTGAACATTAAAACCTGAGGATAAAGTCAGTTTCACTTGACTTAAAAATGTGTTCATACTGAGCTTTGCTCGAAGTGGCGACAGATGGCTCAGCTCCACAATATTAAACAAAAGGAAAATGGGTCCATGCGGAATTATGTTTCTCAGCTCCAGCACCTAAATTCAAGATACAAGTTGAGGGAAAAGTTAACTGATGTGATCAGTTATTGCCTTGCTTCCAGAGAGGAGTCCGAGATCATAGTAACATATAGCCTTGGAATGCTTAAGCATATAGAAAACAATAGGGTAACAATATTTGCATGCATTAGGGTACAAGTTGTTTCACGTCGTGAACCGGTTCAGGATAGTTCACGCCGTGAACCGGTTCAAGATAGTTCAAGCCGTCAACCACTCAAGACTGCTTCATGCCATGAAACAATTCAAAATGGTTCACGTCGTGAACCAACTCATGCCACTTCATGCCATGAAATGGTACCCAATTAAGATGGCCGCTGGGGGTCGATGACTAGATCATAAATACATCTTCTTTCCCATTTTTGTCATTTTTTCATCGCTCGACTTGCTTCGTTTCATGGTATTCTCGTCTGCATCGTCTTCTAGATTGCATGTGTCATCAGTGTGCTTCTTCCTGTGATTGCTTGCGACCATCGATTTCCAAGTAGGAGCTCTTCACACTTTCGATAATTTCATTCGTTTTCTTTACATCAATGAAAACAGTGGTTTAAGTCGTTCTCACTAAATCATCTGTGCACACATTGACTGAATCTGTGTTTTCATTCATCTGGTCATTGTTTTAATCTTAAGACCAACAAATCTTATCATAAATGCATACGGGTATGACCCGTGAAATAGCAGTCTGCTATTTCACGGAGTCAAATGCAAATCTCGGGTCGGGAAACATATAGTAAAATGGCTTAAGATTACATTGCCCACATCTTGGCCACCCATCACCACCGATAATCTAAAACACCTGCTCTTTCATGGATTTAACAACTGCTCCTTCACAATTTAACGCCTCTGCTACTTCATGGGTTAAGCCTTTCATGGGTTAAGCCCTTCACGCACTAACACTTCACGAACTAACCTTTCACGTGCTAACCCTTCACAAGTTAACATCTCACTAATTAATCTTTCATGCGCCACTCCTTTACGCTTGGCCATTTCACGGCCTGCTACTTCACAGTTTACTAATTCACACACATCCCTTCTTGATTTATTGTTCACCACACTAACACTCTTCCCATCATACACCCATGCAACTCACTAACACATTTTTTTTAAATAAAAAGAAAAAGAAAAAAAGGAATAAGGACGCCTGCGAGCTCCTACCAGTCACAATGACTGATCTACTTTCACATGTTAAACAAATGGCCTCCTCCATCACGTGTTAAACAAATGGCCTCCTCCATCACGTGTGAACCAAAGGTAGAGGGGAACGCGACCGTAACTCAGGCCAGTACCACAAGGTCACTAGCTGAAAAGAGGAAGAGAGAACCACGCGGCACCAAGTTAACCTACCTTGGGCCATGTGCACAGATAGTCCATGATACAGTAATCTAGAAAGACATTCAGACAGCTCACAGAAAAATTATGTTCGAGTACCACAGCCCTGAGTGTCTGAGGATATTAGAGAATACAGATGTCAAGAACAAAGCTGAAAAAAGTCAGCCTTGGCAGAATGGCATAAATCCTTCCTACACCATCAACCCAAAACTATGTGTGGATTTCCTAAAGACATGACAGAAACACCAAGAGGGGTATTGTCACAAAGGCAGATGGGTCCACTGAACAATTCCTCATTACCAAAGAAATGATCCAGGAATCTTTGCAGCTCCCCCCACCCATACCAACACACATCCATACCATCAATGAGATGCCTATGGAGGATATGCTAAAGAGGGTCTCTTTCAATTTAAATGGAGCAGAACATGATAACATCATAGTGGATGGAAAAGCTTGCAGAGCCATGCTCATGCAAGTTAAGCCAATGGATAGGTATAACATGGTCCCCCTCAACCGAATAGCAAAAGTCCATGAAGAAAAACTAGAAGACTGGGCTTGGTACATCTACCGAGAGATAGAGAATTACTTAAAGTCGCACCAGTCCAAGGTGTATAATCCATACCTCCTCACCAGTCCAAGGTGTATAATCCATACCTCCTCACCAAATTCCTTAGTCATGCAACAAATCTTCCCATACCCCAAGGCACATAGGAGGCAAGGGTATCTTAGACTGAAGGATCTTTAGAGCCCTCTACACACATTTCAAAAGAGCTGCAGAGCCAGGCAGTTTTAAAAGAGACAAAGGATCTCATTTAAGAACTAAAGGTGGGTAAGAAAACAAAGAAAGGTAAAAAGATGCAAGGGCTTACAACAATTAGAATCCAAAACTCAGTGTATGGAAGAAGAGGTTGCACAAGATATTGCATCTTTTCAACAAGTTTTGGAGCAAAAGGAGGCCAAAGATAAAGAGAACATCAACTTGACAGCATGAGAAGTTCGAGAGTCCATACATCAAACACCACCTTCCAGCCCTGCTCAAATGGTATTCACAAACCTTTCACCACTCCAAGAATTGTCATCTCAGATCAGCCCACCTCAGTGGAAGTTGGTGCGACACAAGCTCCAACAAAACAAGTGCCGCAAAAAAATGAAGGCGAAAGGAATGAAGAGGTCACCTCAGCACACCCAAAATCTTAAGAAGCTCCATAAGTTGAGAAGAGGAAGAGACCCGATGACACCACAAGTCCAAGTAAGAGAAGGCGATTTGGAAGCGAGGGCACAGTTGACGAAGGATCGTTCTTGCACAATCTCAACGCTCATCGCTTTCTCGAAGAAACCATGGAAGGCCTCGATATGCTACTGGTGTAGTAAATAGAAGGCTCGACCTCCACAAGTGTAGATCTTTGGATCCAAGAGCAAAAAGTATGGAGAAGTCACTTGCTTACCACTCACATCCTACATGAAAGGAATGTGAAAGGAATGCTACACTATGGAAACAGGTCCAGGAGTCTACGGACCAAGTAAAAGCACTTAAGGAACAAAAAGCAGCAATGGATCCCACTCAAAGGGAATTGATCCTAAAGAGCTTAAAGGCAGCCGAGGAACAGGAGGCAAGACTCCAGACTTTGGAAGGTAATAACAGATTCATCAGCAAGACCATAGTCTGTACCACCAAGGAAAATAAGGAGCTGAAAGCAAGATTAGAGTAGGCCAACTGCAAAAGGAAATGGCACATACCAAGGATAAGGAAGCACAATATACAAGGCAACTAGAGGAACCACAAGCCACATTCCAAGGAAAAGAAGATGGGTATATAGGAAAAATCAAAACACTCATTGAAGCAATTACTCAAGCAGAAAATAGAGTGGTAAGCCTACAAATAGAAAGAGAGCAGATGAACAAAGCACATGCCAAGAATATGAAGACCCTAAATGAGGTGATCAATGCAAAGTCCCAAGAGATAGATCAAATGTTAACAAACCAACCACATGAATTACATTGAACACGCCTCGGAGATAGGTTCATAATAACTACTCGGGCCCCTCCTCAAACTCCAACATTGTTTCTATCTACACTAACCCTCTCTCTTCTTTAATATGAAATTAACTTAACTGAAGACCTTAGTCTAGGAGACCTAACCCTCATTCAACAAAATACAAAAAGGGATGCTGACCCAATAATCATAATGGGAATCTTACAAGGGGATATAGTTCTAAACTACATAATCACGCTCTGACAAACGACATAAAAATTTGAAGAAATTCAGGTCGAAAGAATTTTGTGAGAAAATTACTCTGTGATTTGAGGAATTGCCTCACCAAGTCTTAAAAACATTATCCTAGAAATCTCATCATCAAAACTTGAAGACATTTTAGTGTGAAAAACTAGTTGGTTTTCACGACTGTGAATTTCTTAAGAAATTCACGTCGAAAAAAATTCAAATTTTGGGGTTGGGAAGGAGATCAAATCATAGAGTAACTGTTAAAGTCCATTGTTGCTGGTGATTTTAAACTCAAAAAATTAAAATTTTTTAGCATGAAAAACTAAAGGATTTTACAATCCTGATTATCTCGAGTCTTTCACATCCAAAAAAATCATTTTTTGAGTTTAGTAAGGTGAGCACATGATTTGGACATACTGCTAATCCTCATTGGTAATGATTTTGAACTCAAAAAATATTTTAGCATGAAAAACCAGAGTTTTTCACAGTCTTCGTGAATATCTCAAGTTTTTCACGTCCTAAGCAACTTATTTTTTTGAGATTAATAAGATGTCTACATGATCTAGATTGATTATCTTAGTCCATTATTGAAGGTGAAATTGAACTTTAAAAATAAAAAAGATTGGCATAAAAAATCAAAGTTTTAATGGTTGTGAAAAACTGGATGGTATGAAAAAAACAGAGAGTATAAAAGGTAACCTTGTTCTCACGAGAGTCCATTTCTCCCAAACTGTGAGGCCAATAACCATGTCCTAGTGCTCATCTCAAGGATCATCGTTTTGGCCTCTGACCAACAACGTAAAAGTCGACCCAAAAACCGCACCATAAAAATGTTCTAAAACAGACAAAAACAAGCTTGTGGACCACTTTCGAACTATTATTTGAGCTATCAAACGTAAGAATTTTGAGGTCAAGGGAGAAAAGTTATAGTATTCTTAGTGGGCAAGGCCAATAGGATGGTTCATCATGTTGATACCTACACTCTGAAGAATGTCTTTATCTATGGATTCTCGAGACAAGGCCCTAAGTGGAGAGAACTCTATGAGTTAGAGAGGAGATCTAAGAAAACTAAACGGGATTGTTTCTTATACATAAAAAGCCTAAACTCACAATGTGAGGATGGGGAAAAACTCAAAAAATATTAATACACAAATAAGGTGATGTTTCCTCAAGGGATTAAAGAAAAACACTTTGCACAATTTGATTATAGTCTCAAATCCAAATTCTTTTGATCAATGTTTCAAAGAAGCAATCCATTTAGACAACAACATGATGGAAGATAACCCAAAAGGATTCCCCAAAACCAACACAAAGAGGTGTACCAATTCCCTTTTCAAGCGGAAGAGGCATGGTGTACCAAAATCAATCCATTAAGCCAAGTGAGGATATATCAGAAGAAGAATCTACAGATGATACTCCAAGCGGAAGAGGCATGGTATACCAAAATCAATCCATTAAGCCAAGTGAGGATATATCAGAAGAAGAATCTACAGATGATACTCCAAGTCACTATTATGATACTCCAAGTCACTATTTGGTTGAGGATGAGATTGACAAAACCAAGGGGTATTTAAATTACGCACGTAAACCTCCAAGGTCTTCTTCACATGCTTCAAAACAAGTCCTAGTAAATGTAGTAAGGGGTTGTTCAATGCCATTGTTTATGTTAAGTGCAACATTAGGTAATCTTGAGAATTTTGAGAGTCAAAATAAGGAAGACTATACATTAGACTGACACTTTGGGAATATATTGGAGAATGAGGATTCCATGCATCCATCTCAAAATATGGGAAACTGAAAGTGAAACTGAAATTGAAACTGAAATTGAAACATAAATGGCTCCTATCAAAGTTAGATTTCCCTATGGGAAAGAATGTTGAACGGAAACAAGCAGTGCTTAGTCCTAAAGCTAGTCATGACATCATATCCAAACAAACTTGGTTATCTTTGAACAACCTACAATCAACCCTAGAAATATTGAAATGATAGATGCTAGTGTGGAATACATGGAAATATAAGGTTATTTCATTCTTCTCCTTGAGGGTGTTCGTATAGAATGGGAATCTTAGGTTATTGTTGAGGATCATCTTGGGTGGATTTTAGATAAGTAGTTCTCAATACTCAATTGATAAATCAATGCAAATTGTTACCTTAGAACACCTAATTTGTACATTTACAATGCTCTTATGATGAGAAGAGGAGTTGTTGCCACAAATGGAACCTCTACCATCTAAACCAATGGAGTTTGAAATCCTAGAAGCCTAAACTTGACCCTACTCGAAATTTTCCAATATTTAATGTAGGATTGAATTCCTTTGGAAATATCAACACAATTCAAGACCAATTTTATCCATGGTATAAACATAAGCTCATAAACATTGAACTACGGAAATTATTAAGCCAACCTGCATTATAAGCTTATCCTAGAGTGGATCCTTTTCACACAAAACATGAAGATGCAATGTCTGGGGTACTTTAAACATAAAATCTACATGCAATATAACCCCCTTAACTGTAAGTTTTTTATGATTGAGTTTATATTAAAAGTAGACTTAATTCTAGGACGATAATGGATGATTGCTACTAATGCTAAACCCATCTTCATTAGAAATGCAATCACCTTAAGATGGTATACCATTTTGTGATAGAGAGAATCTGACACACTGAATGATCTATTTAATGTTAGTAGTTCATTATGATTGAGTTTATGTTGCAAGAAAACTTAGTTCCGAGATGAGAATGGATGATTACTATTAATGCTAAACCTATCTTCATTAGAAATACAATCACCTTAAGATGGTGATACTTTTTGTGATAGAGAGAATCTGACATTGAAAGATCTATTTGATGTTACAAGTAAAAGGCTACAAGGCTCCTCCTAGAAAGCTTCTCAGCCTAAAAACATGTCTTCTCCATCGAAGTCCTTTACTAAAAAAATCTCTATTCCTTTCACTCCATCCTCACCATCCAAAGAACATGCTTTTGCCTCTAATTTCACAACCTCATAGTTGATAGCCACTCAGAGCGACACCAACATCACAACTTAAACCTTATTCTAACAAGGGTAACTCTTTGATACCTTCAATAAACCCCTTGTCTGAGAAAATAACCTCTCCAATGACTACTACGATTGATAATATAGACCTATCCTCTTTATCAGCAGTACCTTATGATGAAGCTTCTACTTCGAGATTGCCTCTTTGACAAACCTTGCCAAAAGAGTCAAAGGATTCTAAACTCTGTCATCAACATTATCTCTTAAAAGTAATCCTAATTCATTGATGATGACACCAAAGGTCATCTTTATTGCAACTGACAAAGCTAAATCCATCCAAGTGACCTCATCATCGATAGTCCCTCTCATGAAGACCCAAGCCTTATCATCAATGTTGTCCAAACTAAAAAATATCACACTCCTTTTGCAAAATAATGCTAAGAAAGGTACCAAACTACCAGTTCCACAAAAGAAGGTATATCCACCACATAAGATAATGTCAAAATATGTTCATGGTATCAAAAGGTAGGTGGAGAAGCAATTATTAGTAGCTCAAGGCTACTATGAGGATGGCAATATGATTTGGTTACCTTGCTAGCCAAGGCAACACTTAAGGCAATTTACACAACACAAATCTCAAAAGATTAGAAAGAAGAGCACTCATCAACCTCTCTTGTGGCAAGAACCCAAAAGAGCCTACCAAAATCTTCTTCCAACTCATCAGTTATGGGTTCCCAAGAAATTATAACAAGCATAGGGATTCTATAAAGATAATGAAGATGTGTGGATCTCCCAGAGATCCAAAAGACCCCCTCAACTTGCACAAAGGAAGAAACCTCATCAACAAAGGCACAAACACCCTCATCGTAAGATTCGTCAAAAATGGGAGCCTACATGCCTACTCATTGCTCAAGGGTATTATCATGGTAATTTCACCATATGGGTGTCCAAGGCCATGAAAGAAAGAATAACCTCCTTCTCTCACAAGAAGAAGCACACCCACATCTTGAATGGTGTGGCTATGCCAAAGCAATAGCAAGCATACCACAAGAACCCTCTCTAAAAAATAGAGAAGCCACAAAAACTTGCTTGTACTTTGAAGAGCTACCAGTCAAAGCTTTAGCTTCAATAATTACAAAATTAGTTGAACAATCAATGTCATAATTCGAACTATCTGACAACCCACTTTGGGAGTCACTACCAGAGGTCCTTGAAGCTTAGCAACAACAGGCAAAAGGAAGGGCCCCAAAACCCATCAAAGGCAAGGAACAATATAGTTACGAATGTTCATTCGTGATTTTCCTCAAACAGTCACATCATGCGTAATTTAGGTTTTTCACTCCTAAAAAAGTCACTCAAAAAGGATCATATATCATGCTCAACACTTCTTAAAAGTCGGGGGAGTAATAAAGGACACTTAAAAGCATGCAATTCAAAAACTCAACTGTGGTCTCGTGAAAAACTTAAGTTTTTCAAACCCACAAAAATTAGCTCAAACAACATTAAAGACTATTCCTAGATCTTCAAAACGATTAGATGAACCATAAAATCACCTCATAAGAAGAAAATGACATAGTTCAGTTGACATGAAAAACCAATGGAAACTCACAACCATAAGTATCTCGAGTTTAGCACACCAAAAAAAGTAAGTCCAAAAGCAATGAAAATCATATCTAGCCTTTCCAACAAATCACTTGAACCACAAGATAACCTTAAACAAAGAAAACTCAAAATTTCAATTGACGTGAAAAACTAGCCAAAGTTCACGAGCTGTGAGTATCTAGAGTTTTTCATGTCCAAAAAAGGTAGTTAAAAGACAGTGTAATAATAAAAAGGTCTTCAAAATGATTATGTACTCACCCACTTATGGAAAATGAGATTTTTTTTGCACCATAGCCTGGTCATTAGCATTGTTCTAGGTACATCTCAACATGGGGGGGCCATGGTGGACGAAAGCCTGGTTAATATCACGACCCATTATTTGGAGTTTCCTTAACAAGTGCAAACAAAATAGGTTATCCTTGTGACACCGCACATCAGCGATATGAATCACTTTAGCAATAATCTCATCACCATAAAATTCCACATTTCTCTCAAGAAGATAAAGAACTTTCCAATTAACCTCACAAGTCAAAAGAATTCTTTCATGATTTTTTGACTTCAACAACAGCTACATCAAGAGTTTGCTTGACTCACTCAAATGCACTCATTGTATATCTGCTTGTAAGAGCACATAATAAATTTATACATTAAAAAAGTAAAAAGCACATGGATGAAGAATACAAGTATAGATCCACTTCAGTTCATTTGACAAAGTCCTACCATAACACGGAAAGTAACAACTAAGAAGCTACATTTACATCACTTCAATGTACTATCTCGTTCTCCTGATTATGTCAATGACAACAATACAAAAAGGGAGGAATGTTAATCCAATTTGGGGTTAACAGGAGTTGCCACAATAATTCTACATAAAGTAGCCAAGATAGAGACACAAAAAGTATGTATGATCAATCTATGAAGCAACGATATCCAAATTTATAACTTGGACGGGCGCTCCAAAATGGTCTAACAAAACACTTATGAAGATTCCCACTCTAAGAGCATGTGACCAAAAACTAAATTGAATTCCGTGTGAAAAAACTTCACGCATGTAATATGAGATTAAGCATTATACAAGCAAAAGGCCACTTATGAGCCTTACCACCATAATTTAAGTGTGTGTGAACACTTATAGCCTTATAGCCTTGTATATAAGTCACACTCTCTCATAATATAACATACTCTCCCACCCATTAGTAAGCCACATGAAGAAGATGAAACACAAAGCCATTGTCTGTAATATTGGCCACTTCGACAATGAGATGGACATGCATGGCCTATCATGAGTAAAGACAATAACCATAAAGCCTCACATTGCTAACCACTGGATGTTCTCCAAAACCAAAATTGGCATCATTGTCTTATCCGAGGGGAATTCAATTGGGTTGTGCCAATAGACATCTTAGTTTTATGATGTCTTGCTCTTTACCAGTTAGAGTTGTGGAAGGAAAGAAAATTTTGCAAGTACAACAAATCAATGTATGTTCTTCCCCAGCATTTGGATGCAAATTTGAAAGAAAGGGGCGCAGGTGATAGAGTTTGATGTGGGAGAGAGAAAGATTGGTTCTACCCATCTAGTGTAAAAGGAAAAGAGAGAGGGGGCATGAGAGCTTCTAAGTGAAAGAATGAGAGAGAGTGTGTGTGTCTGAGAGAGAGTGAGTGGCAGAGAAAGAAAGAAAGGCCCGCAATGATAGTCAACGGCCTCTCCATCATCTTACCAATCCAAATACCTAGCATCCCAAAGCACCACCACATCTACCACCGGCATAAGGAATGACTGACAAAGCCAACAATTGGCATCCTCACACAGCCATCAACAAAATCCCCCCCCCTCGATACGAAGAGTCTGACATGCCAAAACACCAACACTAATTCCACCAACAAGGTAACACTGCCACCACCTACACAAAGCAACCGGCGAGAAGAAGATTGCATGCAACTGCTACCGGCATTCTAGCACATGTTTTGGTACACGACGATCAATGCAATGCTCATAATAAACGTCTCCCCAACAACCAATAAGTGAAGGTAAAACACTTCTCATCCTCCTTTTTCTACTTATCTTGGCTCCCCACTAAGTGGATAGAGCACTCCCCATGGAGGGTAGAGCTAGTACAAAGCTGGTAAAACTAGGATTGTTTGTAAGTACATCGCCCAGATAATTGTCAAACCAACCCCTCGCAAACCCCAAAGAAAATCCGGTATCGCCCCAGTAAGACCCTTACAATTTTTTGGTGGGTAGTCAATCCTCTAATTTCACATCCCTTCACCCACCACTGCACATAGAAGTGGACCGTCCTTCCTACCTTGTGGTCCATGTGCACCCATCCATGCACTCATGCCTTTCGCCACCCACCAGAACTTAGACACATAGAACCAGACTGTTCTTCCTACCTTGTGGTCCATCAGAATACCTATCCATGTACCTATGGCTTTCGCTGGTCATACTCAATGGTCTCAACCACAAAACGTATCAAGGCACTCCGACACCAGATCCCATTCTTGCATGCAAGATCCATCCCCCATGTCACCACTTTGCATGCTTACATTCATTCACGTTATATTGTTGCATCCTCTTCATTGAGTCTCATTTTTTCTCAGTCTAGCCCTCTTCTCATCTACGAATCACAATTTTGACGTCTGCACACTCACACAAGGGCCACTAGCCTTTCATGGGTGCATGGCACGCTTGGACTTTGTCAAGATACCCAACGGATAATCTTGCTGAAATAATACGTCAAAGTATCATATATGTGACATTCGAGATATGGGCATATGGTTCAAAGGTAATATAGCTATCATCCATATGGTGTAGAGTATGGTCAAAGGAGGATTCACATCAGCATACTATTGGCATCTATTACAACTGGGAAGAGGTTCAAACTTACACCCAAATCTAGGTAGTTTTGGAGATCTTGTAGATGCTCACTTCCAGGGTAGATTAGTGCTTTAGTTAAGGGTTAACCATGCTCTTCATCCATTGCACTCTAGCTTATTTAAAGGCAATGATCTAATGCAAGTATACACAATCATTCTCCCATTTCATTTTTTTTGTTATGATGTCTATTTCATTAGCAATGCTATTAGCATTCATTTCTTTTCTAGCTTAGTTAGGTTGATGCTTTCACCATGAGTTTAATCATCTACTTCAAGCCCCCATAATGCCAACATGGTATTAGAGCTTAGATCCATGTCTGCTATGCCCATTCTAACTCTAGGTTATCATCTAGGATAAATAGACTTAGCACTAATCAATTTTACAATCTTAAAAGCCATGAAACCTTCTCTCTTTATACTCACAGTAATGGGAAGCTTGAATGTACCTCATATTGGACACCATAACTTAAGCGACTCTTGGGACATGTCCCTAGGGCCTAGGTGCAACTCACCATCAGCTCAATGTCCCAGATCAACCATCACCCACCTCTGCCATCGCCAACTAGGCTAGGAGGAGAAAAATAAAGAAATCGAGCAAATTCAATAGTTTTGCATGAATTGGTATAATTTTTGAGGTCTAGGGTTTTTGGCAGCTGCACGAATACCTTGTATGGTCAAAATCTTCAAAATTGGTATGGAGAAGTAGATGCAACACCGTGGGTAAATCATACACACCACCTCTCATAAAATAGAGATTCATACATGATATTTGAGCTTAATGTTGTGATTAGGGCTTTCAAAATCAAGTTAGCTCACTGTGCTATAACATCATATTGAAGCTTTTTGGCTAAAGATTTGAGAAAAGTCTCCATTTGAGTGCTCCTTCTGAGCATTAGATTTTCCCTTCAAAACAATGAGCTAAAATCACTAATAGATGGTTAGTGTAGGCTTAATCTCAATTTTGGATTAATTATCAAAATTTAAAATTTCATCTTCTTATGAATCCTCAAATGCCAAGCATTTCAAACGAATGAGGTTGGGTTGTCAATAAGGTGGGTGTGAAGAATGAGGTTGGGTTGTCTAGGAGAATGGAATAATTTAGGACATGCACTCTAGCAAGTACATTGGCAAAACATGAGAACCATGGGTGGCTTGCGGACATGGTCGAATGGACCCGGGTGCTTTTGAGCCTCTTTTTGAAGTGTTGGTGGATCTTTGGCTTGCTTGCTCAAAGCATGGCAATGTCGACGAAAAGAAGTGAAGCATTGCAAGGCTTAGGGTTGAAATTTTGGATTGGTAAACAATGTTGACCTTGAGCATGCGACATTGCCTTTACCTTTTGGGCATCTCTACCTCGCTTGATTGGCATGAATGTAGGAAAGATTTGTTCCCTGGAAGAAGAAGATACAATGCATGGTGGATTGAGTCACCGCTTTATATGAAGATCGCCGTTTAGATGCATGGATCCCACGGGTCCATGGATAATCATTCGGATGCCCATTTGAGTGGACGAGATGAAAACTTTGATGGTATTATGGGGGCTTGAAGTAGATTATTAAACTCATGGGTGAAAGTATCAACCTAGCTAAGCTAGAAAAGAGATTAATGGGGGCTTGAAGTAGATTATTAAACTCATGGGTGAAAGTATCAACCTAGCTAAGCTAGAAAAGAGATTAATGCTAATTAGATTGCTAATGAAATGGATAACATAATGACACAATGAAATGGGATAATGATTGTATATAATTGCATTAGATCATTGCCTTTAAATAGGTTAGAATACAATGGATTAAGTGCATGGCTAACCCTTGAACAAAACCCTAATCTACTCTTGTTGAAGTGAGATCCCCAAAATTGCCTAGATTTGGATGCAGGTTTGAACCTCTTCCCACTTGTAATAGACACCTAGAATATGTTGATATGGATCCTCCTTTAACCATACTATACCATATGGATGATGGTTGTAAGGCCTCTGAACCATATGCCTATATCGCAATGTTACATTATATTTTGGTGTCATCAACAAAATATTCATGGCTACTATGATGTCAATGCTAGCTCTAGTTAATGTTCACAATGTTGGTTATAACCATCCAAGTCCCATAGGTCTTACTCATAGAGTTTTACAATGTGAGTTATGATGATAGGTGCTAGACTTCTAGTTATTCACTTAGGATACATGGGTGAACACAGGTGGCAGGTTCTAGCTGGTCTAGAAAGCCCAATGGTCTTTAATGCACTTAGCCTTGGTTGAGACACCTATTTCTTTCTCTTCTGCTTCTCCGCTTAAGCTATCTTCACCTATAATAAGAGCCTTTTGTGCTTTGTATCTATAGAAACAATCCTTCTCTTCATGTCTTAGTTTCTCACAAAAGTTGCAAGACTCCTTTGAAAATCCTTCTTTGATTCTTTGAAGAGTGCTATGTTACCAAACCTTTCGTAGCCTCCTTTGTTAAAGAAAGCTTCTTCCAAGTTGCCTTGCCTTTGCTTGACTTTGTTGTCTTCATTTAGAAGGATGCTTCCACATCCATCAATTTTAGAGAAGGCAAATTTGTGTGTGGTAACAATGTTACTAAACTCCTCTTGAGCTAGGCTCTTTAAGAGCACTGATCACATCTTCTTCAATGGTCTTTTGATCCCTCCAATCTGTGAGAATACTTTTCATATAGTTAAGATGACTCGGAAGTGACTCTTAAGCTTTAAAAAAACTTGTTGATTTTAAAAAATTTGGGTTGTGCCCCAAATAAAGTATTTAGAGTATTCCATGCCTCTTTAGATGGATCTTTTCTATCTATGTGATGGATATATATATCACTTAGTCCCAAAGCAATGATGGCCAATGCTTTTGCATCTTTGTTGCTGATCCACAAGGTCTTTTTATCCCTTGTGGTTGGCATCTTTTCTTTCCCATTTACACTACCCCACAACCCTTTCCTGATAAGGGTAAATATAATTTTGGTTTGCCAAGTATGAACGCTATAGCTCTCAAATTTGTCATGTTGGCCATTTTCTTGGGTAGGTCTTACCACTTGGCTTTGCAATCTCAAGGGCAGTTTCTAAACCCTCACACAAAGATTTATGAGATGCTAGAAGTACCCGTCACCATAAAGATGCATGTGGAAAGACGAAAATTCAAACATACCAAAGTATTTTGCATTATCATAGTAGTATTTTTTGGTTTTGGGCCTTCTTGATCTTCTGCTTCGACACCCATCTTGCCAATGTACTTGCCAAAGTGGGTGTCCTAAATTATTCCATTCTCCTAGACAACCCAACCTCATTCACACCCACCTTATCGACCAGCCTTCCTAACACATCAACCAATAATTTCATATCTTGAACCATGAGTTGAAGAAAGCAGACATATAAGTGTCGAAGAAAGTAGTGTGTTGGAGATTTCACCGAAAGAAGCTTCTACATGGGCCCACCTTTTATCCATGCGATATCCATGGGATCTAAATGTGACAAACACGTAGGCACTGTTCTTTCACAAACCTGTGTTGAGCCTTACCATTGAGACAGTCATCCAAGGGAGATTTGTAGCTATATTTGGTTACAGTGATGTGTGTGAAGACATTAGGACCATCCGGGTACATTTTTGGATGGAGGGACCATGGAGAACACAAGCTTGGCCCATGGTATGATCCATTGCCTCAACCTTCTTCAAATAAGCACGAACCTTCCATGGCTTGCTATGTGACCACGCCACCCAGTGATCCACACTATCTCTATCCTCAGTGCTCGCAAAACAATAAATCCCTCGAAGAAAAGAACGAAGAGTCTCAAAGATAGTAGTTGAGTTGAAGAAGTCTTTGTGCTAGAGAGATGTACACCCACAGATGCAAATCATTCCATGGTGATCTTGGCGCTCATTCCATGGTAGTCCTAGCACTCATTCCACTAAACACAAGGTGCGGACCACTAAATAAACTTTCTAATTTTGAAGGATCCCAACCATTTCGACGACTTAACTTCTATATTGTACAAACGTTTCATGCCACCTCGACAAATTACCTACCACCAGGGCTACCCAAATCATCTCACCAATATACCATGCATCCGACTACAAATCGATTCCGAACCATACCACTCAACCTCACATATTAACTTCATGGCGTATCTTGGGCCATCCATGCCTTAGCACTCCCATATCAACTTTACCACCGGCTTAACTTCTGTATTGTATTGTACAAACGTTTCATGCCACCTCGACAAATTACCTACCACCAGGGCTACCCAAATCATCTCACCAATATACCATGCATCCGACTACAAATCGATCCCGATCCATACCACTCAACCTCACATATTAACTTAATGGTGTATCTTGGGCTATCCATGCCTTAGCACCCCCATATCAACTTTACTACCGGCTTAACTTCTATATCGTACAAACGTTTCATGCCACCTCGACAAATTACCTACCACCAGGGCTACCCAAATCATCTCACCAATATACCATGCATCCGACTACAAATCGATCCCGAACCATACCACTCAACCTCATATTAACTTCATGGTGTATCTTGGGCCATCCATGCCTTAGCACCCCCATATCAACTTTACCACCGGCTTACAAGACATGAGGATACGGCCACTAGTAGGAAGGGAAGCATGTTAACCACTCCATAGGTTAACATGGTTTCACCCATCCGACCTATCACGCGTAAGGCGCTTTGCACCATTTTGCACCCTTGAGAACGGATACTTATCTTTTGTAGGACGATATTGGAATATATCAAGCGACCTTACCTTGTGCTTAACGTTAGATAGAAAAAGTCTTAAGGACTTCACATACATTCTTGCTTAAGACTAGTAATAGAGACTCGACCATTTTTAAGTTTGGCCAACCTAGTGTAAAAATTTGTATAGGTCCTTTTTAACAATAAGTGATACATAATCATTCCATTGCAAAACAATGCTTGTGAACTCTCCTCTTCCCTCTTCTTGCTTGCATGTATGCTATTGAATCATGCTAGATAGGATTGTTTGTATTACCTTTTCTCATCTTCTCCCACCTTTCGCGAGGGAGAATCATCCCAAAAGACCATCTCTATTTTCCTCCATCTAAGCGAAGAGAACTCTCTACTGCACGCTTGAGAATGGATACATATCTTTTGCAAGACAAGGTTGGAACATATCCAAAACCCTTACCTTGTGCTTAATGCTAGATAGAGAAAGTCTTAAGGACTTCATCACGTACGTACTTTTGCTTAAGACTAGAAATAGAGACTTGACCATTTGTCCGTTTGCCCAACCTAGTGTGAAAATTTGTATAGGTCATTTTTGACATTAATATATAATTATGCCATTGCAAAATAATACTTGTGAACTCTCCTCTTTCCTCATCTTGGTTACATGCATACTATTGAATCATGCTACATAGGATTGTTTGTATTACCTTTTCTCATTTTCTCCCACCCTTTGCGAGAGAGAATCATCACAAAGTACCATCTCTACTTGCTTGCATCTAGGCGAAGAGCTCTCGCTCTTCACCCCTACCCGACAAGGAACATTTTGGTGTGACAATGGAGTGAGGACGGACAAGCAACACGACACAAGCATGGTAAAGCTCTAAGTCAAGGCCCAACGACACAAGCTTCGACAAGGCTCAAGTATGTGCTTGACTTAAACAACTCCCTCAACCTCAAAGAAATAGAAATATTATTTCCGTAGAGCATACTCGTTGCAATCTTAAAAATGGTGCAACTCTTGCACTCTATAATACCATTTTGATGTAGAGTGTAACCAATGGTGAGCTAGCACTTCAAATCTCTTGTCTAGTAGAAAGCCACAAATTGATCAAACATGATTTTATTTTATTTTTGTTGATCAATCTCGAGTTGCTTCAACTTGGTTTTCTTCTCAATTCCGAGTCATTCCTAAAACTTTATAAAAAAAAACATGAGAATAATTCCTTAACATACTCAAATCTTTTTTTTATAATTATCAACAAGAGAAAAAAACTAAAGACACCTTCTAAAGCAACATGAATAAGGTGATGAGAAGCCTTTTCCTAAAAGTTGCCTCTTGTGATTTCTGGTGTCGTTTTCCCATCATACGAGCTTCGCATACATCCGGACTATCCAAACATAATGACAAACACGTAACTAGCTTACTTTTTTGCATTTGTAACAACACCTACACATCAAAATGTACATATCTGCTATGCTATAATTTGCTTCTTCCATTCTTCCGACATCACCTTCAAGGTCGATGATGGTCACTTCATATCTAAGATCAAACGAACATTTGAAATAGGTAACATGAGTGAGATACTTCGTGCGCCTTTGAAGACACTTTCATCGTTGCTTTCCAATGACACCTGATGTAGTCTCCCACATGCATGCTTAAAGGAGGAATGCCAATCTTAAGTTATCATATTCATTCACTTGACATATACCCAAGCACATGCACCCCTGCACTAGACATACTTCCTTTTAATTATTCTCCGTTCTTTAGTTAAGTACTCATTTACATGGAATCATTTGGACTTAGATACACAAATATTCATGAAAATCTTGTCAGATTCGCATACCACGACTGCATTAAAGAGCAAAGCACTTCACTCACTCGATCCTCTTTCCTTGCCTCAACTATTTACTTCACCTCACTAACCAACCAAAAAGGAAAAATTATTGGTTGGCAGTTAGGTTGTAGAAGTGCAAAACATGTCGCTTCCAGTGAAACTAACCACCTACACTCCAGAATCTTCCCCTCACAATTGACGACGAGAATCCCCTTTCTATAGACCACAAAAAGACAAGCGAGCATTTGAAGCCTCTAGTACTCACAATTCTGGGATAATGTGTTGCTGCTTCAAACAGCAAAACCCCACTTCTTGAGGGGTTTTTATTGTCTGCAAACCGGTGAATATTGCATTGGGAGCTTCTGGTATGAAAGGTGTACTGCTGCTTCAGACAGCAAAGCCCCACTTTGCGAGGGGTTATCATCTGCAACCCACCTCGGGTGACCTTGATAACACACACCAGAAGTGCATACGGATCACTGAAAGTATATTTTCACAAACATCTACAAAGTGTGCATGCACTTGAAAGTGCCCTGGTGATTAAATTCCTAACATGAAATGGGAAGGGAAATGATCTGTCTTCCTATGATATGTTAAAAAGCTTTTCACTTTCCAGCACTTCCCCACCAAGACAGGAAACATCAAAATCACCTGTGTTGGTGACAACACAAATAAAACTGCAGACAAAAGTGGAAAGGCACAACTAACAGCGGCCTTTAACACCACTTTACAAGAAGGCCCTTCCTTTACCAGGCCATTGATCCATTACTCCTCTCAAGAGGAGTATCTACTATGGCAATCCTTTATTAGCACTTGCATAGGCATATGTTTCAATCCCAATGCACAACTTGATCAGAAGATTCTGAGCTATGAGATCCAAGTAACATAGGAGTTCATGAAAAGCATCAACTTGATCTTCAGCTCAAACGCTCTGTAAGGTAAGCACAGCTCTTGCTCATGTTATGCTAGCAACTGGCTCTCAGAGCTAATCAAAAAGCTGCCACGAAGAGAATGAGCAATGTTGCCATTTGCACTTGATTATGCCAAAAATTTTCTTGAGCAGACCAGCCAGAAAGGTAAGGAGCCTTGCACTGCATAAATGCAACAACCTTGCAAGCTAAAATGATTCATCTGATCGTGAAGGCCAGCACTCGCAAAGCTTTGAGCTCCACTTACCAGCATACTGCCAAGTTCAACTGCAAGCACTAACAGAAGCCTTGAGCTCAACTCACCAGCACATACTGCCAACTTCAACTGCAAGCCCCATGGAGTACATTAGGGAGTGCACCACCAAATCTTCACATTGGCAAAACGTTCAGGAAAATTGGCTACAACGCATGGCTTCTGAATGATCTGCTTCCACTGCTTGCCCTTCCAATAGTAGATAAAGATTTGATCCTCCCACCAGGTGCAAAGGAGGGTGATTCCATGCCATCATCTTCTGCTCGCCATCTCAAGTCATTTTTCCTCTGAGAACGTGAGTTGGCAGTTTCTACATTTGACAAAAATATTCTGCAGCATCACCCAAGAAAACGAAAAAAGATTTGTCATCGCATGAAAGCCAGAAAAAGTTCTGACAAAAAGGTGTTTGAACACTTCGAGAAAAAAAAAGACTCTTTATATTTTATATATATACATAAACAGGTACAACACAAAGTGCCTACCCCTGTTGTTGCTGCTGATTTGCTGAAGGTTTCAGGTGGTGGTTGGTGAAAAGTCTACCTGAATTATCCCCTGTTAGATCTGTAGCTACATTTGACAGACAGACATCTAGATGATCATGTGCTTTCCTCTTTCCATTAGGACTTGACTGTACCATTTTCCTTCTAGATCTATATATAAGAGCCTCTCTACTTGACAAATCTAATCTCTGGTCTTTCATCGATAAGTCTCTCTTTTCCACAGCTCCACTTTCAGGCCGCCTGAAAAAGGATGCAGCTGTGTATGAACCATTTTCAGCTATAATTGGTGCCCCATTCAGGACACCCTCGTTACAAAATGCCCCATCATCATCTTCTTGGAGACTTAATTCTGAATCATTGGAAGATGGTACAGGTTCAAGACAGCCATTCAATCCTTGTGAATCTGCTGATGATAGATCCGGGTGGGGGAATAGTGAATTTCTGCCCTCATATTGAGTACTCCCCTTAGCATCCTGAGCAAAGCTTGGCCGTGTTTTCCTGGTTACAGAAGGGATAAAATCGTTTTCCACATTATAAGTCAATTTTCTGCCCAAAATAGGACTCAATAATAGCCCTTCACCATACTCCCTTTGAGGCACAGCACCACTAAAAGTGGAAAGATCCAGCCGAGACAAGACATCTGGACCCCCCGCCGTTGTAGCCTGGAATGGCTTTCCATGAAGTATAGATGGTTGTCGGTAATTCCCCCACCCCTCTGGCCTGATCAAATCAGGTGAAGGCTTCTGGGACAAGAGCAGTGACTCGCTTTTCCCATTCAAAGAGAAAGGTGCTGCATTCAAAGAGGCATGCACCTCCTCGGGTAAGGCTGAGACCACTGACTCAGAAGCCGACAGCTTAATAAAACCACCCTGCTTTGCATCTGCTGAAGGAGGCAGTAATTGATCCAGGGCTCCAGTTCGTAACTGTTCCTGTTGAATTTCTGGCAACAACTCAACACACTTTTCCTGTCGCACAAAAAAACAAAAAGAGAAAATGAACAGTTATAGCACAGATATTTGCTACAAACAATTTCTGTAGCTAAATGCTAGACAGTCAAAGGGGCTCACATAATGCACATCTCTTTAATTCATGATGTCATCCACTTACATAGAAACAAACCATTTACTTCAACAATAAATACCAATGGAAAGTTCAAGTTATTTTCTAGACTTTCCAAAAACCTAAGTGCAATCTTCAGTCCATACTCTAGTGCTATTGTGTGGTCTACAAACCGAATATGGACAGTTTGGAGGATTCGTATTTCCTTGTTAGAGGTGAAATTCTAGGATTTATGAAAGATATACTGCAAAAGCATTTGTCAGGAATGTTTTCCATAAATCAAGAACAAAAATTGGCAAGTCTACTCACAAAGCTTCGAATCATCAACTCTATCACAAATAGCTTGCCGCAACTTATACGAAGACTTCAAAACTGCATATCTGCTAATACAGCAGAAAGATGTGCATATCTGCTAATACAGCAGAAAGATGTACCAATTGAAAGTTCAAGTTGTTTCCAAACTTAACCAAAATCAAACGAGACTACTTACAAACCTTCAGATCATCAACTCCATCATGCACACCATAGACTACATGCTAAACATCCCAACTCACGTCATTGGTACCCAAGAGTAGGTGCACGTTCATGCATAAACATCTCACCATAATAGACAGATCTTCACGAATAAACCATCGAACTGAGTTTCTGCAACTTCTCCGGAGGTGCTCCGGAGGTGAAGGGCAGACTCAGCCATGATGAAGGTTGGCACTAAAGAGAGCGCAAACATCTACACACACAACGTTGCTGGTTGGGCAATTGGATAGAAAAAATTAATAGAAAAGAGCTGGCCGCAACCTGAATGAAGACTTCAAAAGAGATCTGTGTATCTCCTGAAACAGCATAAACATATAAGGAT
Source organism: Cibotium barometz (assembly GCF_041138505.1). NCBI lineage: Eukaryota > Viridiplantae > Streptophyta > Polypodiopsida > Cyatheales > Cibotiaceae > Cibotium > Cibotium barometz. Next base: position 5,891,202 of record NC_141090.1, on the reverse strand, counting down.
GGAAAGTTTATGTTATATTCTAAATATCAACAATGGCTACCTATTCATCTTATCACCACCCAGGCAGCATTACGTGCAAGGGCATGTCCACCTTCAAGCTCAAACTAGATACCATGTTGAGAATGTAACAACTCTTCGAAGGTGGAAGCAACCTGGCCTTATCACTTGAAGAGCAAAGTCAACCCCATTAGCTGCGTTTCTTTGTGGTTATATATATTACATGTTGGGATTCAAACTCGCACCCTGAGGGGCACACGGTGTTTTCATCTTAAAGCTACTTTGCGTCCTCTTCTGTTGGTCAGCACCTAGGGGTGGCCCTAGATGAGGATGCAACAGGTAATATGCGACTTATGGGCACTGCTGGCATGTGTTAGTGTAAAAGAACTTCTTTATCAATAAGTGTGCTTTCCTACATATTATAACCCAAGTGCACATCCCTAATAGGGTGGACTCCCTAAAGCAAATCCTCGAACTACCAAGCCTAATCCAGTAAGGTTAGGGGACCCTGGGATTAGGAGATAGCAAACATAGAGAGGGCTGGGGTTTAGAATTAATAAAACTAGGCTATTGGCTATCTATAGCAATCTAAAAAGAGCAGATCTAATCGTTAAGATGGCTGATGGAACATCTTCAAGACCCATTGGTTTATTTCGCATCATCGGAAATCCTGTGTATTTCTCAGTTGTTTTTTCTCTCATAAGAGGTATGCTTTCTAGGGTTACAGCCAGGTTGCATGTGGATTCTGAGAGAGGAGGAAACAAGTTGACTCATGCATGTTGGGATTCGGAGTCGTATGTGTGTGTGTGTGTGCCCACCAATGTGAGTGTATTGGTGTGAACACCTATCTAGGTGTGAACAACCCTTATACGCGTAAGTGTATTTGTGTGTGTGTGTGTGTGTGTGTGTGTGTGTGTGTGTACACGTGAACCACCTCTTGTCGCCCACCTTAGTGTTTGTGTGTGTAAGCAATGAAGTCATCAATTTGCCATGTGTCATTGCCCCATGGTTTGTGTGTTGAGAAAGGTAAGGTATTTTGCCTATAAAATCATTTTACCTTGTAAGCTTCAAATCAATTAATACAAGCATCACAATGTATGTGCAAATACAATCTGTTGAGCTTTGTTCTCTTATCTCTCTACCCTTCTCTCATTACTATAAACATCATGTTTCAGTTTGAACCTTCATAGCTTAACCGCCATAGCTTTGTATCTGCTAACCCTCACCCACAATGCATGTAGGAGATGTGCAGAGAAAGCCTTCTGAAACCCTTACTTTCTCTCTGGTTGAACTCCTTGAAGGGCTGCGATTCAGTACACATATGATACCCTTGGCATGTTGGGAAAACACGTGGGAAAGGGGTTGTGTTAACAACCTAAATTGTGGCAGAGGTCTTTAGGGCCTGTGCAGAGTAGTTGGAAGAGCTTTTGGACAGCATGCAAATGGAGTTTGGTGGGCAGCAGAAGCACATGACAGCCTATCTACAGAAGCAGTTTGTTGTTTGGCGCAGCAGAGAAGGGAGAGAGAGACCAGGGTGACCAGCAGAGGAAAGGTCAAAGTAAGGTACCATGCCTACTGTTGTATGCACAGAAGCCTTGTTGTAGTGATCCATAGCCCTAAACTTGATTAAGAACAAGATGCTGATTAAACATGATTAAGAGAGGAGAAGAGAGAGAGAGGTTTTTTTGTATTATATGGTATAAAATGATGACTGAATGTCTGTACACATTCTCCTTGGTCTTACCCCGTAGGGATGATCTCTAGCCTTCTACATGCTTCTACTGACTCTTAGACTTCTTCAAAAGGTGATATGACTTATGATGAATATGCAAATGATTACTTTATGCTTATATATGGGTTAGAGTAGCTGGTCGGCCTGTTGTCCTACTGTTGGCTTTCTGTGGACCCAGAATATTGCTAAAAATGCTATTAAATTCAGTGCTTATTCCCTTATTGGTCCAAACTGTTTCCCGACTAGTTGTAGATTGGCGACTCTGGCGATTGCATGCTTGGGTTCCCCCGATGGCTGTCGACTCGGTACCCATGCCCTCCATCATGCTTGACATGCTGATGATGATAATGATGATAATGTTGATGTTATCCTAAATGCTTCCCTAAACAAGGATTATGTTATTCATGTTGCGTATTACGCCATGGCATGTGTGTGCACGTGACATCCCCTCCTGCTAAACTTGATGACGGGTGGACAACCTTGTCATCCTTCCTACCTTCTAACTTTGACTGAACACCTTCCCCTTTTGACCTCCACTTCCAAGTCTTGTTGAAGAACTGAGCATATGTTCCTTTGTTGTCCCCATGCCTGCTATCTCTTTCCTTCAAAACAACGGTGAGTCACCTGCCGAAACTGATCATGCCTGATGCTAGGCCTCTAGAACTAATTTGAGAGCCAATGATGTATTGGTTCTGCGTGCATACCTCCAAAGAATGTTTTCGCTTGTTGCAGACCACTCCATATGCTACCCTGGCTGCATTCTTCTAATGGATCTGTGTACCTCCTTGGGACTATGCTTAGTGGTTGAGCCTGAATGCTTTGATACCAATGTCGCATGCGCGGGGGCTTTACTACTTTGTCCACCACTGTCCTTGCTACCTTGCAAAATATTACAAATGGATACTCTTGATCTTTGAATGATGATTCTATTGAATGCCTAATGATGCTATTTATATAGAAAAGGTATGAATTCATAATCAAGTCGGTTTTGCCTATTTTTCCACAAAACATTGTCCAAAAAGTCATATTTTGTAACTATGCCCAAAAGGTGTCCCAACCATTGGGTTATGTCTTGGGCACTTTTGGGGAGCCTATAGGGCTACAAAATCTGCTCTAAATATGCCCCTAAATCTGCCCATATATTTGCTAATAAGAATATACATGTCTATAAGCATCGAGATTAACGGATGCACATGACATCTTCTCCTGCTAAGCTAGGGTAATCCATACAACTTTGTTCCGATTCCGTTCCGGTCCAAATAAAGACTCCACTTCATATCCACTGGCTTGATCCCAAGCTCTCTAAGTTGGTCTTCAAGTTCTCTGGCTCGGTCTCAAGATCTTCTGAATCACATGTAATCCGTCCTCCTCACATGATTCGGATAGATTTTCTGGAAGCTCCTCTGAAACTGTTGGGTCAATCTCATCCTCCTCCAAATAGGATGTGGATCTCATTTGGAGAGATCCACCTCCTTGGGAACTATCGGCTTGACCTCATCCTCCTCCAAATAGGATTCGGAAAGATCCACTTGCTCGATCTGAGGTTCCAGATCTACTTTGGCTTCTGGCTCTAGCTTTGGCTTTGGCTTTCGTTTTGGCTCCAGCACGTGCATCCCAGGTAATGGCACCTCCTTGGGACTATTATGCTTAGTGGCTGAGCTTGAATGCTTTGATACCAATGTTGCATGCGGGGAAGCCTTGTTGTACTAATACATAGCCCTAAACCTGATTAAGAACAAGGTGTTGATTAAACATGATTGCGACAGAGGAGAAAGAAGAAGAGAGAGATAGTTGGTGTCAGGGTTTTCTTGTATTATATGGTACAAAGATTGCAACAAGGTGTTGATTAAACATGATTGCGACAGAGGAGAAAGAAGAAGAGAGATAGTTGGTGTCAGGGTTTTCTTGTATTATATGGTACAAAGATTGCAACAAGGTGTTGATTAAACATGATTGCGACAGAGGAGAAAGAAGAAGAGAGAGAGTTGGTGTCAAGGTTTTCTTGTATTATATGGTACAAAGAGATGATCGAATGTCTATACATATCCTAGGCCCTTGGTCTAAACTCTAACCCATAGGGGTGACCTCTGGCCTTCTACATGCTTCTACTGACTCGGCTTCTTCAAAAGGTGATATGACTTATGATGAATATGCAAATGATGATTTTATGCTTATGTATGGGTTACACGTGATGGTCGGCCTGTTGTGCTGTTGTCCGCCTGCTGTGGACCCAGAATATTGCTAAAAATGCTTATTAACTGCTGTGCTTATTCCCTTATTGGTCCAAACTGTCTGCCAATTGGCTATACACCGGCGACTGCATGCTTGGATGGCTGCCAACTGCTGTATCGATGTTTCTTATGCTGCCGACTGGGTGCCCATGCCCTCCATGATGCTTGACATGCTGATGATAATGCTGATAACAATGATGCTGATGATAATGCTGATGTTGATGCTGATGCTGTCCTAAATGCCACCCTAAACAGGGATTATAATGTTCATGCTGAGAATTAGGCCATGGCACCGGTGAGCACGTGACACCTGCGCACAGTAGTTGGAAGGGCTTTTCGACAACAGGCAAATGGAGTTTGGTGGGCAGCAGACATGTCGAAGAAGCGCATGACAGCCTGTCTACGGAAAAGCAGTTTGTTGTTTGGCATAGCAGAGAAGGGAGAGACGGACAAGGGTGGTCAGCAGAGGAAAGGTCAGAGTACCATGCATGTGGGTACAGACAGCATCTGCTGTGCGTTGGCAAAGAGCAGGCCACTAGGAAGACACTAGTGGCAGTTGTTATTTTTGAATTTTTCCCCAAAAAAAAACGCGTGCGAGTAGTTTTTTTTTTCAGCAACCTTCTAATACAACAACTTGGCCACTCATAGAGTTTCTAGAAGGGGGGGCACCTAGTTTTTAAAGAAAAAGCAGCAAGCATTTTTTTTACAAGAGCTAGGGCCAACCTATATAACAGAGCACATCTTACCTATTAAAATCATGTGATACAAAAGAACACAATTATGCCAACACCTGAAACTCTCATGTTACACCTGATACAAGAGCTACACCATACATAATGCCTACATCAGACTATCCATAGACAAAACCCCATCGCTCGAAGCAGAGGTGAAAAGGGAATGATGAAGTATTACGAAAATGGAACCATAACCAAAATAATAAACTCAGATTTCGGGGGACATCCCCGGCAGAGAAAATCTTCTTGTGTCGACGTTTCCAATATTCCGACACTTGATGGTCAAGTGTGGGACATGTGCTTGCAAGGAGAAGATGCTTTGTGATGGTGCTTGCAGTACTACTAGGTACATTCCTTTTTGGAATGAAAACCAGGGCAAAGAACACGAGGGAAAAGTTAAACTCCTCCATGATACGTTATCTCTAAATATTGATGATATGAGCATTAAGTACCTTACTGACATATGATGTTGCAGAGGAGCACCACGGGGCCGGAGCTGCTAAGCTCCTAAATGCAAGAGATAAAAGGCCCTGGAAAGGCTGAAGAATGGTTGGCCAGATGAGGAGCCAGAGTGGCTGCTGCAGAAGAGGGTGAGTGGAGACAAAGTAAATGAGGATGACCACAGTGGGAAGAAGGTAAACCTGCTGAAGCCATGGCCGAGGCTGGTGGAAAGGTCGGGCGACAGGCACATAGCAGTGGTGGCTGGAATCAGAGGCTGGAGGCACAGGCGCAGGCACAGTGGCGCTGGCCAGAAGGGGCAGTGGCGGAGCTGCCAATGAGCGACCACAGATGTAGTTGCCCATGCAATCGCGACGCCTGCTGGCAGCAATCTTGGCAGGTCACAGCTGCGTTTTCAGATCACAAGCGATGGCCAGTGGTGGCAATGTGCAGAGAAGCGGCAAACAAGGCTGTAAGAGGTGGAAGCAGAGCAGGCTAATGCAGCAGAGCACACACAAAACGCAGAAGCATGTTGATGATGGGTAAAGCATGAAACCAAAAAGAACGCAAGGTGAAAAGGGGGGTGATCCTAATACCATGTTGAAATCAGGGTATCCCAGGAGGAGCTATGGAGGGTCAAATATCATCATCATGATGGAGTGTGTAGAGAGAGATGAAGCAAGGAGAGAAGAAGCTTTAGGCCATGGCAATGATTGTACAAGATGAAGAGATAAGAGAGAAAGTGAGAGGGAGAGAGAGATGAGATACTCAAGACAAGATAGAGCAAGTTTGCACAACTCAACTGATACTCACGTTGAAGAACACCCCAGTACATGAATCTATAGGCATCAAGCATTGTGTTTTTTTGACCTAGACCTAAATAACGGTTGTTCACACCAGTAGACACTACTAGACTCTGAAATACCCAACAGGGGAGAGCTTCGGAACAAGCCTACTATTTGGGCTAGTATCAAGCAGATGTTCAAGGATGAGTTCCTCCAAGCGGAGGGTGAGTATGACATGGTATCCAGATTTGTAGAGCCGGATATGAAGACCATGTCTTTTGACACACATTTGCACAAGTTTAGAGAGTTGCAGGCAAAGGCGCCGCACATAGATGCGGTCACCTTGCTTGGATTTTTTATGCAGGGATTGTCCCGAGATCATAGCTTCAGGTGAGGAATAACAATTGCAAAACACTAGAGGATGCTATCCATTTTGCAAAGAGTTATGAAGAGACAGTTTCCGGCAAGAGTAAGAAGAATGTTCCTCACAAGCAAAGAAGCTCATCTCGAGAGATTAAGGGGTTGTTTCAGTTGGTATCAGAGAAACTCGGGCACAACCTGCGTGCAAGTTTCATGCTCAAGTTTGGTAATGCTTCTTGTTGAAAGTTAATGTTTGATGCATCCATAAACATGGGCTTTTTTATGTTCTTTAGCAAACCATTTTTGCCTAGAAGAAATCAGATATTTGGACAGTAGTCTCAAGTGCAGGCCTCAAGGCCATTATCACATGCTAATGGGTTGTGCCAGATTGACCATACGGTAAATTACACTCAAGTGTCTAAGTGTGAGGAGGCAACGCGCAAGAGTGCTAGCTGTCCATGTTTTCCTCTATCCAAACACCAAGTGGTTGATTTTCTTTGCAGCTACTTGGCAAGGGAAGAGCTGATTTTATTTGTGGCAATCCTCTCAGGCTGACGGAGAACTTTTTCCCCTTTGCTTGGGCCACATCGAGTTTTATTTTTGGGGGGTAAAATTTTTGTGTTTGATCATTTTATATATGAATGAAAAGGTGACAACCATTTTATTTAAATTTGGTCATGCACTGGATTGGATGCCCACACCCAACATTGAATGTTAGCCCAATGTGGACTGCTAACCCACAAGAGAACCCAAATTGATTGGCTGCCTATATTTATGGGCATAGATGAACTGATCGGCCACTACCTTTATTTCAAAGTGCTCGCTTCAAGCCTTAGGCACAAAAAATGTTTCAAGGTTTTGGAAGTTTCGAGGTTTTTGAGGTTCCAACTAGAAACATTCCATCCCAGAATAAAAATACTCAAGAGCATTTAAGGACCATTATACACATAGATACCAAAAAACATAGTAATTCATGATTTGAAAGCTTCAAACACAGAAAAGTCAAATCATAAACTCCTAGACTCTAAGATGCAAAGTCTCAAGAATCAATACTGAAGTTTACATGTGGACAATTTAATACTCAAACTTACCACCAAATTAGCTCGTTGTGCACATATGCTCTTCACAAGATCACTCTTTCCTCTGTCACTGCATTGATCAATAAACAATTTCTCTATTGCAGATAGCCTCTTGTGCACAAGATACGCCTCTCGATGGCGACATCTCTGTCAAACAAACAAAAAACTCGATAAGCTAAAATACAATAGCAATGCACACCCAAAGAAAGCAAACGTTCGAAAGTCCAAAAAGTACTAAATAATAAAAAACGGGTTTTAAATGCAACCTTGCTTTAAATACAACAAATGTCTAATCTATGATAAGAAAAATTGGGGTATTAATCAGACCTGTTGTCACCAGCCTGGACATTTCCCAGTATGAGAGGGGTCTGGTGAACTCCAGGATGTCTAAATATTTGGAAAGTATAAGCTTTGGGAATGGGGGATTATCCTAGAATACAAGGGACCACACTCCTAAAATTTAGGAGAGTTGCTATTTTTGGCCCAACTACGATGGAAATTCTGTTCGTGTCATTACATCTGGAATTGAGCACTACTAGTTGGGATATTTTTAGAGGTAAAGATTATGGGAGAACCCATCTCTTAGATTGAGATACCAAGAGTTGGCAAAGTGTCTATTACAGAATGTCTACTAGTTGGGATATTTTTAGAGGTAAAGATTATGGGAGAACCCATCTCTTAGATTGGGACATGTGGCAAGAAAGAGGATCAAAGTGAGACAAGTGGCCTCACACTTGTCACTCCAGCTATTGTGTGGCTCTCCACTTGTCATCAAAGCCTTCTCTTTCCATTTTCACTCATGGGAGCCCCAAATCTATAAATTGGAGTCCTCTCTCTTCATTAATGGTGGCTCTCTTGCTGCACACTAGCCTCTACCACCGTTACAGGCTGCCCTAATGATGGCTACTCTCTTTCTCTCTCTCTTGAAGGCTGCCCATGAAGAATACCGACTGTTGGGGACTGTTTTGGAGGCTTCCATCGTGAAGAAATACTGAAGACAAGGATATTTAATCATTTGATTATGATTTCTAGCCATTGTACTTGTTGTACCAACCCTTGTAATTTCTGTACCTGCTGTACCAGCCACTGTATCGACTGTACCAGACATTATACTTATTGTACAAGCCATTGTACCGGCTGCAACAACCATTGTAACTATTGTACCAATCATTGTACCTGTTGTACCATTATTTGTACTTGCTATACCGGCTGTACCAGCCACTGTACTGCTGTACCAACCATTTGTACTTGTATCGGCTGAATAGAGAGTTGTACTTGCTATACCAGCTCTATTGCGTGAAGACCCGTGGTTTTTGGGGAAGAATCAATACCCACACGGAGATATATGGATTATATTGTTGGTTCGGCATTTCTACAGCTTGTGTTCCGGCTTGGTAGCCTCGTGTTGGGCTGTGTTATAGCATTTGTATATGGATAATCCGGCATGTCTCATGGGGAGAGTAAGGCCCTCAAAGCTTGTACATGATATTATTCTCCTTGGGTAATAAAATACTCCAAGGGAGGGGGGGGGGGGGGGGGGGGGAGGGGGGGTGGCCCATTCCGGCCTCTATGTGGTGTCACATGTGCAAGCTCCATTTTCA